>NC_056066.1:14851742-15154772 GCF_016772045.2 Ovis aries
AGCGACCTCACTTTCACTTTTCATTTTCATGCATTGGAGAAGGAAATGGCAACCCACTCGAGTGTTCTTGCCTGGAGGATCCCAGGGACGGGGGAGCCTGGTGGGCTGCCGTCTCTGGGGTCGCACAGAGTCGGACACCACTGAAGCGACTTAGCAGCAGCAGCAGCAGTGTTACTTTCAGTTTATTGCCATGCTTGTGTCCCTGTCTTCCTCTGAACCTCAGGTGGGTACTATATCTGAGTATGAGAGACCAAAGTGATCAGTACCACCCACAGCACAGGCAAAGATAATCTGTTGGAATATTCCTTCCCACGGCAACAGTCTGGGCTTCCTTTGTTTTCATTACTGTGCCCAAAGTTTATACCTAAATCTCATGACCCAGATGTTTTAATTACGTTGAGCATAACCAATCAATACCAGCAAAATGCTCCCATAATTTAATAGAGCAGATAAAGCCTGGATGTCTAACAGATAAGGATAAATCATGTGGGCATGTGAATCACAGTTTTTATCAGAGACTCAGTGGGATCATAATGTATTCTTTCAATCTGCACCAAAGGTAGTAGCAGGAAGCTATTTTATAGATTTCTTGGTAATCTGAGCTGATGTTATACCTGTTATAGGAGTTTTCCAATAAAATAGAAACACAGCAGGATAAAAAAGATACAAATGGTGATTTTATAACAGTCAATAAAAGCATGACTCTATAGTAATGGAAAATTTGTTCATGAATTGGGAAGTATCAGTGGCTCAGTTGGTGTGGTAATAAAATAATTTGTGTCCTGCCATTGGAACTTTTTTTAACGTGCCAGCATATACCTTTAATTTACCGGTTTTTTCTTCCCTTTGAGAGAGGAGTCACCAAAGGCAATGAAACTTATTAAGAAAATAATGTATCTTAGTCAAATACAGGCGCCTCATCAAAATAGCCTTGTGAATGGCTTTTTAAACTACTTTATAGGCCATTACTTTTATTCATGAAAGAAAATTTAAGTCTATTATGTGAAAAATAAATTTATGTTTAGCTCTCCCTTTTCATGCACATGGAATGAACCATTTTATGTATAAAATAGTTAACCTCATGCCTCCCAAATTAAGAGCTTTTACAACTCTTTATATTAACTCATGAGTTGACCTACAGGAAGTAAAATGCAGAAAGAATGAATTGCCATTAAGTGAAAGGAAAAAAAGCAGATTTCAGTGAAAGGAAAAAAAGCAGAAAGCAGAGAAAAAGGAACCAGGGTCATTTGAGGGAGGAGGGCAGAAATGATATGATATTCTATTTGATCCATCAAAGTACGTTCTATCCAAAAATTTATCCCCAGTCTTCTCCAAAGGGAATACTATGCTGTTTTATGGGTTTCTGTTAGTGTCTTTGTAGATATTAATAGGCTTGGGAAACTTTCCTCCTCCACCTTCACCCCACCCAGGGTTGCTAAATTATTATAAATAATTCAGATACTGACTGAACCGTGTTTCCTAGTGAAGCTATGGGAGAAGGAAATGGCAGCCCACTCCAATACTCTTGCCTGGAGAATCCTCTGGACAGAGGAGCCTGGTGAGCTGCTGTTCATAGGGTCACACAGAGTCGGGCACGACTGAAGCGACTTAGCAAGCATGCATGTATTGGAGAAGGAAATGGCAACCCACTCCAGTATTCTTGCCTGGAGAATCCCAGGGACAAAGGAGCCTGGGATGGGTTGCCATCTATGGGGTTGCACAGAGTCGGACACGACTGAAGCAACTTAGCAACAGCAGCAGCAGTGAAGCTATACTCTCAAATTCATGAATTATCAGTATTCTCCCCCAGTAACAAGATGCATTCACTTAAATTATATGACTTCATATTTGGTATTAAAGATAGGAAGAGAAGATCACTGTTATCTCAAGAATGTGGGAAATGAAACATCAAAGGGAGAAAGAAGCCACTTATAAATGCTTTCTTGTCTAACAAAGCCAATCCAATTTTCTTTAAATTTCTCATATTTTAAATAAACACACCTAAAAGCTGTGTTTGGGAATGTGGATGCCATGTTGTTCTTAACAGGAAGTAAAAGAACACTAGGAAATTTGAACCCAAGACACATCTATTCAGTCTGCTCTCTTGCCCTTTTGGTGACTTCCCAGGAGTCTAGGGCGGCTCATCCATCATGTTTATGAGACTGAAATCTGGGTGTACAGGAGCACAGGTCTTGACCAAGGCTCCTCTCAAACCACATCACATTGTGTGGGCTGATCAACATCACATTCTCCTTGAGCTGTTTGCTTAGCTTGTCTTCATCCCTCTTGGCAATCCCCCCTCTTCTTTCTCTGGGCTGGTCTCAGAGTGAGGTTCATCACTCAGATCCAACGTGGCCAAGGGCATAGGAACAAGACCAAAGCTGCCGCACTGCAGTTGTTGGTGTTTGCAGGGTTCTCAGAGGTGGAATAGAAGTGGCCCTGTCTCTGTGTCTGCATAATCCAAACTGCATGACATGTTCAGGCAGCATCTAAGTGCTGGTCCCTGCTAATTCCAGCATTCTCCTGCCAGGACTCATGGCTCTTGCTCAGGGGAAGCCCTTTATTGCTCTTCCCTCCCTCAATTCATTGAGTGGGAAACAGCTCTATGGGGGGCTCCCCACACTCCCGCTGAAAGCTAGGCTGAAACCTGGCTGTCGCAGGGACTCTCCTCCAGGAAGCCAACCAAGGTTAGGCCACCAAATACCAGGCCCCGAGCACCTCCTGCTGTGTCCTCCTCACACCTGGGGACGGAAGCCAGCAGGCTTCCCACCTGTGGCAGTGAACTTGTCACCCACTGACAATGAACCTGAACGCCCTTTGCACCAACTCCCCAGACTTCTTCAGCACAAACACTTTAAGCAGCAAAGATAAACTATTATTTAAATATTTCCATGCATTCTGGGCCCCAAAATCACTGCAGATGGTGATTGCAGCCATGAAATTAAAAGACGCTTACTCCTTGGAATGAAAGTTATGACCAACCTAGACAGCATATTAAAAAGCAGAGACATTACTTTGCCAACAAAGGTCCGTCTAGTCAAGACTAGTTTTTCCAGTAGTCGTGTATGGATGTGAAAGTTGGACTGTAAAGAAAGCAGAGCACTGAATAATTGATGCTTTTGAACTGTGGTGTTGGAGAAGACTCTTGAGAGTCCCTTGCACTGCAAGGAGATCCAACCAGTCCATCCTAAAGGAAATCACTCCTGAATATTCATTGGAAGAACTGATGCTGAAGCTGAAACTCCAATACTTTGGCCACCTGATGCAAAGAGCTAACTCATTTGAAAAGACCCTGATTCTGGGGAAAGATTGAAGGCAGGAGGAGAAGGGGATGACAGAGGATGAGATGGTTGGATGGCATCGCCGACTCAATGGACATGAGTTTGGGTAAACTCCGGGAGTTGGTGATGGACAGGGAAGCCTGGCGTGGTGCGGTTCACAGGGTCGCAAAGAGTTGAACACAGCTGAGCAACAGAACTGAACTGATTCATTCTGAGGAAACCTAAGTTTATTCCAAAACAATTATTTAATGGAAGTTTGATATCACTTTTGAATGCTGTATGACAGTGGCCAAGGGCTTCGTTCAGTGCTTTGATGTGAACTACACAACAGCCCTAAATCCAGATGACCTGGGCTGTTTTCCTGACATTATCTAGCTGTGTGACCTTTCCTTTCTGTGCTTCATCTGATCTCTTCAGAAGGAATTAATGTAATACTGATCCTGTGGGAAGATTAGAAGGATTGATGGAGGTAAAATAGTTAGCTTACCTCACAGAAGGTAGCAAACACTCAGTAAATGTTAGCTGTTGATTCTGATTTGGATGGCGGGATTAAAGCAATCCATAACCTAATGTGAAAAGGACCAGTGAGGCTCTTTTCATCCAAAGACAGACATTCGATTAATCACAGGTTACAGATATTATCAGCCCTTTCATCTGCCTGAATTTCATCATTTCTTGATATCTGGTTCAGTCCTCAAATGATGCAATTTAAAGCAACTGAGTGGATCCAATCGGACTATTTTTCATGAAGAGGGGCAGGAAGTGTCAGATGGGAAGTATTAGCCTATATACTAGTCTGGGACTCTGGTGTAACACTGAGTAGGACACCTGGTGGGCTTCCCTGGTGGCTCAGACAGTCAAGAATCTGCCTGCAATGTAGGAGACCCAGCTTCGATCCCTGGGTCAGGAAGATCCCCTGGAGAGGGGAATGGCTACCTACTCCAGTATTGTTGCCTGGAGAATTCCATGAACAAAGGAGGCTGGCGGACTACAGTCTGTGGGGTCTCAAAGAGTCAGACACAACGGAGTGACTAACACTTCCACTTTTTCACTTTCAGGACATCTGACAAGTAACTCATTAATAAATAGGAGTTATCATAATTCTACAGTCTCATGGTTTTGGTGTAATAAACAAAATTTAAAAACATTATCATGTGAAGTTTAGAATACTAGGCAAATATAAGGGACTCTTACCACCTTCAGTAGCATATCCCTTGCCCATGATGAGTTTACCTGCTTCCTAATTGCTTTTTTGAAGCTGCTGTCAATACCCAATGTCTTGAGAGAGTCCCCATTGTCAGCACCAGCTCTTGAAAACCCCGCAAAATGATATCAGTAATGATTGCATGAGAACACTTAGGTAAGGCAGCTAATGAACCACAGGACAGCTTCCTTAGATACTAGGTCCCTTCACTAATTCTTGTGTCCATTTATACCTGCTCCCCTGTATAGGGAGAAAGAATGGCACAGAATCTGGGATGCAAGAATTTTGAGACGAAAGGGGTAGTGCCAAGGCTCAGATCATCCTAGCTGCAGTCGATGTTGACTGGATGTCCTTCGTCCAAAAAATAGAGAAATTCAGAGACACCATGAAAAGCCTGAAAGTACCACTGAGGTCTGTTTATCTAAACTTCCTTATCCAAAGTAATGGTTCTTAATTAAGAGCCCAGTCATTTGATCCAGACTCAAATAATTTTTTTTTCCTGACCATAGTTTATTGAGACCTTCCCATGAGCCAAGTATCATTCAAAACTATTTGAACATATTATTCCTCATCCTCACACTTGGGGTTATCAATAGTCCTTGGTGTGGAGATGAGGAAAGAGGCTTGGAGAGGTTCAACAGCTGCCCAAGCTCCCACAGGTGGGGAGCAGCAGAGCCTGGGTTCAAACCTTGGGCACAGAAACCAAAGGCCTTCTGGATTGCCACAGAGAACTCCACTGACAGGGAGTTCTGTGACAGTTGCCAAAACTCCACTGACAGCTGGTGTTTGACCCAGATAATCTTGATGGGCAACCTTTGCAGGTAATCCAGTCGGGTTCTTGCCTGGGATCAGTATGCAACCCCCTCCCCCAATTGAATTCAGCATCAAATGCACCGTAAAGTAAGCAGAAACCATATCTTAGGGAAGCCAGGTGGAGGAAAAAAAATGAATGCTAACTATAAAACTATCATTTAAAACCCTACTGGATGTAAAACAAAAATGTTCTGCCTGGTAACACAGATTAATAAAATAATTAAGCCGTGTTAGACAGGTAATGTTTTAGTCAATTTAGTGTGGGTAAAGCACTCCTGCACAGATTGCAACTTCTGCACAAAGACTATAAACATTTGCCTTTTATGAGTTTTTAAAAGCATATCTTACTTTAAATTCAAAACCTTAGTGTCACACACAGCTGCATTTGATGAAGAGTTACTCCTGCACCGTTTGCAAAGAGGAGCCTGCCGCTGGGTTTGACAGAGGTTTAGAAGAAGGCCGAGGTCAGTCTTTAAAAGTAACCAAGTAGATCCAGCTTGAAATATTAATCATTTGTTTACCCACACTTAATGCATTTTACTCCTGTTCATCTACACAGAAATCTCACTTGGAATTTAACAGCAATCTATACCCAACCATCAAATATTTAGTGTCTGTTTAGGAAAAGTAATCGGTATAACCCAAAGTTACTGTTTGTTCTGTTTGATTAATGTTTGCCAAGTGGAAGTTTTGGAACAAAATGATCCATCAGCATTCTATGCCTTCCTCTGCTTATCGATACCATATCTCCTTCTGATCTTTCCTTGCATTGCCCTTTGAAAGTGGAGCACAATGAGTATTTTCTTGAATTAAATCTTAATTTCTGAAAAGAATTTGCATTTCCCCTGGATGGCAGATGTTTCCTTCTCAGAACTCACCCTAGATAAACTAGCAGTGTATCCACTTTGCCTTCTCCACAGTTTCACTAATCGCAGTTACAGCCGAGGACAGCCTTCCTCCTGTCCTGGCTCCTTTCCTGTGGCATCTCTTCAGATCAGTCCTTTCATCTCTGGGGGCAGCACTGTACTATAAATTGAGAGTTTGATGAATGAAATAATGAGCATCCTCACAAGTATAGTGAGGATAATGGAATCCACCCCACTCCATCGAACAGGCTGTTGCAATGATTAAACAAGTCAGAATCTAGGCAAATATTTTAAAAGTAGTAAAATGATGTATAACATATATTCTTATTACTATTGCCACCCTTTGAATAGTGCATGGTAAGAAATTTTTGAAAGAAGTTGAAGGTAGGAAATAAATACCTGTAGGCTCATAAAAATGTGCATAGCTTAAATAACTTTGTTCCATAAAAGGTAGCATAGTTTCCTCAATGCTTGAATTGAAACATTGAAAACAAAGCAATGCCCTTTGTTTTCTCCTCTCAACTCTGACTCAGAGCCTAGTTCTCATAACAGAAATGTTTTTCTAAGTAAAAGTTATTTTTTTCGAGAACAGAATTTTGTAGCCCAATGCTAAAAGTCATCAATGTAATGAGTTTCAATAGGGAAACAATTCTGCTGTGTAGGAATCATGAATGACACCTGATTTACTACAACCAGCCATCTACCAATGACCAGAAAAATTAAGAATAACTTGCATGGATAAATTGAAGCAAGCTTTAGCATTTCCTTTTATAATAACCATTTTTATTATCTTAACTTGGGCAAGATGCCAGCAGAAGTGAGATTTCAGAACTGGACAAACTAAGAGATAATGAGCCAAGATACTTCTTCTTCTGACAAGGAAACAATACTTCTCTTCCTTGATGCTGGATCCTGATGTTAATCTGATTTTGATTTTTCTCAGAGGAAATGCTATCGTCTCAACTGCAAAATCGATTCCTTCGTCATAAATCATTATGCTCTGTGCTATTCAAGGATTTTATCTTTTCTGTGAATTTAATTTAGTGATATCTGTAAGGAACAAGATTTTAGACCCAGTTGTCACCAATTGAAAGTACTAAATATTCCCTAAATTTATCTTTTTTTCTATTTAATATGACCTTGGGCTGGGTCTGTGCTTTCCTCAGGATGGCTGTTCTTAGAGTGGTTACAATAAGAAATATTCCATAATACGTATACAAAAATGAATATAGCTGTCTCAGAAAAAAAAAATCAAACATTTCTTGACTTTCGGTAAGCTGAAATAAGTGAGATTCTGGTCTAAAAGATTTTCTAAGCTATGTCCCCAGCATCCTAGAAAGGGAATTCTCAGTGGCTACTCAAACAGATCCAGTTAAAGAGGGAGACACAGTCAGGGGCCAGTAAAGACAGCGTTTGTGTGAGCATGTTTTCAGTTCTTGAACTAAGAACTGTCATTTGAATAGCGTTTGAGCTGCTGGAAATTCTTCTAGAAATTCCAAGCAGCTCACCAATTAGCTTTTACCTTGAAATGTGAGTCTTTCTTTGAAACTTATTTAAACCATCTAATGTACTTCTGCATCTTTTGCTGTCCCTTCTTTTTTTAAAAAACCCAGAACCTGATTACTAACCTGAAAAAGTGAATTAGCAACATTAGGGAAGATAAAAGAACACTGCTTTGAGAACTCGGGAAAGCACCAGCACGTCTTTCTGGGAGGAGGAGAGAGAGAGAGCATTCTAAAGGAGGTAAAAATTAAAAGCAGTAGTACATACTTGACAAACAGCCAGTGCATTTCAAAATGTTTTGTTGTATTTACATAAATCACATCTCATTGGTAGTATTCCTCACATCTTGGTCAGATAATTGCTCTAAATACCATCAGAAGGGTAGTGGGAAGACTGAGGATTGTCTTTTCCTTTTAAAGTAAGCATGATATTTGATTTTTAAAGGGCCAGGAATATTACCTATCAATCTGTTAAAGCAATGTAGAATCAGTGTGTTGATATATTCAGCAGATGAATATCTGTGTTCCTCCCACTTGTGTCTCAAACCCAGCCCCAGGATGGCTGACTTAGAACTGCAGAAAAATCAAGGCCCCATCCTTGAACTTTCCAACTATCGTAAATCACCTCATCTCTGTGCATTTTCACAAAAAGTTCTATTCCTTTTATTTTGAATGAAAACAAATCAAAAACAAAAATAATGTCTGGGTAGTAATCCTGACATGCTTTTATTCCCAAGGCCATCTCTTCCAGGATGTACAAATTGGGAAGAGTCATTTCACCTCTTTTGACTTCAATCGCCTGAACTAAAAGTTAAATTTATAGCTGAAGCATGGATTAACTCTTTACTGCTTCAACAGTCCAGGGTCACACTACAACCTTAATTATGTGGATTTTGTCAGTGATAGCTGTCAGCATGGTGTTCATACTGAAAATGTACTAATTGTTTATATCTTTCTCTAAAATCTTTGCCTCCTGTAAGTATTTCTAGCCCATAAGTTTCTATATAAATGACTCCAAATGGCCACATAGAGTTGACTTAATCACTGACTCTATTGGGATATTTATAAATGATAATGATCTTGATATACATTCAGAAAGCTCTGAAAGGAGTATGATTTTTAATGTAATTCTAAGATGTACAAGATGGCAGTTCTACTTAAAACATTTAATCCTGATTAGTAGAACTAGTTGGCAACCTCTGTTTTCTGCTGTTTTGGAAACATGTTTAACTTCAGGCCTAACTTGTGTAGATTAGTCTTGGATTTCTTTCTGCTTTTACCAGAATTCCAATTCCTACCTTAATTATTGACTATAATTTCCCCAAGGGTATCTATCTTTCTGTATTACTGAAAAATCTATTTTTTTGTTTGTTTCTGGATATGAATTGAAAAGTAACTCTAATGAACTGACACTAACAATAATAATAATAATAATATATTTGTAGATGCTTACATTTATATAGGATATTCTTTCTATCAAAGGAGGATAGAGGCCTTATCCTGTTTGACAGGGTGATAAACAAACTAAATTAAAGTGATCGATTCCATCACGAGGGGTGAAATGTCACAGCTATTAAATAGTCCACATCAATACAAGAGTGAAAGGTGAACACAGAAAATGATTTCTTTCTTTGTCATCTTATGGGATATATCTCCACTGTTGGTGGTCCTTCTCAGACTGCCAGAGAAAATCCCAAAGTGCTTGTAATAAATTTCACCTCCAGCCATTTGTGTTCCCACCTTGGGTTCAGTATTAAGACAGAGTGATGAAATGGGACAAGTGTGGGATTAGAGACAGATGGACCTGTTCTCTGGTTCCGTTTCTTCCGCTTAGGAACTTTCCAACTTGGGCCAATCACACAGCTTCTGTGAGCAGTGTTTGCCATCCTTGCGTGGTCAATGCAGGATGTGATGATGACTGCCCTGGCAGGATGTTATAACCATTAAATGATATAGAATATTCCAGTTGCCTAGTGTATGCCTTCAGTACTCCACATGCAATAATTCCTCAAGGAGGAAAGTACGGAATTGGTGTCCAGGGCTGAGAGTGGGACAGTGAGTTTTTTTCCACTTTGACTGGTCATTGTCTATACATTTTCTGTCTTGCTGATTGGTCCCTTTCTTGGTCTTTGGTTAGAAAGAGAGTTTCCTTCAGCTTTTCTCCTGACATTCTTTGTCTACTCACACTGTAGCTTCAGAGTTGTCACTTTCTACAGTCCCCAGTCGGGGATATTTGAGGCATGAAGAAAACGCAGGGGACTCGCTGCCGCTTTGTGGATCAAGTCCCATCGAGTTCAGCTGGACTGCTTTCTCCACTTGTCAGTCTTCCTACGTCTGGTTCATAGACACAGTGACCAAGTGCTTGGCTGTACTTACCATAGGCGATGGCACCCCACTCCAGCACTCTTGCCTGGAAAATCCCTTGGACGGAGGAGCCTGGTGGGCTGCAGTCCATGGGGTCGCTAAGAGTTGGACACGACTGAGCGACTTCACTTTCACTTTTCATTTTCATGCATTGGAGAAGGCAATGGCAACCCACTCCAGTGTTCTTGCCTGGAGAATCCCAGGGACGGGGGAGCCTGGTAGGCTGCCATCTATGGGGTTGCGCAGAGTCGGACACGACTGAAGCGACTCAGCAGCAGCAGCAGCAGCAGCAGCATGTACTCCATCTTGGTCATGAACGTGGAGCACAGATTTTCTGCAATAATGTTTATTTTTGAAAAACACATCTCTAAAGTATGTCCCTATCTTCCTACCTTCCTAAGCATCCTATACAAAACACAATTTAATCTTTTATCATTAAAGGTATCACTATGTTAAAAAAATTTTTTTAAGAATAATGGTCTGTTAACTATCATAACTGCATAGTATCATAGACACAGATGCTATAGGGGATTTACCTCCATTATAAGCTGAATCCTAAATATTACTTTCAGGCAAAACTAAGGCCCTTGTAATGGTTAAATCAGTGTGCTTCCATCACACTGTGTTACTTTTCTTTTTTTATGCAACTACCTATCCTAACATTCTTAGAGACGTTCGTACCTTCTTACCAATACTCCTCACATTGTTTCTAAACCACTCCATAGTGATAGCGAACTAAAGTGCAAGGTGACTCTACAAATCCTCATTGGCAACAACACAGAATACCTGCCCTCGCAGGCCTGATAAAGAAAAACAGGGTGCCATCTTAAAGATTCCTTTATGGTATACAATAACCTGGTCAAATAGAAAATATCTTGTTTAATCCAATTCATTTTTATCAAGCACTATGATAAGCCAGGCACTGAGCTGCTAGGGGACACAACTATAAGATCCTCCCTCCCCAAGTTGTTACCAGTAGAAGGAGGAGGAGGTCCCACACACTAAGGACAGGTAGTGATGACAGAGCTCAGATGGTAAAGAATCTGCCTGCAATGCAGAAGACCGCAGTTCGCTTCCTGGGTCAGGAAGATCTGCTGTAAAAGGGATAGGCTACCTACTCCAGTATACCCAGTCTTCCCTTGTGGCTCAGTTGTGAAGAATCCACCCACAATCTGGGAGACCTTGGTTCGATCCCTGGGTTGGGAAGATCCCCTGGAGTAGCAAAAGGCTGCCCACTTTGATATTCTGGCCTGGAGAATTCCATGGACAGTCCATGGGGTCGCAAAGAGCCAGACACGACTGAACCACTTTCACTTTCAGCGATGGCATAATGCTGATGGATTGAGAGAAGAGGATTGAGGAGAGCCTCTGCGTAGAGGTGACCTTTGAGTTGGATTTTGAAGTATGAGAGGAATGTTTTTGTTTAAGTAAAGGGAGAGAGGAAAAAATACAGGCATGATCATGGGGGCTAGGAAACACCCGGAAAAGTCCAGAGCTTGGCACGGTGCCTGATGTGCTGGGGATTCTCGGCTGATACTTGCAGAGCTGTTGATTTAAGCTTGCATAGTGAGTCGGAGAGATAGGAGAAAGTTAAAGGACTTTTGCAAGACACTCCTTCTCTGTTATTTTCTATTTCAATAGGTGCTTTTGCTCCCTTATTTCTTTTTGCCTGCCTCTGGTGTACAGTGATAACATGTACACATGGCAAACTGCACAATGTGAGAACTGCCGCTTTCAGGAAAACTTGCCACAAGTAGCCTTCTTTCTCTTTCTTAAAAAATCATAAGAACATGAACTGGTTAAATTACTTTGCCGCCTCTAAATGTGGAAACTAGTTGAGTTCTGGAGGGGAAAAAAATTGATTGCCATAACAAGGTCTACTGCTAAACTGAACATATGTTGCTCATAATGTCACTTTCTAAATCAATGAAATTATCATTATAGAACATGTCGACAAATTAGACATGTAAAGCGCCGGCTGTATGTGGGAGAGATGTAATTTGGCTCCATAAAAAGAAAATTAAACAATAAAATATCAATGACAGATGTAGTTAGCTAAAGGTTTTGAGGTTTAAATACCAATTTGTGGGGAAAAATTATGCAGACAAACTGAGGGTACCAGATAAAAATACGAGTCTTCATAAGAGAGGAAGTTTCAGTCTTTTGACCAGATGTTCTAAAACCTTAGCTGTGCCCTTTACTTAATGGATGAGTCTACAGACAAGTTCCTAACTTTTCGAAATCCAAATAAAGTAGGTTAGTTAGTAGATGATACAAGAAATAAAGCTAATCAAATATTTAAATCATGTCTCTGACTGTAGTCCATGGGATTCTCTAGGCCAGCATACTGGAGTGGGTAGCCTTTCCCTTCTCCAGGGGATTTTCCTAACCCAGGGGTCAAACCCAGGTCTCCTGCATTGCAGGTGGATTCTTTACCAACTGAGCTATCAGGGAAGCCCGATTTGAAAGATATAATAGATTAGGCTAGCTTGGTCAAGCCACATTCTCTGAACCTGGGATTCTTCAAGTGGAATTGTCTTGTGTTTCTTTCCTTAGAAAGCAACATAACAAAAAAACCCCACAGGTTGCAATGTATTTCTAGCTGTGGTTAATTATTCCTAACAATAACAGCATCATAGAATTACATAGAATCTTAAAGATAAGTATGAAAAATAATCAGCACAATTATTGATAATAAGCTTATTGTTATCACTAATAAAGTTGTGGGGTGTATTATAGAAAAATAAGTAAAAAGCAATCATCTTTTGTACCTGAGAAAAGAATTTTCATACATTGGCTATTCCTAGTGGGTTTCAGACTTTCAATGTCTATCTCTGGAAGAATAGATAGACCCAAACTTTTCTCAGCACTGAAGCCCAGGACAGAGTAATGGCATATAAGCAGTAGAAAACGCCTGATGATGGTCTTCAACAACCCCTATTGATTAAGATAGGAAACACGACATATACCAAGATTATAGAAACGTCAGAACATTTCAACGTCTATGGAATTTACTAAGCGACTCCTCTAATCTTTTATAATTCTTCTACTTTTTCCCCTCACTGTGCCCTCAATCTTGGGAATCAAGAACTGGTTCATACCTTGTCTCCTAGCATTTAGCCCAGCAACAGGCACAGAGTAGTAACTAAATAAACACATGTTAAAATGATGTTCAGCTGGAAAGAGGCAGAGATAAAAAGAAGAAAGGTTAAAATATTTCCCAAGTGAAAACCATTCATTCTGTCCATAAAATAGTTCTGTTTCTGCATGCGGGAAGGTTGTAATCTGGCCCTTGTGTAGTTAAGTGGGGTCACATGAATGGTAACTCCAGCAATCAGTTGTAAGAGGAAGTGGCCATGCTCACGTCCAGGCTGGCCAGTCTGGTTGCTAGTGTGAGACTTTGTAGGGGGTATGTTCACTCTCTCAGTGCTCATGCCCGCTTCTCCATCAGCCTGAATTATAATCCCAGGTTAATTATAATGAGCAGAGTCCCAAACTAACCTATGGACATAATGTAAGAGTTAGAAATCACCTTTTGTGGTTCTAAGTCCCTGAGATGATGCTGGATGGTACAGTAGGCAAAGATAAAGTGGCTGCTATCATCTCCCAGGAAACATTCCTTCTCCTATTTAAATGCCATATGGTATGCATGCATGCCTGCTAAATTGTTTCAGTTGTATACAACTCTTTGGGACTATAGCCTGCCAGGCTCCTTTAACAGGTATTCTCCAGGCAAGAATACTGGCGTGGGTTGCCATTTGATCCTCCAGGGGATCTTTCCAACCCAGGAATCAAACCCAGTCTCCTATGTCTCCTGCACTGGCAGGTGGGTTCCTGACCACTAGCGCCATCTCGGAAGCCCACACCATGTGGTATACATCTTCCCGATCATCTCAGCCTCACTCCCAACCTCCATCCCATTCCCAAAGGGGCCAGTTTGATTAAACTTTCAAGTATGGCAGTAGTCCATACCTGAAGATTTTCCTCCAGTGGAAAAACTCTTTTCAGAGTGGGCTTATATACTAAGTTGACAAGGATGACTCTGCAGAACATTACACAAACACACACATCTCAGCAACTTCATTCACTGTCTTCTTAGTCAATACAGAAAAAGACTTTGATATAAATAGATAGATTACCATGATCATTCAAGTAGATATTATTTTCATGTCTAATGTTATTGAATGGATGGAATTCCCATGTCTAATATTACTGAATGGATGGTCCCATGATATTGCACACAATATAATTAATAGAAAAAAATGACAGTTTTATAAAGCAGGAAGAAATGAGGATCTAACATAAATGACATTCTCTTCTGAAAGTTGTGGATCGAAAACTTCCCCAGCATCTGTTATGGAAATATGGAAACTTATATTTTTAAATGCAGTGTGAAATGTAAAATAAGAGATAAAATGTGGTGAGTCCATATTTGAAGATCCATGCTTGTCAAAATAACACTTTCAAAAAAAAATCATTTAGAAAGGTTACCCCTCGGAATATTGCCACCAACAGTGCTACTTTCAATAATTTGTATGTTTGGTATATCCATACAATATTCAACCCTACCGATTCATAACCCCAAGAGGCAAAAAAGAAGCAGCATACCAATACAATAGGTAACCTCCAGGCTGTGTGAGAGGAGACATATTTTGGCAGGCAGGTTGGGATTGGGAAGCCCAGCCTCAAACTAGCTGAAGAGAGAAAGAAGTTGTGATGGGATCAATTAGTTGGCAATGAAAATGAAGAAAGCAGCATCCAGCAATAAGGAGTGTGATGTAAGTGAAAGTGGGGTTGGGCTACTCACTCCCTTTTTGGATGCTGGCGACCATGGGGGCCGGGGTGGGGCAGAGGGTGGATGCCTGTCCAGAGGCCAACTCCCCCAGCTGACAGTCAGTGGGCAGGAGCTTTTATGCATGGAGGGCCACGTGTAGAAACAAGCGCAGTCAGCTCTGACAGTCACCTTGATATCTGTCATCAGTGATCTGATGTTCCATTTCTTGAGGCCAGTTCTTGGCACTGTGGGAGCTTATGTCAGGACTCCGGTTAACTTCTCCACCTGGTGGGGGTTTCAGTCTATAAGACAGTTCAGAGGCTATGGCTCAGAGCATTACCTATTGCCTTTGAAGAGGTCCTTGACTTTGCTTAATGACTCTGTTATTATCTGGTCTCCGTTGACCGTGCCCCTTGGTTTCTGCATTTTCTCACTTCTCTGATTAAACGTTTTCTTTGGCTGAAGTTTCTTCCATAGACAAAAGGCAGAGAGCAGGGCGGGGGGTGAAGACCATAGTGTCCTGCTCAGTTTCAGCGTTGCGCAGAGTAGTTGTCTCCTGGAAGTTAACTCTGGGACCATTTTCTTTATTTTAAAAAGTAGCAAGAGCTCCCGGACAGTCTAGTGGTTAGGATTCAGCACTTTCACTGCTGTGACTGGGGTTCAGTTTCTGGTAGGGAAATTGAAATCCTGCAAGGCATACAGCATTGCTAAATTTTTCTTTTAAGTAGTATTGTAATACAGCCTGCTAACAGTTTATCAAATGATGAAGACCACACTCCTCAGGGAGAAGAAGAGGACCTACAGGACGCTTCAGCACCTGCATCTGAGTTTCCCATAAGTTCAGTCTATGCCTAGGCTTATTCCACCTGTCAATTTCTATAAGAGATTTGCTATTCTTGCTTGGATTGCACGTAGCATGTCCATAATCACATCCATAACTTATATTTTTCTTCAAACTTTCCCTCCCTCTGCCTTTCAGTAGAGATAGATATTCCAACAACACTCATCAGAGAGACAAATTTTAAGCATGTAAAGAGAGTATGCCCAGGAGAGGCCGCAGAAAGGGGACAGCCTGCAGAATCCATAACACCTGAGACTTTACACTCATCCAGGATTGGCTGCAAATTTTGTGGGGCCTAAAACTAAAATTTGGTAGGTCCTTTATAAGAATGATAGAAAATTACAAAACAAAGTCCACTTAAAAGAAAGTCTCTTTTGAGCATGAGAAATCATCAGTTCAGTTCAGTTCATTTCAGTCGCTCAGTCGTGTCCGACTCTTTGCGACCCCATGAATCGCAGCACGCCAGTCCTCCCTATCTATCACCAACCCCTGGAGTTCACTCAAACTCATGTCCATCGAGTCAGTGATGCCATACAGCCATCTCATCCTCTGAGAAATCATAGGAAATAACAAATTTTACAAAACAAAAAATCCAGAATATAGCATATGTATATTTATTAATAGCTGTGAAAAGGTAGGCTTAAAACTCAACATTAAAACTAAGATCATGTCATCCAGTCCCATCACTTCATGGCAAGTAGAAGGGGAAAAAGTGGAAGCAGTGACAGATTTTATTTTCTTGGGCTCCAATATCACTGCAGATGGTGACTGTAGCCATGAAATTATTTAGAAGATGCTTGCTCCTTAAAAGGAAAGCTATGACAAAACTAGACAGCGTATTAAAAAGCAGAGACATCACTTTGCTGACAAAGGTCTGTATAGTCAAAGCTATGATTTTTCCAGTAGTCATGTATGGATGTGAGAGTTGGACCATAAAGAAGGCTGAGCGTGGAATAATCGATGCTTTTGAATTCTGGTGCTGGAGAATACTCTTGTGATTCCTTTGGACTGCAAGGAGATCAAACCGGTCATTATTACAGGAAATCAACCCTGAATTTTCACCGGAAGAGCTGATGCTGAAGCTGAAGCTCCAATACTTTGGCCACCTGATGCGAAAAGCAGACCCACTGGAAAATACCCTGATGCTAGGAAAGATTGAAGGCAAAAGGAGAAGGGGGCCACAGAGGAGGAGATGGTTAAACAGCATTAATGATTCAGTGCACATGAACATGAGTCAACTCCAGGAGACCGTGAAGGACAGGGGAGCCTGGCGTGCTGCAGTTCATGGGATTGCAGAGTTGGACACAACTTAGCAACTGAAAAACCACCACCACAAAAATACCTCAGTATTACTCTTGCTCCAATATGCATTTTGGTTACGAAGTCTTTGATCGCCTTTTGATATGATAAATAATCTTTTTTTTTTTTTTAATGAAGTGGAAAGGTGACTCCATCTTCCAGAATGACTGACCAGAAGCTGATGGTGATTGTTACTATTGCTATGAGAGCTTCCAACTTCATAACTTGTCATTGGTAGCAGCATAAACACATTTAGGATTGGAGTTAAATTTGGGAGAAGTTCTTCAAGTTTCTTTCCTATAAGAACTGTCAGATTTAGAAGAATTCTTTGATCGCCTTTTGATATGATAAATAAGCTTTTTTTTTTTTTCAATGAAGTGGAAAGGTGACTCCATCTTCCAGAATGACTGACCAGAAGCTGATGGTGATTGTTACTATTGCTATGAGAGCTTCCAACTTCATAACTTGTCATTGATAGCAGCATAAACACATTTAGGATTGGAGTTAAAGTTGGGAGAAGTTCTTCAAGTTTCTTTCCTATAAGAACTGGCAGGTTTGGAAGAACTTTCTGTAGGAGAGCTCCACGGTTGTACATTTCACGTTTTGCTTTCTCTCCACTTCCCACACACTTCAGTACAGGATGCTATTAGGATGTATTTATGTCACCACCGGATCTCCACCTCAGCAATATCACATTACAGTGCTAAGTAGGTTGGCCAGGTGGGCATAGGACCAGCCCTGGCAGCCATTCCTGATCCAGAAATTCTGGCAAACTTTTAACTGATCACAGAACCAACCATCCACATAAATATATGAATCACAACATAATGTCCCCTTAGCTAGACCCCTAAAATACAATGGAATACCACTAACAGAAGGGGAGCTATCACAGATGAGAAGGTAATATGAGTGGGAAAGGCATCTGTCTTAATCCATTGGACTCATAGCATCTCACTTTAAAATTTTTTTACAAACCTAGGACACTTTATAATAGGGTGACCAAGCATCCCAGCTTGCCCAGGACAGCCCCAGGTTTAGCACTGAAAGCCCAGTCTCCCCAACAACCCATTAGTCTCCAACAACCAGAATACTCAGTCACTCTATCTTATAGACACATTTCTGGGGCACCTCCCAGGGCCTTGCAGGGGCCAGGTGAGTGAGCGGCCGTGGAACTCAGCCTTGTGGTCCACCAGCCTTGTGGTCAATGTCTCTCCAGTTGCAGACTTTATCCTGAGAGTTATTACCTTGGACACTGGGCCATATTCATTATCTTCTGAGTTTCTTTCTCTTTTAACAGTTGTAAAATATGGTTGCTTGAGGTGATTGCATGAAATTATAAGCATCCTGTGCAAAGTGAGAAATTGGCCCTTGGAAGTTATTGTTATAGGCTATTATTAACTGCAGAAACCAAGTGATTTCCATGGTTACTTGCCTTCCATATTTTAACGTAAAATCAGTGATAAAAAATTAAAAGTTAAATTCTGAATTTATTTAAGCCAACTTTACAGAATCCCATCCCTGTCATGTTTTATGAACTATTTCTATGCAGCCGTATGTTGTGAAAAAAAGTCATAATTAATTTTTTATGAACTTAGCATCTCAGAGAGAATAGTAGTGATGCACTTTATACCAAAAACAACTTTGCAGCCCAAACCATTGGAATCAATAGTTTGAAACAAGACCTCACAAGAAACAAAAAGAATTATTTAGAAGAAAGCTAGAGTTGAAGAAGAGGAATATCTATTTCATTCTATACTATCAACATACTTCCTTGATAATTTCAGGGTTTAATCACCATGGCATCTGAGAAGTTGTTTCTTATTTTTAACTAAACTTTATTCTACTGTAACATGGGCCCATTTGTCTTAATTGCAACTCTATGGTGATAAAAACAAATGGTCAACATTTTCCTCAGAATATTTCTCATCTTTGTGAATGATCATTGTCACTTAGCCTTTCCTAGTCAAAATTAAGCAACACTGTGTCTTTATAGCCTTTAAGAGAGAAGCAGTATGTCAGCCACAGGATAGCTTGTATAGAAAAGAAAGTGAAAGTCACTCAGTTGTGTCCGACTCTTTGAGACCCCATGGACTATACAGTTTATGGAATTCTCCAGGCCAGAATACTGAAGTGGGTAGGCTTTCCCTTCTCCAGCGGATCTTCCCAACCCAGGGATCGAACCATGGTCTCCCGCATTGCAGGTGGATTCTTTACCAACTAAGCTATCAGGAAAGCAGGGTAGCTTACTTGACAATATCTTTTCTGTGCCTAAAATTCAGTAATAGTCAGAATATAAACTCAACTAATGGGCTAAAAACACCTGCTAAATGAGTAAGCCAATAGCTCAATGTGTGAATTGAGAGAAATTACCAATGTCAATGGACTTGATCATTCTCATCTTTAAAATAAGGAAATTAGATTGTCTTGAGCACTCAGTCCAGCCTTGAAATTCTGCCATCTTAGAATCTATTGTTTTATTCTTCATCCTGGATTCTTTCTGAGTAACCAGAAAAGGATACAAAACCCTGAGAAAGGATCTAGCCCAGCATACTGGCAAGACTTCATCCTTGCCTCTTTGGCTATTTTCCTGTAAATGTTCATTAAACCTGCTTGCTTTTGAAATAAAGGTGTTGGGAAGGTGGTCCATGCTCTAGCCCAGAGTTTTTTGCTGCTAAGATCATTTCTACTCATTTTTTACCCATCTCCTAACTGTTTTTGCATGCCTTGTTACAGAGATGTATCAAGCACATCAAATTTGATTTTCTATAGATCATAATACTTGATAAAATACTCCAGTGACAAATAATACAACTGAAGAGAAATATATTGAGGGTTTTGTTTGCTTGTATGCTTGTTTTAGTTCATGAAGCCAAACCTATATGGTGAGACAATTGAGTTGGGAGGGGGTGGAAACAAAGAAGAAAAAAGCAACTTCTGATCCAGTCTTGCCAGCACACTTAGTAGCCAAAAGATGCTGACTGTCAGTTTTGCAGGATTCAGTTGGTAAGATGATTTAATCATTTTAAAACAGAAGACCACCAAGACCAATCTGTTCAGTGGCTTCATGTGAATGTTGGCTGATAATTTTGATCTTGAGGCTGTGGTACCCTGGTATACCAGTTTAAAATACTCTAAGAACTGAAAGAATCACTGTGCCTTCCAAATGGCACAGCTTAATCCCACAGAGAAAATGACTCTAGTGGGATGAGAGGCCCCTATCTGTGCAATTATAAATTATAAATAAGTAATTAAAGATTAATTCACAATCTCTTTAGGCCCTAAGATGGATGGGCCATCTGGTTATTACTGAGATGCTTAAAGAGCATTGATGCTCATATGTCCCAATCAATGGTAAGACCTTTTAGAGAGAAAAAAAAAATACAAGAAGTCTCAGTGTTTTGTTCTTGAACTTATTTATTGGTCCCATCTAACTCTTTCCTAAACATGTAAAATTTTTCTGGTGGGTCTGTTTGGTAGCTCATATACTGTTCCTAGGGATTCCCTGGTGGCTCAGATGGTAAAGAGTCTGCCTGCAATGCAGGAGACCTGGGTTCAAATCCTGGGTCAGGAAGATCCCCTGGAGAAGGAAATGGCAACCCACTCCAGTATTCTTGTCTGGAAAGTCCCATGAATGGAGGAGCCTGGTGGGCTAAAGTCCATAGGGTCACAATGAGTTGGACATGGCTCAGTGACTTCGCTTTCACTTTTCTTTTTCAGACTGTTCCTATAATTCTCATTAATCCTCATTTTTTGGAAAGCTATAAAGATTTAGGAGATTCTGCAACTTTATAATAGCCCTTTGTCATCCCAAGTATAATAATCATCTTTGTATGAAGAATTACTAAGTCGCACCAAAAGACAGATCAAGATTGCCAGGAGAAATATCAATAACCTCAGATATACAGATGACACCACCCTTATGGCAGAAAGCAAAGAACTAAAGAGCCTCTTGATGAAAGTAAAAGAGGAGAATAAAAAAGCTTGCTTAAAACTCAACATTCAAAAAACAAAGATAATGGCATCCGGCCCCATCACTTCATGACAAATAGATGAGGAAACAATGGAAACAGTGAGAGATTTTATTTTGGGGGCTCCAAAATCACTGCAGATGGTGACTGCAGCCATGAAATTAAAAGACACTTGCTCCTTGGAAGAAAAGCTATGAACAACCTAGATAGCATATTAAAAAGCAGAGATGTTACTTTGCCAACAAAGGTCCGTCTAGTCAAAGCTGTGGTTTTTCTAGTAGTCACGTATGGATGTGAGAGTTAGACTATAAAGAAAGTTGAGTGCCAAAGAAGTGATGTTTTTGAACTGTGGTGTTGGAGAAGACTCTTGAGAGTCCCTTGGACTGCAAGGAGATCCAACCAGTCCATCCCGAAAGAGATCAGTCCTGAATATTTCTTGGAAGGACTGATGCTGAAGCTGAAACTCCAATATTTTGGCCATCTGATGTGAAGAACTAACTCATTGGAAAAGACTCTGATGCTGAGAAAGATTGAGGGAGGGAGGAGAAGGGGATGACAGAGGATGAGATGGTTGGATGGCATCGCTGTCTCTATGGACATGAGTTTGAGTAAACTCCGGGAGTTGGTGACGGACAGGGAAGCCTGGTGTGCTGCAGTCCATGGGGTGGCAAAGAGTTGCACATGACTGAACAACTGAACTGAGCCAAGTCCTTCCCAAAGAGCCATCTCTGAACAGCTAGCTCTCTCCTATGTTTCCTCATTCCCTTCTTATCCTGGGTAATGTATTTGCTGCCAGGATTCAAAACGAGCAGAAAACTGTCAGCTGTCAGAGAGTCATTGCTTTCACTTCTCCATTGCCCTTCACTGTACACAATGCAGCACATTGTGTGCAGCAGGCAAGGCCGAGTTCATTAGCAGAGTCGTGCGGAAAGCCGTCAGCAGTGGCGTGGTTCTTCTCATCCTCTGCCCTCTCCATTCTGCCACCCAGCACCCACCCCGACCCCCAATAAATCATCTGGCATTCCCTCTTCCAATTTCAGTTTCAAATTCTGCATTTCCTCCCTGATGGCAAGTGAGATTGGCCTAAGAAGGAATGACAGGTCATCTGTCATGTCACCTTTTTATGCAGAAGACCTTGAGTCAAGGTCGAAAGAGACACTGTCAGCCATAATCTCATGGACCATTTTGAGAACTCAAACATGGTTCCCATCACATGAAACTGATCAGCCTCTCCCCTGTGAACCAGCTTCAGGGCCTCCATGACATCAGGAATAAATGGTGAATTCTGCACACCCTGCCAAGCTGGTCCTCTCCCCACCGTTCCAACATCATCTTGGACCACACTCCCACACCTTGGCGATACACAAGTAGTCCAAGGGAACAGCACACTCTCACTGTTATAGGCTGGGGGCACTAGGAGCTGCCACAGATATTCTGGAGGTCTGTTTTGCCTATATATCAAAAGACGTGCTGTACACATTCTTTGACCCAGCAATTTCACTTCTTGCTTTTTACCCTGGATAGTCGGACACGTGATGAAATCAATATACTAGTTTAGAATGCATTGCAAAGTTCTTTGTAGAAGCTAAAACTTGAAAACCCTCTTTATATCAACCAAAAAGGAAGCTGATTAAATGTACAGAAATTCA
Organism: Ovis aries; assembly: GCF_016772045.2. Classification (NCBI taxonomy): domain Eukaryota; kingdom Metazoa; phylum Chordata; class Mammalia; order Artiodactyla; family Bovidae; genus Ovis; species Ovis aries. The sequence continues at coordinate 14,874,304 of NC_056066.1, forward strand.
TTCATAATTCTGAACCCATTAAAAGTTGACTGTCTCCTTAAATGTGGGATATGCATTGTAATTTCCTTCTGAAAAGTATAGTATGGAAAAATTGCTAGAAGAATCACTTTTACAGTGGAGAAACCTGATAAACAACACTTAGCCAGGTGATTAATATTGATATCAGCATGTTGATTTAATCATTCTGGTGGTAGTGATGAGGTGGTGGTGATAGTTCATACAGAAACACACACACACACACACACACACACACACACACACACACACACACACACACACCCTTTTGTATTTCTCTGGGGCAAGTCTGGAGTCAGCTTTGTCTCCAAGGAACCCTGTTCCGTTTTGTTGGAAAATGATGTGTAGAAACAAAATCTAGACCCAAGGTATGCTATCATTACTGGAAAACCATTGCTTCTAGGACCTCTAGCCAGAGTGACCTAGGAAATATATGTATGTGCATAAACCCACACATAAACACAAACACCTACATTTCTACATCCATCTGTCTGCCTAGATGATAATATAGACAGATGATTGATAAATTCCAATTCACCACCATAGATTCAGTGTGTCTTCCTTGTTTATAATTTTTCTCTAATATCGAAAAACCGAGTCCTCATTATCTGTATTTCTTGTACTTACTTATTCAATCCTAATAAACACATAAACCAGTTACAGAATTGCTAGCCTATACCTATAACAAGTTTAATAACTGAATTAAACTCTAAACATATATATGTTTATTTTATGAAGTTTTTGACTCTTTCCCCATGTTTCTATTGTGTGTTTGACCCTTTGTCTCTCAGTTTTTAAGAGTTCCTTACGTATTAAGGATATTCAACTTTTGTCTGTGATATATGTTGAAATATCATCTCCTAGTTTATCAGTTGTCTTTTGATGTTTTTATGATATATTTTTGCCATGTGAAATATTTTAATTATGTCATCAAATTTATCAATCTTTCATTACCTCTGGATTTTAAGACATAGTTAAAAAGCCTTTTCCTACCCAAATTTAAAGAGGAATTCACTCATATTTTCTTCCAATGCTTGTATGGTTTCTATTTTAGATGTATAACTCAGTCAAGTTAAGATTTATCCACGTGTATGGTTACACACTTCTTTCTCCATCATCTCTTTACAAGAACATTTTCATTTGAGTGAAATTACCTGGGAAGAAATCAGGTTAACAGAAAGGTGTAGCATTAAGTTAGCTGTGAAGAAAGAGCAAAGCTTTAATTTGAAATGACTAGAGGCAAAGCCAGTGCTTATGAGGACTTGCAGGATGGCTACCTGCCTCCCTAGCTTCAGCTTTCCATGACCAGGACAATCTTCTCCACGGAACCCAGGCTCTTGTATCAACACTTCTCTGGAAATGTACATAAAGGCAAGATCCATGACCTCTATTAGCAACAACCGAGAATGGCAGCTGCTTCTGGCAAAAGATCGACTAAGTGTGTATTCCTTGTGGTTGGAATCTTAACTTCAGGGTGAAACATTCTAAGTTACATGATAGGCATTTCCACCTTTGCTCTCAAGGTATCCATTGCTATGTTCAACTTAAATACTTTCTTGTGCCCAAGACTGTTACCATTTCTGGGTAAATGGTGAAGAAAATGATCTTGCCTCCCAGAAAGTTTACCTTCCACTGTAGAATATATGTCCACAGTTCACAGATTTTTCTTATTCCAAATACTGTTGACAGTCTTTACCCAAAAAACTCCCTCCAAACTTGGAAAGTTTCTAAGGATACCCTGTGATTTAGGGTGCTAGAAATTTCCATTGAATGAGAGTTGATCTTTAGAGGCAATGTAAACTTCTTTGGACTGGAAGAAATGGGGGCATTTCTGATGAAAACCAAAAAATGGCAAGTTACGGGTACCCACGATAATATAGTTTTTCCACAAAGTATTTCATTCTATGCAGCCAGCTCAAAGACTGCCCTTTGATAACATAAGAATAGCTCTAAGATCTAAATGGCGGCAGAGAGTTGGGCCATTATCACCCCTGATGAGAAGACACTATCTGCCCAAACTCACATCTGAGGATTCCCTCTGTCTACCTGCAATGCAGGAGACCTGAGTTCGATCCCTGGATTGGTAAGATCCCCTGGAGTAAGGGAAAGGCTACATACTCCAGTATTCTGGCCTGGAGAATTCCATGGACTGTATATATAGTCCATGGGGTCTCAAAGAGTCAGACACAACTGAATGACTTTCACTTTTACTTTCTGACAGGCAACTTAGAAGTGCAGTGAATTTTTTTTTTAATTTTTTTGATTAGAAAACACTGCTGTTCCATTTTGTCTATTTCCCACTCATGTACTTAATGCCTAAGCAGCATCTTTGTCTTAGTGATATTTTGTTCCTATTGTTTATTCCTCACCTGAAGTCATAATCCTCTTTGTGACATCTTAACCCACATGGTTGCTATGGAAATGACTAGAACGTCATACACAAAAGGATTATTACCTTTGGTTTGGTGCCATCCAGACCATATAAACTCTTAAAAGACATTATTTAAGGTAAATGTTTCAATGCAAAATTAGAGAGAAAATAGATTTCTGGAAGCATAAACATAGTGATACAGGTGGAGTAATTCCAGTTAAGCAAACGGTCATCTCTAGCAGTTCCAGAATATGAATTAAGAGGAAAAATTTTTCTTAGTAACTCCCTTTCCTTTTTTACATTAATTTTTTTCAATACAAGTTTTACAGTGTATTTCTTTGTAAGAGGATCTTTTCTCCAAACAGCTTGGATAAGACTATATTAAAAATATCTGTTGCAAAAAAAAAAAAAAAAAAAAGAGCCCATGCTGCTCAAAGAAACTCTAAAATCTCAAGGGAGAATAAATAAGTATAAATGTCATCAGTTCACTCCACCAACTATATAATGGAAACAACTTCAGAAACCATACCCTCTTGTAAACACATATTTTTCTTCTCTCTGAATTTAAAAAAGATCGATGTTGTTTTACATCCTAAATCATTCAAATGCATATCATTTTTAGCGCCTGGATATGTTAGGTGTAATTATTCACATTTGCAAGAAACAAAAAGACATCTTTTGGTCATAGATTAGCAGTAATAGTACATGTAATTTAGTACTTATTTATATTAGTGCATTTCCAGAATGTTTAAAGAATGCTTTTCAGATATCTGCTTGTTCCCAATTAAGGAAAAGTTGGCACAAGTGATTTTTTGACCCTGTGCCATACCAGCCACCTCTAGCCAGGGACCACCTCTGCAGAAAGCACATGTACCTCATTCAGCCAACCACAATGTCTGTGTTCCATGTCAATTCTCAAAAGCCTATGCAATGAGAAAACACTGCATTTTTTTTACTTCAAAATATGCATTTTTTAACTTCAAAATATGCATTTATAGCCATTATGCTAGTAAAAATGATTCCACTATTTTTTTTTAGTAATTCATTGAGTATCTACTTGGAGTTGGACCCTTTCTAGTTTGACATTTAATTGGCCAATGCTGCCATTGATTTTCTTTTTCCCTCATGCTCTGACTACAGGATCAAGATTTGTAAGTCAAAGAGAGGCTCTCTACCAAGAGGAGGGATCTTTTCTTACCTGAATGAACTCTCTAACTAAATTGGAAGCCAATTAGCAACATATCCTGTTCATATTCTACCAACCTTTTCTGCTACACAGGATTCATACATGGTGTTCCCAAAACAGCCCACTCAAAGTCAGACTTGCGGGAAAATAACCAGAGCAGGGAGGCTCAGAAAAGCCAACTCAGAGACATGAATATGAGTTTATTCCTGTGGGAAAAGCTTCTTCCATAAAAAATAGGCAGAATGTGCTTGCTGTCAAATCTGTCAAAACTATGCCATGTAAAGCTATAGGGGGAAAAAAAGAGAACTCTGAGAAAAACTGAAGAGATATTTGCAAAGAGACCTATTTTATGGGCATGGCCTACTTGTGATTTTTTTTTTTTCCATCATCACTCAGCAAGCACAGAAAATTTACAGAATGGGGTGTTGGAACTAATGACAAGTAACATTCTAGTGGTCAAAGCCATGCCTTCATCACCTTGATTTCTTAATAAATTAGTTTCCTTTTTTTTTTGACTCATTTCTTTTTATAGGACTCAAGGCAATGTTCTAGTCCATGTGAATTTGTTCAGTCTTTTCTCCTAGATCCATGTAAGCATTTTCACATGTTCATCCAAATTCTTCTTTCGCCAGCACCCCTTCGGAGCTCTCTTTGAAGTGGAGAACTTGGCAGAGCCTTCCTAGCAAAGCAGTGTGCTTCCTCCTGGGGGCTGGAGATATATGTTGTGTTTAACCTCCTCCTAACTGGCCTGTCTGCCAATAGTTAGTATAATTTTAAACCAGTTCCATTTCCCTCCAGTGGATATATCTATCTCCACAAAGACCACCCATCTTTGTTCTGCTTCACTATTTATGGATTACTTTCTGCCGGCCTCTGTCTGATAGAGGATGATCCCTCTAAAAGGACCATGGAACTAGCTGATCATCAGTACTCATTGTCTTTGACCTTGATATAGGGATCTTTGGGTAAGTAGCATAACGCTTGGTAATTTCTCATTCCTTCTGGACTTGACCAGGGATGATCTCCTGCTCTGCCCATCTATTTTGTGCTGTCAGAGGGTAAACCATTTTTCAGTGTTGTACAGCATGTTGATATTATCTCCTGCCTGTCGTTTGGATTGGAGGACATAGAGATGGAAATGAGCACTCTAAAAAGTAGTGTCCTTATTTTGCATTTGTGGCTGATTATTAATTCTCCCAACTGCTTAACTTCCACCCATACCATTTCTCATTTTAATTTGATGGCCCATCCAGGGCATGAATCCTGCTGCATCTAAATCTTACCCATCCATCTAAGGCAAATCGGCTGCCTTATCACTCATGCTTTCTTTCATTGTCTTACTTTTGAGTCTTGCAGCTGAATTCTTTATTAGGAAAACTTAATAGTTGGGGTTCTTTGAGAGCAACAGGCAAATCTGCAGAAAATTTAGACAATAGATAATAATGCTGGCCAATATTGACCCAGACTTTTAAAAAATCAGATGGTTACTGTTAATTATGCATTTATTATCAAAGCATGCTGTTTTCATTATTTTGGTGGATGGAGAATATAAGAATTTGACCAATGCCGGCAGCCTCTTGGAAAGATTCTGTGTCAAATAAGCCAAAAATGAGACCTGGATCAGGTATTGATTAGCCATTGGATACAGAGTACTACTTCAAAAATTTTAGAAGTTTACATGAATCATTTTAACTTTAACTTCTGAATAAGGCCAAACTCAAAAAGTAAGTTTCAATGCATATTATTAAAGAGGGAATTCTCATTATCCTTCTGGTGTCTTTCTGCCTAAAACTGAACACAAGCCAACAATCACAGCGAAACAGTTGCTTGATGTTTTAAAACTTGTTACTAAATCTTTTAGACCTCAAAATAGAAAATGTGGGTGGCATTGGCTTTAGAGTTGATATTCTTAATGATAATTAATAAAATAAAATAATTATATTATTAAATTATTCAAATAATAATTTAAATATCTCAGATAGACCCAAAATAGATGACTACCATGTCACCACTGACTCACACATGATTCTTAGCAGTCTTACAAAGCATCACCATGTGTGAAACAAGAGCGTGAGAGAAGTAAATGGCTGCGGTAATTTCCAAGCAAAAGCTGGGTTGGGTAGCATCAGAGTCTAGCACCGCTAGAGCTGTTGGCTACCTCGAAGTAGGCTTGCTTAAAAACTATTTGGATTTATCCAGTACGATCTTTTCAGAAGTAGAATTCTTTCAGGAAACTTAAAAAAAAAAAAAAAAAAAAACAACAACTGCATCAGTTTCTGATGTTGCCCAGCTAGAAAAAGATCCATCCTTTGGGAGCCTGTAAGCTTGTGCATCTATAGATGGAGATTATTCTAAGTTATCCCTACACCACCCTGGGGATGGAACCTAAAGCCTTGTCTCTTTCAACAAATATTCCTGAAGGGTCCACTATGTGCCATGTACTGTGCTGAGCGTTGAGCAGAGCACTATAAGTAAAGTAAGTGGGATGGACCCTGCTTTCTTATAGTTTTCAGTATAGTGATAGAGACAAAGAATAAATAAGTAAGCCAAGTAATAAATGTATTTGCAAAGTATGGTAAGTGCAGGGAAGGAAATGAAAGAGGCACACTGACAAAAAGTGACAGGTGTTGTAGGAGATGGCAAATGGTTAGACCTGAAGTCTGCAAGGGAGCCAGCTTTGTGAAGGGGAACAGAGAAGAGGATGAGGGGTATAGAACAAAAGAGGGTAGCCTCAGTGGGTTCTCAGAGAACAGGAGACATTGCTTTAGCCACAGAACTTACAGAGTACCTGTGCTAGGAGACGAATCGGGTAGAGTCTTGCAAGCCAAGATATGGAGCCTGAGTTTCTATTTATTAAAAGGCCTAAATGCAAAAGACAGTGGTTGTTTTTTGTTTGTTTGTTTGTTTTTTCCAAAAAGAAGTAGCAGAATCCTTAAATGTATTATATAAAAAGAGTCTGTCTGGAAACACTCAGTAGTGGAGGTGAGAAGACCAGGAAGAAGGACCCAGGGTGGGACCACCGTGGCTGTAGCAATGAAGTGAAGTGGATGGATTGGAAGTGGTTCTGGCAAGGAAGCATCAGGACTTGTTGAGTGGAGAGAGGGAGATAAGAGTGTCAAGAGTGATTCCCAGCTTTCTGGTTTGACAAAACATGTAACTTGTGACCCAATTTGCTGTGATGGGGAGGGGAGAGAGAGATGGATGCTTTTTTTCTATCTGTTTTCTGAGCGATTCGTAAGTTACTAACAGTTCAGCATGTGGGCGTGTTAAGCTTGAAATGCTTGTAGACTACCAAGGGAAACATCAAGTAGACATGTGGACATTCAGCTAATTCATTCAAGACCTACCATGTGTCTTACACTGTTCTATTATGACAGAAGATAAGTGATTCTGGATCTAGAGGAAGTTTGGGCTAGGTATAAAATCAGCTTAGAGCTGCTATAAGCACTAGCTTCCTTACAGAAGTTGTGTTGCCTTCTCTGTTTCCTTAACAGACCATGTCCTGAGACACATAACGGCAAGCCAAGAGTTAGCAAGTGCTCCCAAAGAAAAAAACTTTATATACTATCCATCCTACAAATTGTAGATTAAATGGCACCTGAATGTCAGAAATCAATACACTTTAAAAAAAATAATAATCAATGCACAAAGAATATTACCATTTAATTATAATAGCAAAATATTCATACAACCTAAATGTCTAATAAAGGAGGAAAAATTAAATAGCATACATTTTTAAAAAGCAGTGTTAAGCAGCCATTGTATATAATAGTTTTGAAAAATAGTTAATGGCTTGAGATAATATTTAAAATGTATAAGTGAAAAGTAGACTACTGGAACACGTGTAGAGTGGATAAGCTTTCTTTAAGGATTGAAATATATGCATAGAAGAAATATAAAGAACATTAGTCAAAATGTCAGTTACGGTTAACAATAGATGGTAAGATTTAAAGTGGTTATCATGTTTTCCCTATGCTTTCAAGCATTTCTCAGATGTTCTTATAATTAATCTACCATCAATTATTTGCAAGAAAGAGGACTGTAATAGGAGGCACTTTGGGGAAATAGCAGAAACAAGTAGATATGATCCCTACCCTTAAGTAAAATGTATGGAATAAATATTAATATACAAGAAACAGGGTGGTTACTTCCTCTTGAGTCACTGAAAAGATCAGTAGTTCTGTTACTTATAGCCAGCATATCATATGGAGAGAATTCATGGGGAAAACATGCCAGAGATCTGAGAGAGAGTCTCAATAAGGCAAGACAAATAAGATAAAGTGTGAAATTGTCACTGTTAATTAATATCTATGGTGCACCGACTGTGTTTCAGGCACTCTTTTAAGTATTTCGCATTCTCAAAGAAAGACAATTGGAGAATCTTAAACATATGCTGGATTAATTTGGATTAAATACTATCCCTTTCTCTCTGAATACTCTGATGTAAAACAAGAATTTAGAAAGATTTAATTACTAAACAAACAAATACACACATACATATAAGTGTGTGTGTGTGTTCCATCTTCATATAAAGTTAACTGAGATAAAGTTAAAATTTAATTAAAACTTTTGTCACTAATTCTAGCCCCAGTGATAAGGTGGAAGAGTATAACGGTTGTCACCTGTCTGTCTGTTGATTTATCATTAATTAAAGCCCAGCTGGCAAGGCGTCCTTGGAGCCGAAGTGGTGAGACTGCACCGCTGCAGTTGCCATGGGTGCAGAGAGTGAGGTCCCTAGAGTCACTAAATCCATTCCATTCTTATTCCAACCTAGACGCTAACATCTGTACAACCCAAATCCCTTTATTAAAGCAGACAGAAAGATCCACAAATGTATTGTAACAAACATCACTTCTCAAAATAATTGTTTCCGGATTTCAAAGACATTTCAGAGCTATCTAGAAATCCCTGAATATTCTTTGTGCTCTTTATAGAATTCAGCAGGCTTAAAATCTCAATGCGCTAACCATATCTCTCCTTCTTGGAGAAATATTGGCGAGTTCAGTTTGTGACAAATCTTTCTGGAATCTTGGTTGGGAAGCTACATTGATAAATTACATTTTCTGGTAGCCTAACCCCCCACCTCCCGTGATGTCCTTTTACTTAAAAATAAGTCTCACTGCCTTACAAGCAATTGCCCCAAATGGAGAGACTGTCCACTGTGTTGCAGGAGGATGTTTGCTTTAAAGCTAGGTCAGCTGACTCTAGTCTAGTGGTGAAGCAGTGAACGTTCTAGAGTAAAAGAACATAATTCCAATTCAGATATAAATCCATGAGATAGAATCTAGTCTGCATCTGAGAGGAACAGATTTATGATACAACTCCTTAGGGGGAGTAGGGGCAAAGCAGACACCAAAGAACAGCCATTATTTGTGACAGTCACTTTGTAATTCCATATTGACGGTGCCTTTTGCCTTTTTCTTCTATATTCCCTTTAAATAGCTCTTCATGCTGATGAAGCATTCAGTTTTGATAGTGACCTGTCAAATGACCTTCCTTTTAGGGCTGTAAATTTTGTGACTACCAAGCTTTATTAATTGTTGATTTGATCCCTGGGTCAGGAAGATCCCCTGGAGGAGGAAACAGCAACTCATTCCAGTAATCTTGCCTGGAAAACCCCATGGATAGAGGAGCCTGGCGGGCTAGAGTCCTTGGGGTGACAGAAGAATTGGACACAACTGAGTCTGATCCCTGTGCTCACAGAGTAGTAAGGTGGAAGTGGGGACAGATCAGCACAAATCTTGTTCTGGTTTTGGATAAATAAGCTTAACTTTATGTTTTAATGAGTTTAGATGTGTTTGTGAAATATATCATTTTCAATTTGCAAGTGGGAAGTTTTGAAAAATTGGGTGAGAAATTAAATACTTACGTGTGGTTTCTGGTGCTAATATATTCTTTTGTTGCCCAGCTCTCCTGACCTCATCTTCTTTGACTAAAGTTTAAAAGGTATACCTTCCCAAATAAGCTAGGCCAATATTAATGCTGGAAAAAGGATGTCTATGTCATTGAATTGACAAAGATGAGCTTTTACCTCATCCTCTGATGTTGTATGGAGAAGGCAATGGCACCCCACTCCAGTACTCTTGTCTGGACAATCCCATGGATGGAGGAGCCTAGTAGGCTGCAGACCATGGGGTCGCTAAGAGTTGGAAACGACTGAGTGACTTTACTTTCAGTTTTCACTTTCGTGCATTGGAGAAGGGAATGGCAACCCACTCTAGTGTTCCCGCCTGGAGAATCCCAGGGATGGCAGAGCCTGTTGGGCTGCCGTCCATGGGGTCGCACAGAGTCAGACACGACTGAAGCGACTTAGCAGCAGCAGCAGCTGATGTTGTAACTGAAAACACTCAAGCAGATGAAGAGATGTGTTGCTTTTCAGCATTTACAGCAATAGCTGTGCTGCTGCTAAGTCACTTCAGTCATGTCCGACTCTGTGCGACCCCATAGACTGCAGCCCACCAGGCTCCTCTGTCTATGGGATTCTCCAGGCAAGAATACTGGAGTGGGTTGCCATTTCCCTCTCCACTCAGCAACAGAGTATGTGCCAGATTCAAATCCTGGTTCCCATTGACTTGTGCTCCTCCTGGAAGAGAATCTGGCTTATAATTCAGCCCAGGGATACTCCCAGGATGTTTTCTGTCACTATCAACCTTTGCTATCAACCATCACATTGTGAAATCCTCCTCGTGCTCAAAGATGCAACTAAGAGCATGTGAATAACAGAAGGTGTTACATAAAGCTGGTCTATAAATATGACATGGAAAGAATGGACTGCTTTGATGTTTCTTTATGTTTCAAGGCATTTCTGAAGATCTGAAAGAGCTCAAGATCATTTACTGATCTTACCCAGTCAAAAGAGCTGATAATAAAAATATTTCCACTATAGACATTAAAAATGAAATACTAAGTTTCAGGATTATTCTATTGGCAATCCCTGGTTCAAGAGCATCCTAGTTCACATAGTAAAAAGCAAACATGTGCAAATTTATATATGTAAGTATGTCTACATATATTATACATATGTATGTGCTCAGTCGCTTCAGTCATGTCTGTCTCTTTGCTACCCTACAGACCATAGCCTGCCAGTTTCCTCTGTCCGTGGGGTTCTCCAGGCATGGGTTGCCATGCCCTACCCAGGGGATCTTTCTGATCCAAGCGTTAAACCCATATCTCCTGCATCTCCTGCATTGCAGGAGGTTTCTTTACCCGCTGAGCCCCCTGGGAAGCCCATATATTAGAGCTGTCTATGAACATTATCTAAAGTACTTAAAGACAGTGTTTTTCAACTGATGTGTCCCATTAGTGAGTTGTGAAATTAATGCTGTGGGTTGCAACTTTCTCTTTCATTTTTAAATGAAAGATATGTGTGTGCATGTTCAGTTGTGTCCCATTCTTTGTGACCCCATAGACTGTAGCCTGCCAGGCTCTTCTGTCCTTGGAATTTTCCAGGCAAGAATATTGGAGTGGTTTGCTACTCCAATATTCTTGCCTGGAAAATGTGATCCTACTCCAGGGATCCTCCTGAGCCAGGGATTGAACAAGCATCTCTTGTGTCTCCTGCATTGGCAGGCCAGATCTTTATCACTGGCGCAACCTGATACTATAGAACAAAACTTCTCTGAGCCTGTCTTACATTAAGAGGTAACTATGGCTTAGTGAAATGTTTGTTCCAGTTTGTGTGTATTTGGTGAGTTGTAGATTATGTTACAGTATGAAGTAAAATTTAACGCCAATGTCATAAGAAGTTTATGTCCTTTTGATGATAAAGAGTCGTGTTTTTTTGAAAATTCTTCTCTAAAAATGAATTCTAATTTTCAAAGCTCTGTGTATGTACAAGCACACACATAAACAAAACAAGAGTGTGTGTGGGCTTTTACTTACACACTTGCATGTATGTGTGCTTGTGTGTGATTCTACAACAGAAACAGTAACTGACTTAATTAATTTTTAAACGTCTATTTTTTTTTGGCCACACCATGTGGCATGCGGGGTAGTTCCCCAACCAAGGGATGGAACCCATGTTCCTTGTAGCGGAAACATGGATTTTTAACCACAGGACCACCAAGGAAATCCCTTAAAGAATTAATATTTTGCTGCAGAGTTCCAATAGTCCCCACAGCTATTTCCAATCTTATCTACTTAGAAGTAGTAGAACATTCTCTTCTCTTGCTCACCTGTAACATTACGGAAATTCATTAATGAACAGTATCTTATGAAAAATAAACATGCTCCCAAAACTGAAATACTGTCAAGGATTGGGAAATAAAAGACCATGTTATTGAGTAGTTACAGCTTTTACTCCTGGGTGGCAAAACCAGAGTAGTGTTTCTGTTTTTTATATAAAGAAATCCCCATGTCTTTTGGGAGAACTCCTAGGGTGAACAGCTGACTTTTGAAACCATAACATTTCTTGTGTTATCCCTTCCTAAGGTATACAGTCCCAGGTTTCTGACTTTCCAAATTAAAGCTAAAGTTTACACAGAGAAGATAGGCCCTTCCTGAGGCTATACAGATAAATCCAGAGCAAAATTTATGACATCTAGAAAACAGGCCAGGTGGCTTTACAGGGATGCTGAGTTTGTATCTTCAATGTGTGTTTATAGGTAAAGGTTTATTGTGGACAGGATGTTCATCAGATCAAATGCATGGATGTAATTAAACTTCTGCTTGTTGAGACTTGCTTTGCAGCTCTTATTAAACGTAAATATAAATATAGCTTGTTTGGAGATTTATGCCTTTTTAACTAGAGCAGCATAGGAAGTTAACCATTTCAATAATGAAGCAGAAGCTCTCTTTCATTGTTCTCTGAGATACTAGAAGGTGATGCATACAAATAAGCATGGTAATTTTAAAAAATGGCTTCACAACAGCCTCTACTGTCTTAGAATTTAACGATTAATGGGTGTTTATGTCCAGATCCTTTTTCAAAAAGTTATTTATTTATTTGGGCTTCGCACCTGCCAACTCAGGAGACTCAGGCTTGATCCCTGGGTCGGGAAGATCCCCTGAAGAAGGGAATGGCTACCCACTCTAATATTCTTGCCTGGGAAAATTCCATGGACCGAGGAGACTGGTGGGCTACAGTCCATGGGGTCATAAGGAGTTGGACACGACTGAGTGACTAACATTTTCACTTTCACTATTGATTTGTTTGGCTGCGTCGGGTTTTAGCTGCGGCATGCAGGATCTTCGTTGCATTGTGTGGGACCTTTTCACTGCGGCACATGGACTCTCTAGTTGTGGTGCGTGGGCACAGTGGTGGTGCACAGGCTTAGTTGCTCTGTGGCACTGAGATCTTAGTTCCCTGACCAAGGACCTGCACCCCCTGTATTGCAAGGTGGATTCTTACCCGCTGGCCCACCAGGCGAGTCCCTACATCCAGGTTCTTTAGATATGTTTTCTTGGCATCGATCATTTTTGCCAAACTCTGGCTCCACTGTTTTGAAGCCCAGCTCTCTTTCCAGATCTGAGTTCTACTGGTTCTCCGATGTCCCAAACTAGTCTCTGTGACTCCAAAGCCCCTCCTGGTTACCACTGCCTGAAATAACACCCTCTTGAATTACTAAGCCACAAGCTATCTGCTTCAATCAACTGACAATAAGAATATACTTTGTGTATTCTCATAGTTGTTATCACTATTTAAAATTCGGAAGCTTTAGAAAATAGATTATTTGCTTCCTGTGAGTAGAGACCATCGTCACTGGGTTCAAAGATGATACTAATCAGAAACTTTAAATAAATTCCAAGGTCATGTCTACAAAAAACAATAATGAGATGAAAACTTAAAGGGAAACAAGGGAAAAATAAGGCATAATTAACTATAGGCTTATAATCTCAAAATATCATAAAAGTCCTCATATTAAGGTATATGAATGATTAATATAATTAATAAAACCTTTTATCATTTTACACCAGATATTTTGGAGTTAGAACATGCACTTTTTTTCCATTCTCATATTTATCTTTTATTGCCTCTTGTTCATAGTATACTGGTATTTAGGTATTATTTACGATGACTATAGCTGCAAGTAACAGAAAATCCAGCTGAAATTGGCATCAGCAGTAAGGACACTTATTGGCTTACACTGGAAATCCAGAGGCTGGACAGGCATTATATTTCTCTTAATCTGGCTCTTCTCCTTGCCTGCAATTCATTTGGTTCTGCCCTCCCATGTTTGTTGGCTTCCTCCTTGGGTTGGTCTTGATAGGCCAGCAATAGCTTCGCATCCAATGTTTGCACAGGACAAATTGTCCAAAGGCAAAAGAGAAAGGAGCATTTTCGTAACCTTTTCCAAAACAGCAGGGAAGACCTCTCCTAAGATGATTCTACAGTGAAGTCCATGGGCCATTTTGCCAAGTTATGTCAAGTGACCCTTCCTGCAAACACAACCAGACCATTCACTCTTGGATCTGTACCTGCGTGCATGCTCAGTCACCTCCAACTCTTCACAACACCATGGACTGTAGCCCGCCAGGCTCCTCTGTGCTTGAAATTTTCCAGGCAAGAATACTGGAGTGAGTTGCCATTTCCTCCTCCAAGGGATCTTCCTGACCCAGGCATCAAACCCACGTCTCCAACATCTCCTGCTTTGGCAGGCATTTCCTTTACCGCTGAGCCACATGGGAAACCCCTTGGAGCTGGTGGCTCAGATTGTAAAGAATCTGCCTGCAATGCAGGAGACCCAGGTTCGATCCCTGGGCTGAGAAGATACCCTGGAGAAGGGAATGGCTACCCACTCCAGTATTCTTTCCTGGAAAATTTCATGGATAGAGGAGCCTGGTGTGGACTAGAGTCCACGGGGTCATGAAGAGTTGGCCATGACCGAGCCACTAACACTTGGAACTGTTGGATGTGTTCAAAGTCACTGGAGGCACCTGAGCTGAGTGGGAAATGAGGAGGGACCTCAACAAAACTAGAGTTCTTTGGGAAGAAGAAATGAGAGAAAAGATGCTAAATAGAAAACCAGTTGCCATGACTCCAACTTGCCTTAAAAAAAAATCTTTTCTTCCCATGTAGACCCAAAGTATAGCTTTCCAATGATCAACTCTGTTATTCAGTATGACCATCTACTGCTTCTGTTAAACACAAATTTATCCCTGGGAAGTGTCTATTTTTCCCACAGTAAGTTCATAGATGTATTAATAGGAGAAACTAACTAGCAAATATTTAATTATTTTGGAAGAATCCATTTCATATGATATCAAGAATAATTTTTCCTTTCTATTCCGCATACCTGAAAAAATTCAGGAACATAGTGATTCACTAAGAATACTGATGCTGATTCTTTCCATTTCTATAGATTTTCTTTTAGAAAAAGGCTATACTTTGCAGGTCACTTAATATCTGATGCAGCAGACCTTTCAAAGTTCCTCAGTCTATATTTAATGGTGTTTAAGAAAATTTCGCTCACTGATTACTAAGGATGATGTTATTTCTCACTATTACCATCATGACTTTTGCTAGTAAGGAAATGTCATTTCTGTCATTTTATTCATAAGAAATACAATAATAAAAAAAAAGAAATACAATAATAAAATACCTCTGCTTATAAGCATTGGCTTAAAATATCTAATATTCCCATTATTTGATATTTGAGTTAGAAGTATTATGTTTGGGTAGAGTTTATTTTTCCTCCTGAAAATAAAAGCACTCATAGTTTTCAGCTAGATATTTTATTTTCACTTCTCCTAAAATAATACTATATTAAATCTTGACTTATAAAAACTATCCGATATTACATAGATTTATTCCATATTTGATTAGTAATTTTTCTCTGAACATTAGAGGCAGAAGGAGATTCGTATTGAGTATTCTCTCAGATATGTTGACTTTTAATGGCTTAGTTATATTGATTCAATTAACTGGTGACAATAATGATATTTCTATTGATCCCTTTATTTTTCTTTTCTTGAAATACCACTTTATTAAAATTCATGTGTGAGCAGTAATTTTCTAGGAGTCATTGGCCTAGAACAGTGTGAATATCAAAATCCTGTAAATCAGATTGACTTAAAGAATCAATAGTTTTTGTTAATCACTAGACAAAAGCTCAATATTTATAATAAAAAACTTCTATGAATTCACTGAGTTCAACAATGGCAACGACACACACCCATGTGCGTGCAAACACGGAGGAGGAAACGGCAACCCCCACCAGTATTCTTGCCTGGGAAATCCCTTAGACGGAGGAGCCCGGCAGGCTGTCGTCCATGGGGTCACAAAGAGTCGGACACTTCTTAGCAACTGAGTGTGCACAGGCAGACATGCGTGTGTAGTGTGTGTACATACGCATGTATATGAAAGCCCACAAAACCAAATGGACAAATGACGAAAAAGAGAAAGGAATGAGTAAGAACCATATGAAAAGATATTCAACCGCCTAACAATGAGGTAAAAACAATTAAATCAACTATAAACTATTTTCTAAAAATACAAGAACCATCTGTCTTTAAATACATAGTATGAAGAAACTGACGGCATAGCTGTGACATGAAACAATCATACATTATGGCAAATACTCCTTTTTCTTTCAGCGCAGGATGAAAGCAGCACAAAGATAAAAAGAAGGAACAGTTCTTGTCCGTATTTTCCCACACCGTCGAACTCATTACAAGATAGTCACAGTTTACATAGTTGAGAACGTGTAAAGAATTCTTCCGTAATGAAGAAGAGAAATTTGTAAAGTTGGCCTCTTGTAGAATGGAATTGCGTGAGCCCCAGGACTTTCTCTCCATTTATTGATGGTTTCAGGTGCCTACACTCTACCTTGAAGCACCTCCAATAAAGTGTTGTTAGCAGCTGACTGATATTGACAGAGCCATCAGCAGTCTGTGGATTTTCATTTTGAACCGTGGCATCCTGAAATAAGTTGAAGCAGAAATAATATCTCTGTGTTGAAAGATTTCAAATTCCTTTTATTGATAGGTGAAGTACAGGACTAGAGATGAGTGACTGAAGGATGCTTTGAGAGGGCAGAAATAACCAGCGGACTGCTGCCTGAAACTGTGGAAAGGGAAAACAAGAGGAAGGATGAGAAACCAGCCATGCTCTATGCTGTTTTGGTGTAGTGAGCTTCAATGCACCTTTAGGCTCTTTACTTTTCACCAGGTCTGCCTATCTGCTTTATTCTATTCAGAGCTCTAGGAGGAATTACCAGCATTACAGCCCTTTGGCAACACTTAGTGGGAAGCCCTGGGAGGCTGGCAGTCTGAGCCAGTGATTACAGTGACATCTTCCTGCCTGGACCGAAGATAGCATTCATCATCATTTAAGTAGATACACGAGCTGCTAGACAAAACCTCAGCCCTGGATTACATCAGTGTCCCTTAGAGAGCCGCCTTTGTCCCAGTGTCCACGTGGAGTAGGAATCTCGAGGCTAAATGGTAAGACACTTGTTACAGCTTCCAGGAAAATTAATGCACTAAATCAGTTGGTTAATTATCTGTATCATTGACCTTGGTGCCTTAATGGGAAAGAGAGCTCAGACATTGCATGGCCGTAAACAACTGTGACATGCATCCGTTGCATACTTGACAGACTTCAGTGCATCTGTGCAGTGTGGAATGAAATAAGCCACCCCGTCCGAAACCGCTTTTCCTTTCTTTGTTTCATACATTTCTTGTTCCCCTGACATATGCCTCACTGTTTCCCTAAGATCAGTACAATGTGTCTTCTAACTTCATTTGTCTTTTACTTAAAACTGCCTTCCTTGAACAATGCTACTCAGATAGCTTTCTCTGTCTCCTGATTTGCAGACAGCCCTCTGAATGCTTATAAACTAGCAAAAAGCTGAAGTTCTCTTTGGTTGGCGCTATCTTTGCTTCACAGTGATATGAGCTATCTAATCTTGGATTGCTTCATAACGCAGTTCCTGCCATCCTTTGTCTGAGTCTGAGCATAGCATCCAAATTCATCACTGAAGCCAAATCCCAAAGGCATAATACTCCCTGAAACCAGATGAAAGAAGAATATACAGATGACCGTGCCAAGCCCACCACACCCAGCCTGCAATAAAGCAGGTATCGAGTGTGTTGGCTGAATTCAGGCACCTCACTGGGCAGCCAAAGACGGCTCACCCTGGACTTCACCCCCAGTTCAGCCACAGGGCCCAGCAACACACAGAAGAATCATAATTGTCATAGAAGGTTCTTTCAGTGGCTGCATCAGTCTCGATGCGTATCTTCCCCTCCTCACCGAAAATAAGAATATCAATATAAGATGCCAAGTTTTTTCCTAGCTATTGATGCCTTTTGGAAAACCACATAGAGAGGACAAATTATAGTCTTGAAAAGAAAGTACTGTTTTTATTAGGAATGGCCAGGTTTCTATCATCTTTACTATTGTTCTCCTGACTCTTAGCCTTTCTGTACCTGGGACCTCCAGACCTTCTCTTTATTCCTGCAAACATGGAATAAAGAATCCATCTAGGAATCGTCTGCTACTACTGTCCTTTGGTTTCTCTGCAGGATCCAAGTCTGACACTTGGAGGGGGAAGAAATTCTGCGCCTGTTACTTGGCTTGCTCTCTGATTGTGCAGGAAGAGCTGCCGTTTCACTGGTTTCTTCACTGCATCCCTCACCTGTTCACTAGGTCATTACTCACTAGACAGCTTGTACCTTATATAAGCCCTGCTTAACTTACAAGATGCAAGTAATTCAGGGGGATAAAATACACAGTCTGATATGGGAGATGGTCATTAAATGGAATTACAAAAGCAGTGAATTAATGATGCCTGTGATTAGAGCTGTAACAGAGAAGCATGGGTAGGATGAGCACACAGCCACTGCATCATGGGACTCAGGAAGAGTTCCCAGGGGAACTGACTTGTAAGCTGAGTCCTGAGGCTCTATAGAACTTGTCCAGGCAAAGGCAGTAAAAGGCCACAAGTGTTTCTAGCAGAAAGAACAGTGTCTATAGCAG
The DNA here is from genome assembly GCF_016772045.2 of Ovis aries. NCBI lineage: Eukaryota > Metazoa > Chordata > Mammalia > Artiodactyla > Bovidae > Ovis > Ovis aries. Next base: position 14,892,796 of record NC_056066.1, read on the forward strand.
TGTTGAGGAGAGGAAGGGCTCTCTGTGTGGGCGGAAGAGGAAAAAGTTCCCCGCAAGGCATCGTGAGTGGGAAAGAACGACAAAATAAGGCTAATGATGTTGGCAAAGGTCACATCGTGCAAGGCTTTGTAGGGCTTGTTAAGGAGTTTGGATTTATCGTAACAGCCATGGGAAGCCATAGAGGAATTTTAAGCTGGGTGTAACACGATATAATGAGCATTTTAAAAGATCGTTCAGTGCTTTATAGAGCGTGAGTTGGGGTGGTGGGAATTAGAAGTCTGCAGACCAGTTCGGTCTATAGTGTTAATATTATGATGACCTGAAGTAAATGACAATAGAAATGGAAAGAAATTGATGGCTTTGACATCTGCAAGTACTGAAATTGGCTGAAATTGATGATTTGGGGGAATAGAGGCAAAAACGTGTAAAAGATGGCTCTCATGTTCTAACATAAGCAGTTGAAGTGGTGGTGGTATCATTTTATAGTTTTGAGGAATACATGAGGTGGTATGAATTTGAAGAAAAGCACTATACATGAATGCTTTAGCAGGTTAAATTGGAAGGACCTGTGTGAAGAAACAGTGAACCTAATAGGTTGTTGTTTTTCTTTAGCCTCTAAGTCACGTCTGACTCTTCGTGACTCCATGGACTGTAGACTGCCAGGCTCCTATGTCCACAGGGTTCTCTAAGCAAGAATACTGGAATGGGTTTCCATTCCCTTCTCCAGCGGATCTTCCTGACCCAGGGATCGAGCCTGTGTCTCCTGCACTGGCAGGCAGACTCCTTACCACTGAGCCACCTGGGAAGCTGACTAATAGGTAGTCAGAGGTATATGTTTCCAAAAAGTTGTGACAGTTTACTTATGTGTCAGTTTCACTGGGCCACAGGGTGCCCAGATATTTGGTCAAACATGATCCTGAATATGTCAATGAGGATGCTTTTTTGGATGTGATTAATAGATATGTTAGAAGCCCCAGGTTTTAATCTAAGAGTTACCATATACAAATTTCTTCTTACCCTGTTTCAATCTGTCCATTGAAAAAAATACATGTGATGATACTTGCCCTGTCAAATGTGGAGAGTAGTTATAGTCATCAAATGATATCATGCATGGGAAGTTGTGTTTCTAAGTATAAAATATTGGCCAAATTTGTAGCTATGGGACAATGGCTTTTCTCCTGTGAAAAAGAAGTCATCTGAGCAATTTCAACATTTTGCAAAAGATTTTTAACTCCCCATATACTGTACACAAATGCAAATCACATCTCTTGGAGTGAAGCTTGTGACATTTCTTGAGATATTTTGAATAGACTTAGAAGCAGAGATTCCCCAAAAGCCTCAGAGTCTGTACTGAGATGGAAGCCATCGAACTCAAACAACATACACAGGTTTGCAAGGTCAAGAAACCCTCTTTGGATGGTCTTTGGTCTTGGAGCCATTTTCTAAGGAGTTGTGTACTCTTTGTAGAACTGCCCTGAATTAAATGGCAACCCACTCCAGTATTCTTGCCTGGAAATTCCCATGGACAGAAAGAGCCTGGCAGGCTACAGTCCATGGGATCACAAAGAGTCAGACATGACTTAGAGATTAATCATACATGCCTAAATTCGAAAAAAGAGGGAGAGAACTGTAGAGGAAGAAATATAATTTTCCCTCTACCCTTCCGGGTTCCTGGCTGGGCCTTTGTAACAAACAAACAAACAAAAAACGGATTAAGAAGAGGAAAACAGAAATTTCATGATGTGTGTACCTCCTGTATGCAAGGGAGAGACCCAGAGAAACTGAATCACCCAAAACAGCCCAAGACATCATCTTAAATACTATTTTTAGGTAACGACAAAGGAAAGATATTGGAAGATAGAGGCGCCTATTAAAGGGAGGCAACCAGGAAAAGCAGAGTAATGGATAAGAATAGCAGGTCTAGGTCTTTGTCTTCTCTATCAACAAGAGCAACAAGAGTTTCTGGAGATTTAACCATCTTTCTCTTCCTGGTATAGAGAGCGAGACACCCTTAGAAACTGAGATTTCCCTTATAAATGTAGATATCTCCCACAAAAGGATAACTTCTACCCACTTTTCAGAGCCTTCCTTATTTCTGCTGTTTCTTTAATCAGACTAGGAATTTTCTGGTTAAGAGTCAGCCTAGGGATTTCCTGGAGAAGAATCCTCCTGCCAAGGCAGGGGACGTGGATTCAATCCCTGGTGTGGAAAGATTCCACATGGCTCGGAGCATCTAAGCCCGTGTGCCACACCCCTGAACCCATGCTCTAGAGCCTGCACGCCGCAACTGAGCCCATGTGCCACAACCATCGGAGCCTGCATGCTGTAGGGCCCACGAGCCACAACTAGAGAGCCCCTGTACCTCAACTGCTGAAGCCCACGTGCTTGGAGCCTGTGCTCCAAGAGAAGCCGCTGCAGTGAGAAGCCCACGCGCCCCAACGAGAGAGTAGCCCCTGCTCACCTCAACTAGAGAAAAACCTGCAGAGCAACAAAGACCCAGCACAGCCAAAGATAATTGCAGTATAAAAAGTGGGAATCGGCCTAAAATAATCCTTATGCCAAAATGTCGTTTTCTGGGATAACAGATTCTGCTCCCCTTCAAGGAAGAGGAGGTGGAAAGACAGCTAATGGCAGGACAAAGTGAAGCACAGAAACCATTTCCCTTCTGTGCGTGGTTTCTGCAATTGTGTGCTTAGTCAAACTGTGCAGCTATTTTGAATAGAAATAGGCACGAGGCTGTGAACAGAGGGGCAACGTGTCTTCACTGGGCGAAAGTATAGGATCCAGCTGGAAGGGAGAAGGAGGAGAATAGTTAAAAATGCCAAACAGAAGGAGACTGTCTCCTGTGATATTTATTTGTGGCAGGTGATCAGTCCATCATACCACCTGAACCACGGAGAATTGTGCTATTGTATTAATTACTCTCCTTAGTGACTCTCTGAGCTTTGGACTATTTAAATTCCAGCATGAGAAGGCTCTAATGGATCTGGTATTGTGGATGTAATGAATTAGTATTTCATGCTGCGCGGCTGCCTGAAAGAGTTCTAAATGGTAACCCACAGACGAGCAGCGCCCCATGCTTTTAGAGTTCATTCAGCCATTCTTTCCTATTAGTAACACAGCAACTCTGGGGTCATGTAAAAATTCAGAAAGGAAGAAAAGGAAGTGGCTGTCAGTGGGATGCTTTGGGAAGAGGAACCTGTTTGCCGGGAGGCTGTTTGTGATACCCTTTTTTTTTGTACACATTGATAATACACCCCTACTAGATCACATCTGAAAGGGAAATCGTGTCCTTTAAAAATTCCAAATCAAACTGCTTTGAATGGGACTTTTTTTAAAGGTGTAGTTTCCACAAAAGCTCCACTTGGCAAATTGACAGGGATCTCATCTGGTGCCTCCATACTTTGATAACACAGTCCCATACACACAAGTGGTACAAACCAACACTCTCACGGCAAACATTTGAAAATTCCCACACGATTGTTCACGAAAAGCTAATCCGACAGGCAGGGCACCGTATGGTGCATGATGTATCCTCTGAGAAGAGGCAAAGCCAAGTTGTCCAACAAGAGGAATGAGTCTGGAGAGCAGTCTCTGAAGGGAAAAGCACCTGGCCAGGAGTCAATGTCAGGAAAAAAACCTTGTCAACCTGCGCCCTTTTTCACATGTCTCAAAAATTTACTTTTCCAATCCTTCTAATCTCTTTTTAATAACATTGTAAATCATCATGGCAATACTTTACTTGAAAAATTCTTTTTAAAAAATTATTAATTTGTTTTGTTGCATTGGTTCTTTGTTGCGGCATGCGGGATCTTTGGTTGCGGCACCCAAACTGTTAGTTGCAGCACATGGGGTCTAGTTCCCTGACCAAGGATCAAACCCGGGCCCCCTGCATTGAGAGTGAAGTCTAAACCACTGGACCATCAGGGAACTCCCTACTTAAACAGTTATTGAGTTGGATAATACAGTCAAGAAGAAAAAGCATCTCCTCACCTTTCTGGGCATATCTAACCCACTCCTACTGAGTCCTAAACATTTGTTTCCAGATCTTTGTACACACTAACTCTACCTCAAATCTCTGAGTTCTTATTTCAGTTCTGCCTTGGAGATGTAGAAAATGGACTTGTAGACACAGCGTGAGAGGGAGAGAGTGGGATGAATGGGTGAAGTAACATCAACATATATACACTATTGGGTGTAAGATGGATAGCTGGTGAGAAGTTGTGTGTGGCACAGGGAGCCCCGTCTGGAGTGATGACCTGGAGGGCTGGGATGGGAGAGGGGAGGGAAGGGAGGGAGGGGAAGCATGTATGATGATGGCTAATTTCCATGTTGTATCGCAGAAGACAATACAACTTTGTTCAAAAATTTAATATATTTAAATTTTAAAAAGAGAGACAATAATAAATTCTGCCTTGGCTAGGCTTCCAAGAAAGCAAGGCCTAAGGCAAAAACTTACATGTAGTATTTCATTAGGGAGTACAATTCCAGGAAAGCAGGACTAAGGTGGAAAAAAGTGACAAGGAGGAGAAATGAGATTCCATCCAAGGACAGCTTATCATTACCAAGCAGGCCACCCCTGGGATCCAGTGTCACGGCGGGCTTGATCTCATGGGACTGACATCCAGGGAGCTTGTACAAACCTCAGACCATGTGTCTGAGGGAGGGCAGAGGAGGGATTCATCTACCAGCTCCCACGTCCCACAGTGGAAGTTTATGAGATAGCCACCCCACACTTCTGAGATGCACAAACGCAGCACAGGGTGGGTCTCAAAGCCGCTCTTGTGTCTATCCTTAGAAAAATAGAAGGCCAAGGGCAGCAGGCAGCAGTCCTCAGTGCGGTGGCGGCAGGTGGGTCTGGGTTGCACCTGCATGAAATTGGCCAGAACCCAGACAGGGCTGGTTACACAGCAGCAGGACGGTCAGAGCCAGTGGCCCAGGTCCTGGAAAGAGTGACTGTCAGACTCAGCCAGGCCCTTGTGCTCTGTTGACTCCTCCATACAATTGGGGCTTCACTGTTCTAAGAACAAGACACCCTGAGTACAGATACAAACCCAGACTCCATCTCTGAGGACCTAAGGTTAGAAAGGCAGAGGCTTACCTGGTGTTCCACTGGTTAAGAATCTGCCTGCCAATGCAAGAGACAAGGGTTTGATCCCTGGGCAGGGAAGACCCCACAGGCTACAGAGCAACGAAGCCCACATGCTGTAACTACTGAGCCTGTGTGCCTGGACCCTGTGCTCCTCAACGAGAGAAGCCACTGCAGCGAGAAGCCTGCATGTCGTAACCAAGAGTAGCCCGCACTCACTGCAACCAGAGAAAGCCCATAAACAATGAAGACCCGAAACAGCCAAAAATAAATGAATGCATCTTTTTAAAAAAACTTTAAAAGGAGATAAAACAAAGTACAGCTCCCTTCCTGCAGCTGGTCTTGAAGCCATGGTCTCTACTCAACCTCCACCACCCCTTCCAGACTGCCCTTCTGCTCAGCCAGCTCTGGGGCTCACCTGTGTTGCTTACCTGAAGGGCTGACCAGACCTGCAGCCCTGAAGGGCTGCTTGTCTTCTCCTTGTTGTCCATTTCCCATTGTCATCATTGAACAATAAAGCACCAAGAGACTCCAGAGAATCCCCCCCGATCCCAGATGTGCTCTCCCTGCCTGATCGTGTACCAGCACCCCTCTTCCCAAGCCCGCCTCCTCATGGAAGGATCGAGCTGCCAGGTGACTAGAGCTGCTTTACTGGCCTCTGGTCCACGGACTTGAGAAACCAAGAGCCCCTGCAGGGGAGTCCTACCCACTAGTCCCAGAAACCAGAACTTCTAACCTGGTGAAAACTAAAAGTGCAGGGACAGGAAACACAAATTCAGTAATTTGGTCATTGGGTGATGGTGAGAGGGGCCAGTCACTTTTCATCTCTTTGGTTCCCGGGCTCATGTATTGATAGTGTAATGACCTGTTGAGACTGTATTAGACTGTTGTCATGAATGGCACATACGTTAGCATACAGGACCACACACTGACCTGTAGGATGTCCTCCTTGAGCTGGTGCCTTAGCTGGGCGTCGACCAGGCCAGTCCATTGCTCCACAGGGCCAGCTTTTCAGGATGATGAGTCACGTGGAAAAATGGGAGAACTGTCGTGCAGTGTATCACTTACTGCACTTCCTCTGTCATAAAATGTGTCTGAGATGATTGTATGGGATAGATTGACAGGTGGAGGCCTTGGGAAAAGAGAAGGTGGACCGTAGATGGAGCACATCTAGGTTCCGAGGAGGACATCGGAAGCAGATGGAGAGGGTCTGATACATGTGACTGTACCAGTATCCAACAGGGCTCCTTGGGGAATGGTGCCTGTGAGGACTCAGGGTGCAAGGGAAGCAAGATGAAGGGGAAAAGTGATTACTTCTTAAATACATTATTCTGGCTGAAGAGTAGAGGATCAGTTTATAGCAGCAGGGAGATTAATGGTAGTCTTACTACAGTCGACCAAGCAAAGGATGATGCAGGTCTAAATCAGTAGTGTAGTTACAGAGGGTTAGAAAGAAAGAATTAGATGAGAATATATTTAAGTGGGAACATCAGCAAGATTTTATAATCAGTTACACAGCTAGAAGTAAGCAAAATTATGCTGGATAACTTGAAGGTTTCAGACTTGGGTTCCTAAGAGGATGTGGTGCAATGAGCTGGGATTGAGAATATAAGAAGAGATATAGAGCTGGCAGAAAAGATGATGGACTTAGTTCTAGATAGAGTAAGACTGACATGCCCGTGGTGTGAATGTCTAGAAGGAAGCTAGGGCTGGAAATGTTTGGGAATCCTCCATATGGATTTGATGGTGAAAAATGTAAGGGTATGAGAGATCACCTAAGATAATTATCTGAATCAAGGGGGTGAATGGACCACAAATATATTCTTAACTAAGTCAAATGTATAAGGAATGAGCAGACAAAAAGTAACCCACAAAGAGAAAGAAATGAAAAGCAGAGAGAGATAAAACCAGGACCCAAGGAAGAGCTTTGAAGGTCAGGAGAGAGGAGGGACGCTGGTCCTGAGCAAGAAGAGAAACACTTCGTTCCCTGAGAAGAAAGAGAAAGATAAGCAGGGGCCCAAGTCCCAGCGTGAACAAATTGGATGTTGACGTTAGTGGACTGGACAGACACAATTTTCTCCCTGAAGTGTGGAGTAGTAAAGATTATGATGGACATGAAGGCTGAGTGGATGGTTTGGTGACAGCAGCGCAGGTAAGCTTTAGTCTCTGTGTTAATAGGACAAAGAGGTTGCATGGTAAATCTAAGGTTGATGGACAGTCTCCAGGTCAATCTGATTGGGGGTGTCATTATACAACTTCCTCAATGGGGTACAGCAGCTGGTAAACAAGAGGGATGAAATCAAAACATGAGACAGATCCCAGGGCTGAGATCTGGCAGCAAGGAGCACTAGAAAATGAGGTTACAAAGTAGCTGAAGCAGTTGGTCTAGGCTAGCAAGGGAGGAGATTGAGACCAGTATGAATTTAGGAAAAAACTAAGAAACCATGAACTAGAAGTACGAGACCAAAGAGAAGATGTAGTAGGAATGAAAACTGAGAGGGTTTCGATCATAGATTGTGGTCAGAAAATGGAAAAAGAGTTTAAGATCGTTCTTAACTGGACATGGCCCCATTGTAATGCCTCACCCCTCTTCCCTTACCACCCCCCAGCCCCATTTGGGCCAGTCCAAGTTCCTCTTTGCCTCTTCATGAAATTATATTCATCTGATATGTCATACTTCTGAAACCCAGCTAAATGAATTACACTGATTTGTTGAACTAATTCATGACAAGGTATTAGTGGATGATGAATGCTTGATACATTATCCATCCCAGAAAATGGATTCCTGATGATAATGACTTAAAACAGTGGGTCGTAACTAGGGATGTAGCAGAGACCCCCATCATGATGTTTCAATAATAAGTGCCCTCTGGGCTCCATCCTAAGAGATTCTGATTCAGCTGCTCTGTCAGGAGAATGAACAGGGGAATCTGAATTTTTGCAAACACTTCTGTTAAAGAGGGAGGTCAGTGGAAGAGCAACTGAGGAATAGATGAGCCTTCCTCTCGCTCTTCAAATTGATAGCTTATTCTATCTGCAATTAACTCTGGGAGTTACTCTTCCTGTCTCTCCGTGAGGCTTGGCTATGCCCCAGGTCTGTATCTACCCCTCACCCAATTTTTGAGATCTCCCAGGTGATACAGTGGTAAAGAATCCGCCTGCCAGTGCAGGAGATGCAAAGACGCAGGTTCAATCCCTGGTTCAGAAAGATCCTCTGGAGTAGGAAATACTCCAGTGTTCTTGCCTGAGAATCCCATGGACAGAGGAGCCTGGCAGGCTATAGACCATGGGATTGCGGAGTTGGACATGACTGAGCACACACACTCGCTCACCCAATTTGCAGTAACCTAGGCACACTGGGCGTTTGTTTCCTATGAATGCACTGAAACGTGAACTAGGCAGAGCCAATCAAAGACATCTTTTTAAGACTTAGAAATAGATGTGGAAGACATTGTTTACAGTGGTGTTGCTGCTGCTGCTGCTAAGTCGCTTCAGTCATGTCCGATTCTGTGTGATCCCATAGACGGCAGCCCGCCAGACTCCCCCGTCCCTGGGATTCTCAGGCAAGAACACCGGAGTGGGTTGCCATTTCCTTCTCAAATGCATGAAAGTGAAAAGTGAAAAGTGAAAGTGAAGTTGCTCAGTCGTGTCTGACTCCTAGCGACCCCATGGACTGCAGCCTACCAGGCTCCTCTGCCTATGAGATTTTCCAGGCAAGAGTTGGGGTGCCATTGCCTTCTCCAGGGGTGTTGCTAATTTGGTGTAAATTTCAGGTCACTGATGGTGGTCCTCCCAGGTGTTGGTAGGACTTTATCTACAGAATGTAGTCAAGCAGAGATAAGCAAAGTGAGATTTGAGTCCCTATTTCTGTCCTTGATTTTGGCTGCTGAAATTCTTCCCTGAATCCTGTGTGCTGCCAGAATCTTTCCCAGCTATGAAATCCAAAAATATGGATTTCAGTCACTTACAACTGAAAAAGCTCTTATTGATGCACGTATGAAAGGGAAATTCTTCCTAATCCATCAACCTGTCATTCATTTCTCGGGGTTCATTTATGTGCATTGGTAGGGAAGATTTTTACAACTACATAACTTCAACAAGAGCAGAATGGAGTAGCCCCTCATTAATGTGATTGACCAACAACAGGGAAATTAGAGAGAAGTTCTAGATTTGTAGGATGTATTTTATGAGAAGTATTATTATGTTCAGGAACAAAAGCTACTGGAGTTAACATAAGGGTGTTCTGTGGACCTGTTTTTAATGAATAAATAGGAAGGCAGTGTGGCTTCATATTGAGTCTAGAAACATTCCTTCTCATCTTGGTTTTGCCACTATCCAGATACACGATCTTGGGTAAATGTTTTGAATTATCAATATTTAGTATCAGCTGTAAAATACAAATTCTGTGATTCTGTCTAGAAAGATGATAATGATGATCCCACGTGCAGGGCAACAAAGGAGACACATACATGAAAAATAGACTTTGGGACGCAATGGGGAAAGGAGAGGGTGGGATGATTTGAGAGAATAGCATTGTGCATTACCATCTGTAACAGATAGCCAGCGGGAGTTTTATGTACGAGGCCAGGAACCCAAAGCCGGTGCTCTGTGACAACCTACAGGAGCAGGACAGGGAGGGAGTCGGGAGGGGGCTCCAGAGAATGGGACATATGTATACCCATGGCTGATTCATGCTGATGTATGGCAAAAGCCATCACAATATAGTAAAGTAACCATCCTCTAATTTAAAGAAAATTCTGTGATTCTGCTTTTTAAAAAAATCAGCTCTGAATTATTAAATATAAATTACATAAACATTAAATAATTTTTCAGTGTTTAAAGTTGCATAATGTTCGTTTGGTCTCCATGCGAATGCTGCCTCTATCTTTTCATATTTTATTAATTTGCTGAGCAAACCTTTGTGAGACACTTTGCCATACACTTCAAGCTGGTTCTAATCTGAATGTTCATCAATAAGACTCTGAATCAGTGAGCTTTGGATGCACCCAGTGAACGGGTGGCGTTAGTACTATCACAGGGGAACTGGGAGAAATCTCTATCAACTGCCAAAAGCTGTAAACTCACCATTGTTTCTTATTCTTCCTTAAGGCAGAGCTATAGAGGAGACACTCTGGATTTCCCTTTAAATTGTCCCCATGAGATAATTAAACACAGATCCTTTATTTCCTAGGAAGTCTCCCATATGGGTAAAAGATGTGAAAGATCAAGGCAACATATGTGAAAATGTGTCAAGCAAAAAAGAAAACTCACATATTTGAACATCTTAAAAAATCAAGATAAAAAAGAGAGCGCCAAGGGAGTCATAAAAAGTTAGCTCTAGGCCAGAGAAATGTTGCTTTTAATTTCTATACAGTAGAAGAAAATTTAGTGCATAAATCACATTTCATTAAGAGGTATATACCTTTAAAGATTTATATTATCAAATTGGAATGGGGGAATAGCACAGGCAGTTTAAACTGTCTGAGACACGCTGATTTAGCATTTATTCAGTAAACAGGATCCACTATTGACTGTAAAAACATAGAGAACATCTCTTTAAACACAAAAATAATGTAGATTTCAAATGAATATGAAACAAAGGAGAGAAAAATAACCCCCCATTTTTTTATAGTCAGCCACCTTTTAAGACCATCCTCAGTCGAGGCTTGTTTTGTGGAAAGTCTCTCCAGGCAAGTCACTTGGGGCATTAATATGTAGCAACTAAAGGCATAAAATGTGATATCGAGAAATTCTCCTATAACTTTTTCTTTTAAAAAATGTTTATATTTATATATTTGGCTGTCCCAGGTCTCAGTTGCAGCTTGCAGGGTCTTTAACTGTGGCACGGGAACTCTTAGTAGTGGCATGCAGGATCTAATTCCCAGACCAGGGATCGAACACAGGTGTCTCGCATTGGGAGCACGGAGTCTTAGCCCCTGGACCACCAGAGAAGTCCCTTCCTTTTTGTGAGTTATGCTATTCTTAAAAAAAAGACTTTTAAAATTGTAGTATAGTTGACTTACAATATTGTGTTAGTTTTTATATATATATATATGTATATATATATATAAATTTTTCAGATTCTTTACCCTTGTACCCCATTTTTGGGAAAGAGCCCAGCATAGTACCAGCAAAACTAGAGAAGAATAGAGGGGTTTGGGGCATGGAGAATGCACCTCGCTTGCTTGGGCACAGTGATATGTGTGTGTCCTCAATTGCTCAGTTGTGTCCGACTCTTTGTGACCCCATGGACTGACGCCCGCCAGGCTTCTCTTGTCCTTGGGATTTCCGAGGCAAGAATACTGATGTAGATTGCCATTTCCTACTCCAGGGGAGCTTCCCGACCCAGGGATTACACCCGCTTCTCTTGCATTCTCTTGCAGCTCTTGCATTGGCAGGCGAGTTCTTTACCACTGGCACTACCTGGGAAGCCCTAGTCATAGGTGGGGGTCAGATTCGCAGGGAAAATTCAACAGGAATCCTAAGTAAATACAGTGAACTGACAGAGAAAACCGTCCCAGCTGGGAGTCCCAGGGAGGTAAGAATGTGAGGTGTCTCAGGGTGCTTGTCCAAGCTCACAGTATGTCCACAGATAGCTCCAGCATTAGTGGACCACCCTGCCTCCAAAACCTTATTCAAATTGTAAGCTTCCAGAACTTAGACCCCACCTGAGAAAATGGGAAGAAATTATGAATTAACTGAGTTTGCCCTGGCACACTGGGCGCTTAAAAAAAAAGAGCATGTTGAAGAAAAATAAAGACATATTTCTTGCACACCCAAGTTATGAACTGAAACTTAGATTGTCCCACTTATTCCCCTGAATAGAAATCACCTATTCCCTTGTTTGTCTAACTAGATTATAAGTGTTTTGGCTAGAGCATAGGATCTAGCCAATAACACGTGATTGATACATTTATGGGAAAAGAATAAATAAATGAATACATGTTTTCAAACTAAAAATGAGTCATCGTTAGAACTCTAAGAATTGCAGTCAGCTGAGGACAGAGACAAAGACGAAAGCCGCTGTGGAGCAGTGGGTTCCAGTGGAGACTCACATATGGGGCAATGGGGACACCAGAAAGAACAAGTGAAAGTCTGGCTGGGAATCCAGGAAGGCTTCACAGAGGAGATGACATCGGAGCTTAGACGTGAAGGTAGAAAGTAGGCCTTGATAACCAATGGGGTCTTACATCTGGCTCAGCTAATGAAATTGCCCAGTTGTGGTTCAGATAGACAGCATCTCTGCTGAGGATCAGTGTGAAAAAACAAAGATGGATGGGGGGAGGGCAGTGAGTGTGGGTCCCAGGAAGAGGCATTTGGAGGGAGCCTAACAAGACCCTGTGCATTTGGCTGAGTATGAGTCACTCTTCCTTCCTTCTCCTTTTTTTCGCCTACCTCCGCTGGGTCATCTCTTTAAAACTGTACTTGGGTGACAGTTCACAAACGGTGTTCTTACGATGATCCCCACATCATAGAATATTATAAGGTTGAAGGAACGAGTTAGATACTCAATAGCCAGAAGTATTTAGGCTAGTTTTGCCCTTTCTCCGCCATTGTTTTTTCCTAAACAGTCAATTAAGCAAATACAGCATATAGTTAGTGTGCAGTGAAGAGAAACAAGGGGCTGAGAGTTTTGAAAATGTTCGACTCTTCCTCTATCCGGGGCCTGTCTGTCTGCTGTTCGCTTTTGCTTTCTTTTCCCTTCCTCCTCCTTGCTCTTGCCTCAGTATGTAGCATGACGTTTTTTCATGCTTTCTACTTTCACTTTCTACTGGCAATCGTGTCTCCACACTCTGCTGGTCCAAAGTGAATTATCAGCACCACCCAGCCCAGTGGTCCTCACACTTCAGTATTCGTCTCATTCATCTGAGATCCTTTCTTTCTTTCTTTGTTTTTTTGAAGTCAGTGCTCATGGCTTCATCTGCAGGACGTTAAGTTCAAATATCTGGGGGTAGAACCCAGGCATTGGCATTTTTAAATACTTCCCCAAGAGATTCTAATGTGCAATCAAGCCTGAGAACCACTGATCTAAACTTTCCCTTCATACCTTAATTTTTCTTTCTCTGTAAAATGAAGTCATTGGCCTGAATGACATTTAAGAAAACAGTCAATTTCCCAGGTATGATGTCCCCTTCAGAGGTTCATAAGGTGAATCCCGGGGGGAGGCTTGGTCAGAAGTGGGAGTTATGGAGGATGAGAGGGTGCAGTTGGTTGCAGGTAAGACGGGAAGGGAAGGACGGGTGGATTCTGACAACTTCTCTGTCCAAGTTTAGGCCTGATATTTCTGATGGTAGAGAGTTTTGTGTTTTTGTTTTGCTTTGGGTTTTTGTGTGGGTTTTGTGTTTTTGGTTCCAAAGTATGTATTTTCTTTTTCTTCTTTTTAATTTTTATTTTATATTGAAGCATAGCTCATTTACAATGTTATATTAGTTTCAAACATACAGCAAAGTGATTTATTTACACATATACTTACCCAGGTGATTCATGGTAAAGAACCCACCTGCTAATGCAGGAGATGTAGGAGATAGAGGATCGATCTCGGAGTTGGGAAGATCCTCTGGAGAAGAAAACGGCAGCCCACTCCAATATTCTTGCCTGGGAAACCCCATGGACAGAGGAGCCTGGCAGGCTACAGTCCGTGGTATCACAAAGAGTCAAACACGACTGTGAGCACGCACACACACAAACCAGCACATATCTATCCTTTTTCAGATTCTCTTCCCGCGTAGGTTGTTACAGACTATTGAGTAGAGTTCGCTGTGTCTTTGTTTTACTTTGTTTTTCTCAAGAGGGGTAACTCACACTTCCTTTGAGGAAAGTGCCTTTTAAATTATATATTTGGACATCTGATATGACTGAAAAACTCTGGACCCTTTGCTTATTGTTTGTTTTGTCTTAATATTGAATCCAGAGTCAAACAGTCATTTTGTGGTGCTTCCCAATCCTACCGTAATTCTGTGCATGTGAATATTTGGCAAGACTTAGAATAAGAGATTCTTGGAGGCACTTACTCTGAGCATTTTCAATATGAAGACAGACCCCAGGTGCTTCTTGGTGTTGCTGGATTGGCAGTACAGCTCAGTTACTCCACAAATCTCTTTCCTTTCTGACCTAAGAATGTGTGTTGCAAACTGAGGGAAACACTTCAAAAGCCAAGGAACTCAAGCATCTAGGGGCTCCAGTATTTACAAGAGTTTCTATGCCTGATGGTGTTGACTAGAGCCCTACACATCAACACAGCTCTAAGTAGTTTCACTTGTCAATAGTCATGAAGTTGGGATTATTACAGACTTGGAATAACTGTTCCACGTGGAGGGTTTGCATGTTTCAAGAAGCAACACGGCTTCTTCTTCTTCTCTCTCTCTCTCTCTCTTTTTTTTTTTTTTTTTTGCTTTGCCATGCAACATGTGGGAACTTAGTGCCTGGACCAGGAATTAAACCCATGCCCCCTGCAGTAAAAGCATGGAGTCCTAACCACTGAAACGCCAAGGAAATTCCACAACATGCCTTTTTGATCCTACATTCTACTCTTCCTGAGTCAAAACAGAAACACTAAGGAATCAAGTGAACCCATCCAAAAAAGCATTTTTGGGAAAATGACCCACTTACCAAAAATGCCAGTCTTCCTTGTCCTTCTCCCTACAAACAGTACTGATGGAGAGCCCACAAAGCAATAACATATTGTTTTCCTCTTTACGCATATCTCATCCTGAATGTTCTACTTTCTACCGGGAAATATATTCACCTTTCTTCACCTTCTTGCAGCCAGACCATTCAGGTTCTTCGTGACATGTCCACTCAGTAAACCTGTTTCCCAGACATCAGGCCTCGTCATCTGTGATAAGTCAGGCCAGACCCCTAATTTAACTGGGGAGAGCAGCAGTCATGGGTGAGGACGGATGACAGGACTCCAGCCACGACACCCCCTTATTAGTTGTGTGGCCCCAAAGTGTTTCATTAAATTCTCTGATTTTAAATTTATTTAGTAAATCTAAAGGGCCGTGTGAGGATCATGACTTACAGTGTGTCTGAATGTGTTTTATCAACTTTAATATCCCATCCATGTTTAAGGTACAGTTCTTACCTTTTATCTGAAAAACTAAGAAATCTCGTCTCTTGAGGGGTTTTCACGGTTTCTGGTTAGCCAGAACTTCTTTCAGTTGGCAGAAGGTACATGTTACAGCTTCCCAGGTGGTTCTTATGGTAAAGAACCCACCTGCCAATGCAGGGGACATAAGAGATGTGAGTTTGATCCCTGGGTCGGAAAGATCCCCTGGAGCTGGGCACAGCAGCTCGCTCCGGTATTCTTGCCTGGATAATCCCATGGACAGAGGAGCCTGGTGAGCTACAGTCTATGGGGTCACATACAGTCTTGTCCCTCTAAAAAATACTGAAGTGGCAAACTCTCCCCACCCCCAGTATCTGTAGAAATAGGGTCTTTAAGTGATCATGTTAAGAGGAGGACATTAGGGTGAACCCACATCCAAAAGGACTGTGTTCTTATAAAAGAGGGAAACTTGGACGCAGAGATAAGACATAAGACAGAGGACAACATGAAGACCGAGAGAGACGAAAGCCACTTACAAGGCAAGAAATGCCTGAGGCCGTCCAAAGCTCCCTCTCAGCCCTCGGGAGGAGCCAACCCGCCGACACTTTGATCTCAGGCTTCCAGCCTCCAGAACTGTGAGACAATAAATGTCTGTTGTTTAAGCTACTCCGTTTGTGGTATTTGGTTATGGCAGCCCCGGGAAGCTAATACGTTATTATTTCCGGAAGACTTGAAGTGCCCTGCAGCTGAAGCTGTAAACGAAAATCTTTTCAGTTTGCAGCAGGGGTTGTTCGCGAGCAAAAATAAGAACCGGAGGTTATGATCTCAGACTTGCTGCCTTTGGGTCAATGTTTCTGGGGTTGAGATGGCTTGAGAGACTTAGCTAAACACAGATTGGACCCATTTCATCCATATGGGAAGCTGCTGTATGGTATCTGCCCTCCACAGACCCTCACCTCTCCTGCCAGATTTCCTGGAGGCAGGCTTGGATCCTTAACTGCTTACAACTGAAACTGAAAGGGCTTAGTTATATAGTTTTAGGTTTTTTAAGTCCAGTTCCACTGCATCTGCCTGCTGAAGTTATTGTGGAAGATTCTTGTCAAATATCAAATAAAGTTTTGTAAAACGTCCCTTATGTACTTGGACTTTGATTTGTAACCAGTCCTCGTCTTGGACTCTCTATGGTGATCGAGACACCTGCATAGTGCAGCGGTATCAACCTATCACACAGGTTAGCATTGCCTGGAAGTCCTTAAAATATCAGTGGTACGACCCTCGGAGACGCGATTTTCATTCTGTCCGAAGGGTGGCCTCAATGTTGGAATTTTAAAACTCCCAGCTAAGACTGAGGACCACTGGAAAAGTGTACGTTCTGAAGTCAGCCACAGGTGACCTGAAACCACCGCTCCACCATTTAATGGTGGTGCGACTTTGGGCTTGAGTTTACTTCCTCATTTGTAAAGCAAAGGGAATAATACTACAAGCCTCAGAGTGTTTTCTGTGAACATTAAAAGAGACAAATGCACGCAAAATGTTTGTACCGTATTACTGTTATCAGGAATAAAAATGTCCTTTGAACAAGGACCTAGTGTATAGCATAGGGAACCATATAAAATATCTTGTAATGACCTATAATGGAAAATAATCTGAAAAAGAATATATACGTGCATATTATACAAATATGTGCATATATGTGTGTATGTATATACGTATACATGTGTACATATTTGTATATATATAAATGAATAACTTTTCTATAAATCAACTATACTTCAATTTTAAAAAAAATTTCCTTTGGACTGTCCACTTAGGGATCTCTGGTCATGTTGAGTATATAGAAGAGGCAACAAAAATGACCCTAAGCTACCCCATGACAACACCACACAGTTGGCCAATGTAAAACTCAGGTCTTTATGATGAGAGGTCTTCAATCACACCTTGTGATCCTATAGAGTTACTTCTTCTAAAAAGAAGTTATAGTGCAGAAACCCTTGAGCTATTTCTGCATTTCTCAATCTGCTATGACAAGTTTTCTATACTCGTGATTCAACTCAAAGAATGGAAATCAAGTTAGCAGGAAATAAATGGCCTAACCTTATTTTCAGGAGGTCGCAGGAGAGTAAGGAGAGGATTGGGGAATTTCTGTACTGAGCAGGGGGTCTGCCAGCTCACTGGAAAGATGTTATAGGAACAGGAAACATCCTAAATTAAGCAAAATGAAATCATAAGCATAGTGAATTTAACCCCTCTACACCCTCAACCCTTAGAGGAAATACTTACTTCCTACTCCTTTTGGTCTCAATTTACCTTTAAGGATTATGCTAGTAAGGATTATGTATGTTAAACACACATACATTAAAGAAAGGTTATAGAGTACTCTACCCCCACTTTCATAGCAAATCGTCATCTCTGCAAACTATTTTCAAGTTTTCAAGTGAATGATTTGTGACACCTGTTTTGTAGAATGAAAGCATGGACAAAATGAGGCAAGAAATACGCTATGTGATTTGTGTTATAACTTTAATATGTGTTAAATATTCAGCTATAAAAGTTCCCCCTTGCATTTGTAATTATAAACTGACAAATTCATTTAAACACTGTCAACAAGAAATCAGAACTCTCACTTTTTAATCCTTCAGCAGGAAGAAAGCCCTTAAGGTTTGATATCACATGCTAAAAAAAAAAAAAAAAAAGAAGTATTATTTTAGAGGATATAGCAAGCCCTTCTTTGAAAATGAACTACGCTATTTCCTGGTCCAATAATGTCAGCCTAATAGCTAGGATACACTTGTGTTTATGCTGTACTAATTCAAACAATTTTCTTTCTTTTTTTTTTTAAATACTGTGAAAAACACAACATGCTTCCAATAAAACAGAAGAATTAGGGGAAAAAAACAATGGCTGGTTAAGAATGAAATCCAAATTTTTCTGTTTTCCCAAGTTTCATAAAATTCAAGCTTTACAAACAAGACAAATGGTCAACCCAGTTTGTTTCCAAGAAGCCTCACCCTTTAAACATGATACCCAGACAGGGAGGTGTATAAAGATGACTGTGTGTGTGTGGAGCAGTAATTCTGTAATTAATTTGTTTTGAGCTTTGTGAAAGGACATTCTTTGTCTTTCCGTAAAGAGAGGGCTTTATGGTTGTCGCCAGTTATTTTATCATAACTCTCAATCGTCTGAGCCTGTAACATTCTTTTTCCTAGATTGAGTACTGTACTTAGTGGCTACATTCTTGTTGCTTTTTTTAATTCCCTTTTGTAAGATGGCTTTCCAGAGAAGCACGTGCTGAGAGATGGCACAGGAGTGCTCACAAACCTTAGAGCTTTCTGTGCTCTTTCTAAAGCCACGCCTTTCCAAACAGTTACGGAATGTCCTAATATTTAAAATAATAAGACACTTTGGCCAGTAAACTGCCAAAATTGAACCTCTGCCACTAGACTAGAAAATTGCTTAACATCAGCTAACTGTAATTGAAAAGGATGGAGGAAAATGCAATGAAATTATGCCAAAAATAATTAGGGAGCAAAAAAATGAGACAAATTTTTAGACCCCTGTTTTTGAAAGAATTTTCCAGCAGCTTAGAAATAATGATTTGGGGACTTCCCTGGTGGTCCAGTGGTTCAGACTTCACCTTCCAATGCAGGGAGTGAGGGTTTAATCCCTGGTCTGGAAGCTAAGATCCCTGCATGCCAAGTGACCAAAAAGTCTAAACATAAAACAGAAGCCATGTTGTAACAAAAATTCAAAAGACTTCAAAAACATTTTAAAATATTCTTAAAAAATAATGATTTCAAAAAAGAAATGATGATTTCATAAATGAAGACATAATCTATAACCCTGTAGACCGGTGGATGCGTTTAGACATATAAGATCAGAGACTCACAGACTTAGAGAACAAACTTATGGTTACCAGTGGGGAAGAGTTAGGGGGAGGGATAGTCTTGGGATGGACATGTACACACTGCTATGTTTAAAATGGATAACCAACAAAGACCTACGGTGTAACACAGGGGACTCTGCTCAGTGTTATGTGGCAGCCTGGATGGGAGAAGAGTTGGGAGAGAATGGGTACATGTGTATATATGGCTAAGTCTGTTAGCTGTCCACCTGAAACTATTACAAAATTTTAATCAGCTATGCATGCAAGCATGCTAAGTCACTTCAGTCATGTCCTATTCTTTGCAATCCTATGGACTGCAGCCTGCCAGGCTCCTCTGTTCATGGAATTCTCCAGGCAAAAATACTGAAATGGGTGGCCATGCCCTCCTCCAGGGGATCTTCCCTAACCAGGAATCAAACCCTTGTCTCTTATGTCGCCTGCATTGGCGAGTGGATTCTTTACCACTAGCACCACCTCGGAAGTGTTAATCAGCTATATTCCAATATAAAATTATAAAAATTTTTTTCTCTAAAAAAAAAGTCAGAAACAAACTTCAAAATAGTATACCTCATTTTTCAAAAAAATCTGTATCTCCTAAAAGGATTACTAAATTGATAAAATAACAAGGGAAGGTCATAGTTTGCTGATTATGAAAAGAAATACATGGAGAGAACTTAGAAAATAAAAAGGGTATAATGAAAATAAAATTAAAATTAAACTGTGGTAACTGCATTTTTTATGTATTTTTTTCACCTTTTGCACTCTTGTCCATAAATGGGATTGTTAGTTGTCACAAACTTGAAGCTTCTCAATATGTTTTGTCTGATCCTTGTGGTGTGCATATGACACCTATGTGAAATCTTATAAACTGTGTGTGTGTATAATCTTAAGTCAAAGTGTAAGAACTGACATTTAGGCTCCACTGTGCTGTGGCAAGAATAAATTGGGTGGGACCCCTGACCTCAGAGGGCTCCCCTCTCCAGCTAGCCACACTCTCCCCTCTACACACTCTTCCTTAACGTGATGCTGAATTTCCATCAGCGGTACTTACACATTCTGACAGTGGACATATATTTTTCTGAGGCTAATCTTCAGTAAGAGTGGGACAAAAGAACAGTGGGTGATGACAGAAGGAAAGATAATTGCAAAAGAAAAATTGAGACTAAGAAGGCTGAGGATTTCTGGGAAACATGGAGAAAGAAAGACTGTTGCATTTTCGTAGGTGTCTTCCTCGCTAGTTGTGTGCGTGTGTGTCCAGTAGTATCTGACTCCTTGCTGCCCCATAGATTGTAGCCCACCTGGGTCCTCTGCCCACGGAACTTTCCAAGCAAGAATACTGGAGTGGATTGCCACTTCCTACTTCAGGGGGTCGTCCCAGCCCAGGGATTGAACCCTCATCTCTTGCATCTCCTACACTGGCAGGCAAGCTCTTTATCACTAGTGCTGCCTGGGAAGACCCAGGTGGGCTTTAGCTTTCGCTCACTATGATATCTCTGACCTACTGGCAATTAAGTTTACAGTCCCTGGTAACAAGACAAAATGTTGATAATACATGATACAGAACATGTTATGCCCTGATTTTATCTCTTTTTATGGCATTACTGACTCAAGGGACATGAGTTTGAATAAACTGATGGACAGGGAGGCCTGGCGTGCTGCAGTCCATGGGGTTATAGAAGGTCGGACAAGACTAAGCAACTGAACTGAACTGAATTGATAGTTCGAAAGTCTTTTGAAAGTTATTCTGCCAAAACACAGTTTCAATGGCTTCATAATATACCATCTTTTACTATAACATTGTATGCATATATATTTTTAATGTACCTTAAATTGCTGGACTATTAGGTTGTTACTAATAGCTTATTAATATAATCAGTATTGCAATAAATATCCTTCTACATAAATCTTAAAAACCAAAAAATTAGAAATGAAATTCCTGAGTCAAATAAAAGGATTTTTTTTTTTAAAATTTTGACACATAATTCTAAATTGCCTTCTGGACCACAGTTTAAACATTTACCTGACATATAACTAGCTATATATGAGTGGGTCCATTTAATTGTACCTCATTTGGCCATTACATATAGTTGTTTAAAGGCATTTACCAAGTGGATGGGTAAAAGACTGTTCTTAATTATTTAAAAAATATTTATGTATATATTTATTTGGCTGGGCTGACTCTTAGTTGTGGCATGCGGAAATCTGAGTCTAAGAATTTGAACTCTTGCTCGTGGTACACAAGGTCTAGTTCCCTGTTGGAACTTGGGGGCCCTGCATTGGGATTGTGGAGTCTTAGCCACCAGACCAGGTGGCAATAGTGGTAAAGAATCCACCTGCCAACACAGGAGATGCAAGAGACTTGGGTTCGATCCCTCCATCAGGAAGATTTCCCCACAGAAGAAGATGTCACCTGACTCCAGTATTCTTGCATGGGAGATCCCATGGACAGAGGAGCCTGGCTGGCTACAGTCCATGGGGTCACAAAGAGCTGGACACAAGTGAGCACACATACACACAGCCACTAAATCACCAGGGAAGTCCTTCATTTTATTTTAACTGGCATTTCTTTTATTCTTTCAGAGGTTTTATATGTATATTTTCATTTGCATTCTTTCTCCTGTACGTTTTCTGTGTTTAGCATTTGCCCACCTTTTTTCTACTATATCCAAAAATGTTGCTGTTATAGGCACATATTTGTTTTAAAATTTGTTTTCATATTCTAATATATGATGTTTTTGATAAACAGATTTTTATGGGTTCAAATGTGAAACTTTTCTTCATTTTTTATAACTTTTACTTAAAAATTTCCTTTATAATTGGTTTTACTTGAAAGCAGAGAAATTATCAAGATAAAGATTTGCCTCCCCTATTTTCTATGGTTTTACTTTTTACATATATTTCTTTCATCTGTCTGGTATTTATTTTGTTTCTGATATGAATTGAGAGTCTAATGGTTTTACTTCCATAGAATTCCCACAGATTTTCGCATGATGCCAATAGAGTAATTATTACGTCTTCATCATCATCTATTGGTTTTTTTTTTTTATTAAAGGAATAGGAACTGTGAGGACCATATTCGGTTTCAGTGATGCTCTGTTGACTTTTACACCAGTAGGTTTCTACTATCATTGTTGCTATCTAGATACATTTTCTTTCCTTCCTACTTTTTCTCCTTTGGGAATCAGTTCACTTCAGTTGCTCACTCATGTCCGACCCTTTGTGATCCCATGGACTGCAGCACGCCAGGCTTCCCTGTCCATCATAAACTCCTGGAGCTTGCTCAAACTCATGTCCATCAGGTCAGTGATGCCATCCAACCATCTCATCCAAACATCCCTTTGCAAATATCTCCTTCCTAACTGTACTTATATGCATATAGGTTTTGATCTTTATATGGCGAATAGTAATTCCCCTCTGGACTCAGGAAATGCTTTTTGGTTTTCGTTACCTGCACACTCAGAAATGTTTGATCTTTTGTAAGCTCTTGTAGGGTATGCATAAAGGATCCATTGATGAGGGTTAAAGCTGGAGTTGTTTTCTCCCATAAAGGAACACTTTGGAGTGGATGTTTATAAAGGAAAGTACAAAGGCAACTGAGTGGTCATTTGTTACTCTCGTTATCTTATTCAGCAAGGACTCTGAAAGAATGCTTTCAAAAGGGAGGTGGACGGATATTCAGTGACTCTTCAGTGATCTAAGAATTAACCTATGATTTCTGCCTTCTGCCTTGATCTAGAAATTAATTCTGATCATGTGAAAGTTTTTTGTTGTTGGTGTTGATGGTGGGATGCGAGGGCTGCACCAAGTCTTAGTTGCAGTGAGGGGAATCTTCATTGCCTAGCGTGGGATCTTTAGTTGAGACATGGGGGTTCTTAGTTGCAGCATTTGGAATCTAGTTCCCCAGCAAGGGATCAAACCCAGGCTCCCAAAATTGGCAGTGCAAAGTCTTAACCCCTGAACTACGAAGGAAGTCTCAGAGAAGTTTTAATTAAACCACAACACTCATTCATTTAATTATCCAGGTGAACTACATTCATGATTTGAAAAATGCTTTGCCTTTCTTTCCGATTGTCCATTAGAAGATGTGTTTTAAGTTTGGAACGAGAGGGTGACTCAAAAACCAGACCACTTTGTTACAAATCTCGCCTCTGCCACCTACTCACTACGATCGTTTTTTACCCTTTCTGAGGCTTTAGTTTCCTCATCCGTAAAATGAAGATAAAAATAGAGCTTGCCTCATCGCTTGCTATGAGGATTGAGTGAGTTAATTTCTGTAAAACCTTTAAAACAGTGGCTGGGACATAGTAAGCACTATGGGTTTGTTAAATCGATAGTCTTTTCCACTTTCACTTCTGCTAAGTCACTTCAGTCCTGTCCGACTCTGTGCGACCCCATAGACGGTAGCCCACCAGGCTCCCCCGTCCCTGGGATTCTCGAGGCAAGAACAACTGGAGTGGGTTGCCATTTCCTTCCCCAATGCATGAAAGTGAAAAGTGAAAGTGAAGTCACTCAGTTGTGTCTGATTCTGTGCGACCCCATAGACGGCAGCCCACCAGGCTCCCCCGTCCCTGGGATTCTCCAGGCAAGAACACTGGAGTGGGTTGCCATTTCCATCTCCAATGCATGAAAGTGAAAAGAGAAAGGGAAGTTGCTCAGTCGTGTCCCACTCTTAGCGACCTCATGGACTGCAGTCTACCAGGCTCCTCCGCCCATGGGATTTCCCAGGCAGGAGTACTGGAGTGGGGTGCCGTTGCCTTCTCCGTTTCACTTCTAGGTCCTTCTATTATAACTGTGACAACTGTTTAGTGATTTAAAACACTGCTCAAGTACACTAGGGGAAATGAACTATTTCAGGAAACCTTCAAAATACTTTATAATCTAAATGATCTGTGGGGGAATACATCTGGATTTTCATATATTGAGATATCTTAAACTGTGGCAAATTAATAGCGTTTCATTTTCTTTTTGCTAATGTACAGTAAAATAGGAATTAGAGGAACCAATTGGAGATGTGTCACAGGTAAGGACTAATTTCCAAACTTCCCAATCAACCAAGAATTATTTTCAATGAACTCAAGTCCCACTTTTTTTAAAGCATGAGTGTAATTATAAACGATTTTTAAATTTATCATCAAATGGTGACTTTAAGGATATCTGGTATCAGCTGGCTATTAAGTTAATTGATTTTTATTTTTTATGTTTCACTAGAATACATTTTCTTTTTATCAACAATATAAATGAAAATAATTTCTATTCACCTTAGGTCACATATGGCTTGGTTCAATACAAATCCTAAAACGATTTTTTTCAAAATCTCTAGAATTTGTTTTTTATTGTTGTTGAATACTTTTCGCAGCATTACTCGGAGTGTGAAAAGCATAAACCAATGCGGGTCTCTGGATTGGTCATTTTTTAATAATTAGGAATAAGAGTTGGGACATGTTCAACAATTTTACAGAGTAATTTTATATCTATTAATCCAATAATGTTTGAAATTTGGTTCATACTTTGAATTTACTTTAGTTTTTCTAGTAATTCAATTTTATTTTATCTTACAAAAATCTTGGTCTACAACATATTGAAAATTTTAAAAAGAGAAAGGAACGCAGTCCTCCAGCATGGTGAAAAGCACTGCCTAATGGATCATTTGATTGCCAAATAAATACTTTCTGTGCTGTGCATGCTCAGTAGCTGAGTCGTGTCTGATTCTGTGGGACCCCATGGACCGTAGATCACTAGGCTCCTCTGTGCATGGGATTTCTCAGGCAAGAATACTGGAGTGAGTTGCCCTTTCCTCCTCCAGGGGATCGCCTCAACTAAGAGATTGAACCTGTGTTTCTTGCATCTCTTGCACTGGCAGGAGCACTATCACCACCTGGGAAACACTTTATACAATCAATTATCAATCAACATTTTTGTTTGTTTGCAGTTACTACTTTGAATTAAATTAACAAGTTTTAGGTATTTAAATCTGTGACTTCAAGTAAATTCATTGCACAATGTAATTCCACTTAGGTCTGCTGGTTTTGTCTTTGAGGATAATAAGAGGCAGCTTATTCTTTTCTCTGAGTGATTCCTGGGCAGAATTCCTGGTCAGGCAGTCTTTCGTTAGCAGATGTTGACATTGTTTCATTGACCGGAAACTTGACAATTATGTTTGACTTTCCTCTAAAACTCAGTTTTCCCCCTTAGAAAGCAGTGAGGAGTCCTGTCCTGAAGCACACAAACACCAGAGAAATCTGAAATTGCCACTGAAAGAAAAAATAAAAGCAAACAAACCAAAAAAACTAGGATCAGCGGTGCAGGTTTCACTTCCTGGCCTGGGCTACAGGGACCATCTGAACAATGTATCTTTTTTCTGGGCAACCCTTTGTCCCTCTTGCTGGGAGCTGTGAGTGCTAACAAAGCAGCCTGGAAATTAAAAGAAGGACATTATACAGCTTTAAAAATCACATTCTCTGTGGCAGGACAGGAGTTAAAGCTCAAAATTTTTTTTTTCCCTCTGTATGTACCAAATTTGGCCCGTGATTCCTTTGAATGGCATGAAAAGCTGCTGGCTGGGTGTTGGTTTCCTCTCCTCTCTTCCTTTCTCACTTTTAAAATATGCCTGGCATAGACTCAACCCTCCTCTCCTCCTGCTTTAATCCATTTTGCCCTCCTGTTCAGCTGACTAAGACTCCAAATGAGAAAAAGCATTCCTTCCCAATTGTTAAGAGGCTTTTTGCATCGTTAGAAATATTCAGTACATATGTAGACCCTGAATAACACATTCTGTCTTCCTCTCTCTTCAGCAGGTTTTGTAGCTGTCTCTTCAGAGACACTTTAGAATTTTTTTAGTTGCCATAATAACATTTTTTTGTGCGTATTCCATAATAGCAATTCTCCAGTCACTGACGAAGCACCAAAATACATATCTTTGTTCATAGGCTTTTTATTGTATCAAGTGTTGGGAGCCAAACAGGAAAGCACTTGAAATTCCATTTAAGTTATATTCGTTTGTTTGAAAAAAGAGAGAGAGAGAGAGATCCCGCCATCTTTGGAAGTTGGTCTCTGTAGACCTTGTTAATGTGAGGATAAGTACAAGACACATTTTATGTAACTGAAGGCTAATGGTTGGTTAATGGTTAACTGTTTCAGGTTCAGACTTTATATAATAAGAGTTGATGCTTATTTGGTGCAAAAACAAGAGGACACAGCAGCTGTGTTATCTGTGAAGTCACTCTGTATAAGATAAATACAATACAGAGATGCTCCCAAATTTTACAAAATGTCAGCTTTGGTGCTCCTGAACAGATCAATGTTACCAGCACTTAAAAATGCATTCAACTTGCCAGTCTTAAGAAGGCTGTCTGGTGTTTTCTAATTTCCCATATTACAAGATACAGGCATTCTTTCATCATATCACTGCTTTGTTGAAAAAGAAAGCTCAAGTGGGGCTTTTTATGTTTGGCTTATAACACCTAAAACAGTAAAGACGATTTAAGAACATTTCAGTAAATGCATTTTGATGCCTGATTGTCAGGGAGGGAAAAACTTTCCTCTACCCTGCCATGTTCTTCTGGCTGATCCAGGAATTAAGCTAACGTGAAGCAAGTTAACAGGAGAAGTTAGAGTTTAATTTCACATGTACAGGAATCACACGTACATGAGAGGGTCAGAGACAGAAAGGTAAATTGAGGCATATGTGTCATCCTGATCTGAGGAATGGGATGGGCCCTGGGGCTTTCAAGGACCAAAGATGGGAGGGCCATTCACGGGATGATGACAAGAGCATGTGTCTGGTAATGAGATGCTTGTCCTGTCATGTAGATGAGGCCACTTAGAGAAAATGTCTCTCTGCTAATAACTACTTTTTTAGGAAAAAGCTAATTTAAGTTCTTCTATGAAGTTGAAGGAGGGACAGTAATGTCTCTTTGGGCTTCCCTGGTGGCTCAGCAATAAAGAATCCGCCTGCAATGCAAGAGACCTGGTTTCGATCCCTGGTCCGATCCCTGGGTCAGAAAGATCCCCTGGAGAAGGAAATAGCAACCCACTCCAGGATTCTTGCCTGGAGAATCCCATGGATAGGGGATCCTGGCAGGGTACAGTCCATGGGGTCAAAAGAGTCGGACATGACCTAGTGACTAAACCATTAGTGTCTTTCTAGCCCTTGGGGAGTCTTGATTCCCTGTAACTCAAAATAATACACACTGAAGTGGCCCATTTTGGGGAGGCCTATTCTGATCCCCAACACAACCAGTAACATTAGCACGCCTTTACATATCTCCATAAATGAAAAATAATCATCACAGTGATAATGCTCTTTTTATTTAAAAGTCAGTCTAGCATAGGCGTGTCAGGTTTAGCAAATTAAAATACAGGACTTACCGTGTCAGTACAGATAAAAAAGCAAATAATTTTTTAGTATATGTGTGTCCCATGCAATATTTGGAGGGGGCATACTTATACAAAAATTTCCTCCTTGTGTCTCTGAAATCTGGCTTCAACAGAGTGTGCTGAATTTATCTGGCGACCCTTGTCTATCATCACTGCTATGAAAACAACGCAGAGCTGGATCCAGTTTCCATGGTCAAGAACAAGAGCTGGAGTTTCTGTGTTCGTTCCACCTGCCAGCTTTACAACTCTGTCCCATCACCAAGACCAGGGAAGCTTCTTCTGCAGAAGTAGAATGTATTTCCAGTCATTTCAGTTTCTTAAAGGGAGAGAGAAAACTTACCCACTTGAGGAAAAGAAAAGAGCTGGCAAATAAGAAAAAGAAAAATCTGAAACAAGCAGAAGGGGAAAGAATCTTTATGGAAAGTAATAGAATTAGGACTGATTAAGCTTCAAGCAAGATTTTCTAAAATAAAATTTAAAAAATTAGAATAATCAGATTCCTAGGAATCAGAAATTAGAGACAAACAGAATGAAAAAAACAAGGACATAAAACGTTATTTTTTCCCTCTTAGCAAGGCTAAGGCTTTTTTTTTTTTTTTTTTTTAATTCCGAACTATCAGGACATTTTGTTGGGAGATAAATTTCCCAAGACATCATATCTGTCTTTCTAAAGCTTTATTTAGTGGTTGGTCTAACTTCTAGCTGATGGAAAAGCCTTGTTTTCTTTCTTTGGCTACTTTTTAACCCAAGGGCTTCTTGTTTCTCTATAAAATGAGCTTCCATACATCTTCACCTTTGGCTTCAATGACGTGGTTCTCAACACATGAAAAGCCACCCAGGATGCTAAAGGACCAGGGCAAGTTTTCTACTTGGGTGCATGCTCAGTCTATCAGTTGTGGAGTGGGGTGTCATTTCCTCCTCCAGGGGATCTTTCCAATCCAGGGATCAAACCCGTGTTTCCTGCCTCTCCTGCCCTGGCAGGCAGATTCTTCACCACTGAGCCATCACATTTCTGTTTGCTAACCCTCCATCAGCATTCCCTGTCTAAGTCTGGTTTGAAATGCAGTTTCCTTGCCTCCTGCTCTTGTCTCTTCACTGAGATGCTGTGTTTCCATTTGCTTCCCAGGTCACTCTAACCCCTATACTTGTGGAAACCACAGGCTCACAAGGTTTGGGGCCTGAGGTTTTGTTTGTTTGGATGCAAGAGGTCCAAAGACGGGGGTTGTTTTTTGTTTGCATTTGGCATTTGGTTTTGATTTCTGTGCCTTGGAAGAGGGAAAGACATAGAAAGTTTAGTTATATGAAAATGAGAATTACGAGTCTTGTCACCTGGAATAGTGGGACAACTCATGAATGTTGCTTTATATGGATGACCGGTCTCTTTTTTTGGAAAGATACATTTTTATGACATGATTTACTTTATTCTGAAAGTTTAGAATACAGTATTTATAGCCTCCTAACCTCTTTGAAGCACTTTCAGATACATTATGGAGAAGGCAATGGCACTCCACTCCAGTACTCTTGCCTGGAAAATCCCATGGATGGAGGAGCCTGGAAGGCTGCAGTCCATGGGGTTGCTGAGGGTCGGACATGACTGAGCGACTTCACTTTCACTTTTCACTCTCATGCATTGGAGAAGGAAATGGCAACCCACTCCAGTGTTCTCGCCTGGAGAATCCCAGGGACGGTGGAGCCTGGTGGGCTGCCGTCTATGAGGTCACACAGAGTCGGACATGACTGAAGTGACTTAGCAGCAGCAGCAGCAGATACATTATCCTTAAATAATGTCCTAAGATAATTAAGACAAGTTTTACCATCACCATTTTACACAAAAGTAAACTGAGGTCTTTTGATTTTATCTTTTTTTAATTTTTTAAATTATGAAAATATAACACATTTACAGGACACTTGGAAAATACAGAACAAAGTTACACATAGTCCCACTATATATAATAATTATTTTTAAGTAAATAATAAATTAAGATTTTTAGCTGGAGTTTCAATATCAAACTCTCAAAAATTAATAGAATGAATATACAGAAAAGTAGGATATAGTAGCAGAGAAGGCAACGGCACCCCACTCCAGTACTCTTGCCTAGAAAATCCCATGGATGGAGGAGCCTGGTAGGCTGTAGTGCATGGGGTCCTAGGAGTCGGACACGACCAAGCGACTTCCCTTTCACTTTCCACTTTCATGCATTGGAGAAGGAAATGGCAGCCCACTCCAGTATTCTTGCCTGGAGAATCCCAGGGACCGAGGAGCCTGGTGGGCTGCTGTCTATGGGGTCACACAGAGTTGGACACGACTGAAGTGACTTAGCAGCAGCAGGATATAGTAGACCTGAAAAGCACCTGAACCAATTCAACATAATTAAGACTTATGCAATTTTCACACAACAGTAGGATACAAATTCTATTCAAGTTCCCATAGAATATAAACTAGGAGATACTGGAACATATCCAGGGACATAAATCAAGGTGCAGAAATTTCATGGTCTAAAGATATCAAAATCATACAGAGTTTGTTCTCTAATCCCTGTGGAATTATGTTAGACATCAATATCAAAAGATATTTGAAAATAACCCACATATTTTCCAGTGCAACATGACATTTACCAAGAGACATCTTTGACTTAGCCACTGAAAGCATCAATAAAGTTAGAAGACTGAAAAAACACAGAGGGTGATTGCAGAGTAGAAAGCATTTACATGAGAAATTAATATCAAAATGAGAAATTAATATCAAAGATACTTTTAAAAAAAACATGTTTTTGGAAATCAAATGGATGACATTGTTTTTTAACAATTCAGGGATAATTCAGAAGAGCCAACTATTGAAAAGTCATTATAAGCAATAATAAAACAATTTCATTTTTTTATTTTTTTAACAATTTCATTTTTAAAGATATCAATTAATCAAAATATGAGAAAAAGAACACAGAATTAAACCCTGTAATTCATTCAGTGACATGGAAGAAAATTATATTTGGGGGCCAGAGTTCTCTACACTAAATTTAACCTCTGAGTTTTAAATATAAAAAGTTTATTGTTGATTTTCCTGAGCTAAAGATGAATAGTTGGCCAAGTTTTGAACAGGCAGTATTTTGTTTCTTTCTTCATTCTTCCTGGGTTCCCTAATAGCTGAAGGTGAGTGAATTTTTCTGATGCCCTTTTTCTTAGTAGGAAATGGATCTAATTGATGTGAAGCTGTTCAGAATCAGGAATGGAATACTTAGGGGAGGGAGGATAAAGGGAAATCTGCATATATAAAGAATGGAATTAATCTCCAGCATATGTAAGAAAACACTTGTTCCTCAAAATTAAGAAAGAGAAGAGCAAAATCTTCAGCCCATTTGAACTCAATTCAGCCCTTCAAAGATGGTCTATCACCAAACACTTTCAGGAAGTGGATTTGAAAGCCTGTTCTCCTTAACACTAGGGTTCCCTAGGCTCATTAGGAGAGGAAGCAGGAACCTCATGCAAACCATCTTATCCACCCCTAACCTGATCCCAGCCCTAGTCCCACCCCAATACAGATGCACCCAGCTTTTGTATTCCTCCCTGAGGGAGGGAGGCAACGCCTGGTGTGACCACTTACGTGGGGCCCAGTGGGTGTGGCTTCTGGGTACCACCCCTCCCCCTGCTGAGGACCAGCCCTGGGAGCCCAAATTTTCATGCTGGAATGTCCTCACCTACATTAGCAAAATGGGGGTGCTTCTGGTAACTTACCTCATAAACAAGTTAGTCACGAGGACTAAACGAGCTAACATACTTAAATTAGAACAGTTCCCAGTAATAAACTGTCACTAGAATCTGTTTCTGCACTTGGACTTGGGACAGGGTTTCATCCAAAGGAACTGCCTTTAAAAGTTTTTTGTAAGGATGACTGCCTTAAAACATGATTTCATAATTGAGGAACACACTCGTCCTTTTGTCCTTTGGCCAAAAACCAAGTCCCTCCGCCTGTCACCGATTAACCCTGAACTCCAAGGGTTAAGGACCCATTCCCCCTTCTCCCCCAGACCTGAATCTCAGTGGCAGAGAGATGGGTTAATATATTAGGATGATGTCATTGTAGTCACAGAAGCGATTTCATTATAATCTTTTGTTTTCTCCTGCTAACTTTCTAAATGGAGAAACATCTAATTTAATTACCTAAGCATTTGGAACCTTTGGAGGTACACGCCCCACAAATGCTATTATTATCACCCACATTTGGTGAAGTACTTGAGGATTACAAGTGTTCTGTAAATGTTTACACATTACTCTGCGGTGACCCAAGATCCACAGTGGGACAGCAAAGAGCCCAGGAAGAAGCATGAAGCTCCAGAGAGGCAGGGGTTTTTATAACAGGTATGAAATTCTCTTTCAGTTTAGCATAAAGATAGTCATACTTCTAAAGAGAGTCATTTACAGCCATTAAGGAAAGCGTGTAAGACTGTAAATGGGAAAGCTCAGGGTTTGCTGTATATTCTTAGAAGGGGGTCCTTAGAGAAAAAGGTAACAGGGAAAGGATTTAAAATGCTGTGAGGGGCATTTTGAGTTAACTGGAAGAACTTCCTGACAATAAAAGCAGAACACTGCCAACAGCTGTCACCACATCTTTCCCTACAGAGATTCTTTTTCTTCAAGTTCAGCCTAAAGGCAAGAAACTGGAACCCATCCTCAGGGCTGACCATTTTAGGTAGTAAGGTCAATGCAGAACATTGAATGGCACTGCATTCTTTTTAAGTCTGAACTCTTCCTGTGGGGAAACTCTTGATTGGTGCCAGTGTGCCCTTAACACCCCTTAACACTCTCCACACTCTTTTCAACCAAGACAAAAAGACCTAGAACCGGCCATGTGTGCAGGCGCAATAATCATTGTTTTGTTAGACCAGGGAGGCTGATCTTCCATGTCTGGTGATGATCTTAAAATTACCTTTTAAAATAAGGGTAGGGAAAGGAGGAATTGGATAGAAAGGGAGAGGATCAAGAATCAAGTAAAGATCACGTGGCATGCAGGTATAGGAAAAATCTGAATAACCAGAGAAGTCATGGAGACCACTCTGCCAGGGGATTTCAAGGTCAGTGCCAGGATCCTGGGAGGACAGGGTGGGGGAGGGGCTTCAGAAGTGGAGCCTTAGCTAGAACCTAGTAAAGCAGAAAAGAGGCTAAGAGACAGTGCTGAGGAAAATTAGAAACCCGCATGCTCACCAACAACCCACATCAGCACCCAGACCAGTCTAGAGGAAAACATTTCTGCTCCGGATTTTTTTTTTAAAACATCTGCTATGCACGGTTTCAGATGATTATTGAAAGGATGTTCAGTTTTAAATAAAGGACAAAAGATATACAAGTTGAGGGAGAAAAGCCCACACCCTTTTCTGTTAATGCTTAGAAAGATTCTACATTTCCCCCTCTTCATGTTATTTTAAAACACGAAAAAGAAAGAAAGGAGGTGAGGGGTAAAAAAAAAAAAAAAGCAGTGTAGCAAATTCTCTGCCAGAAAACACACAGTAAATTCTAGCTTGTTAAGCAGCCTGGTTCCAAATTATTTCTAAAAAACAAATCCTAACAGTCATGTAGTTACAGCCTCTAAGGGAAGCTGTAAGCCTGACGCTGGTGTCCCAGAACCCAAGCCACCAAAAAAAAAAAAAAAAAAAGAAAGAAACCTAACCGATTTTCTGACAGAAATATGAAAGCAAAATCTCAGAGGCAAGAGGATGCCCCAGAGGAGGAGAAAGCTGCAGCTTGCAGTAATCTGTAAATGATTGCTGGTAAAGTCTGGAGGCTTCAGGCTTGATCTGTGTTTGTTCCAAAAGCAAGCCAAGAAGGACGGTGTTAATAAAGAGAGATTTAACTGAGAGCTGTGCTTGGAATAAAGTGGGCTACAAAAAGGTCAAATGTGATCAGTCGGAGCAGATTACAAGGGCTTTAAAAGGTGGTGTGGAGAAATGAGCCGGGGTGGGAAGTAATATAAAGCAAGACTGATTTGGGGGGTGGGGGGGTGGGGTGGAGAAAAGCCAGGACAAGTGCTTATCAATCCTAGAAGGAGGAAGAGCCGCGCGGGCGCCCAGTGGCTCCGGGCCTGAGCCGAGCAGCTGGCGGCCGCCTCCTTTCCCCTTCCCTCCCCGCGCCCCCTCCGCTCCGGACTGGACCTGCCTTCAGCCACCCTCTAGACAATGGTCTCTTTAATCTCTGATTTGGATCCACTCAAAGACTGGAAAGTTTTAAGGTAGGCCTGCTTTCCTTTCTCTCGCGTCGTGTTTCCGTTCACGGCCAAGTTCCTCCCCCCGCCCCCCCACCCCAATTAAGGCGCTCGGGTCGCTGCGCGCAGCGCCTGCGGTGGGAGGCGGGGGCCGCCGGATCTGCTCGGGGCTGGGGTGCTGCGGGGTGATTCGGCAGCCACTTCCAGCAGACGCGGAAAGAGGGGCGTGAGAAATCCTCAGTTTCACCCCCGAGGGGAAGGCGGCGTATTTTAGACAGTTCGTCTTCGTGAAATGATTTTTGACGTTGGCTGAGTCTTAACCAGTTATCCTTGTCATTGCGTTTCATGGGGCACTGAATCCATCAGAGAAGTGGCAAACTTTCTGGGACTTCAGATAAAAAAGAGAACTTTCCGGAAAACTATTGCTGCTCCTCTAGGAAGAGAGCCCATGGAAATGCGATTTCCTCCTGTGACCTCTCCTCCCCACCCCCAGGTCTAATTTGGAAAAGCCAGTGCTATGAAAACTCGGCTCACCTTTGAACCGAATGAGTGGAGTTTCTGAAAGGAGCTCTTTCTCTGAATGCCCCTGAAAAGATGAACTCTGACCACTTCATGATTCAGAGACCCAGAAAAATGAGAACCCAAGGACTTCAAAGTGGCAAAAGTTTATGCGTTTCCTCCGCTTGAGTCTAAACTGACTCCTCCGTTAGAGCTCACAATTCCTTTCTAGTTTAACACTAAACAGTATTTCCCAGCCAAAAGAACTTTGGGCAGTTTTTAAAAAATAAAAAATGTTAAGTGGATGAGTTTTTATGAAAAAGTGGTTCAAAACAATGACGTGTTGTCCCTGGTATCTACTCCCAAACATGATTCCATTGGAACTACATCAAGTCCCAAATAAGGCACCTCTTTTTTCCTGACATCTTGTATTAATTGGCTATTACTTAGTTCTCTCTCATGAGCTCTGCCTAATTTTATTATTTTTAAAATGTATTTTATTGAAGTGTAGTTGATTTACAATGTTGTGTTAATTTCTATTGTATAGCAGAGTAACTTGGTTATATATATATATATATATATATATATATATATATATATACACATTCTTTTTCATATTCTTTTCCATTATGGTTTATCACAGGATACAGAATATAGTTTCTTGTGTTATACAGTAGGACCTCGTTGTTTAACCATCCTATATAGGTTGCATCTACAGTACTAATCCCAAACTCCCAATCCCCGTCTCCCTACTTGGCAACCACGCACCTGTTTTCTATGTGAGTGTTTCTATTGCATAGATCAGTTAATTTGTGTCATATTCCAGATTCCACATATGGTGTTTGTCTTTCTGTTTCTGACTTCACTTAGTATAATAATGTCTAGGTCCGTTCTTGTTGCTGAAAATGGCATTATTTCGTTGTTTTTGATGGCTGCGTATCCCACTGTATATATGTGCCACAGCTTCTTTATCCATTCAACTGTTGATGGACATTTAGGTTGTTTCCCTGTCTTGGCTATTGTAAATAGTGATGCAATAAACCAATTTTATTATTTTTAAAAGCAACCAGATGAGGGACTTCACTGGTGGTCCAGTGGCGAAGACTCTGAACTCCCAATGCAAGGGGCCCCCAGTTCGATCCCTGGAGGGGGAATTAGATCCCACGTGCTGCAACTAAGAATTTGCATATTGGAACTAAAGAGATTCTGAGGGCAGCAACTAAAGATTCTGAGTGCTGCAGCGAAGGATTCCGTGTGATGCAACTAAGACCTGTTCCAGACAAATAAATAAATAACTATTTTAAAAATAAAAGCAACCATATGATACAAAAGAGCAAATAAATGGAAAATTAGCTATTATCTATCTCAATAATTTTCTGTTTAAAAGTTCTTGTACCTTGCTCTCTCAAACGTCACATGCATCAGTCAGTCAGTTCAGTGTCTTGGCCATGTCTGACTCTTTGCTACCCCATGGACTGCAGCACACCAGGCTTCCCTGTCCATCACCAACTCCTGGAGCTTGCTCAAACTCACGTCCATTGAGTCGGTCATGCCATCCAACCATCTCGTCCTCTGTCGACCCCTTCTCCACCTGCCTTCAATCTTTCCTGGCATCAGGGTCTTTTCCAGTGAGTCAGTCCTTTTTATCAGGTGGTGTGCATACATATCATATAGAATGTGTCGTTTTATAATCCCTCTTTGCAGTTAAATATCAAATGCATTTCCAAGTTTCTTCTTCCCCTTCATAATCAAAATTTTAATGGGTATAAATGATGTTGATTTGTACATTGTTTTTACTAAATTACCCTGTTGATTGAAACTTTAGACTGTTTCCAGTCCTTGATTTATATGAACGATTCAGTGGCATCTTTGTGCATATACCTTTCTACTTTCATTAAATAATTCCCAGGATTTCTAGATGAAAAAACTCAAGTGTTTTATAGGTCTGTCAGTGATATTTTCTTCTATTTGTAGATTTAACTTTTAATTGAGAGATGCTAAAGTACTTCTGTAAATGTCCTCATGATGCAGCTAATTTCATTCTTCTTTTCTTTAATTGGATTAGTGACCTACTTCTAATATTGAAATATTTCTTAAGGGTGCTTTTTAAAAAATTGTTTTGGGTGGTTAACTTACAAATATTATTGCACAAATGGATAAGATGGGGCCCAGCTCTGAGCATATATAAGATTCAGTTCAGTTCAGTTCAGTTCAGTCGCTCAGTCATGTCCGGCTCTTTGCAACATGGACTGCAGCGTGCCAGGCCTCCCTGTCCATCACCAACCCCCAGAGTATACTCAGACTCATGTCCATTGAGTCGGTGATGCCAAAGGCTTTTTTAGATGATGATCCCTAGTCTTAATGCACTTGAAAACCAGTGGTAATGTTGCCTTTCCCCTCAATGTGTCTCTAACATAAGTGAAATTTATTTATGGCTAGAGTAAGTAAAGCTCCACAAACTTGGACTGAGAAGACCTGGGAAAGAGAAGGATCTTTGCATTGACCTCTGGTGCACCAAGTTCATTCTGTCCACACCTCTCCTTGGCAAGTGTTATTCCATCCTCATATCAATTGTGTGTAATTCTTTCCCATGATAAATTATTATAAACTAAGTAGTATTTAAG
Organism: Ovis aries; assembly: GCF_016772045.2. Taxonomy (NCBI): domain Eukaryota; kingdom Metazoa; phylum Chordata; class Mammalia; order Artiodactyla; family Bovidae; genus Ovis; species Ovis aries. Next base: position 14,929,504 of record NC_056066.1, read on the forward strand.
AGTTACATTTTAAATTCCTTAATTGTTTATAATCAGGCATCATTTTGGCTAGTTCTGACTCATTGAGCCATTCGCTCACCAACACTAAGGTCTGTCCATTACAGGCATGCTTTAATACTCCAGTTTATTGTGCTTCGCAGATATTGTGTTTATTACAGACTGAAGGTTTGGAGCAACCCTGCAATGAGCAAGTCTTTTGGCACCATTTTTCCAGCAACATTTGCTCACTTCTTGTCTCAGTATCCCATTTTGGTAGTTCTTTGAATATTTCAATTTTTTCATCATTATTGTGCTACTTCTGGTGATCTGTGGTCAGTGATCTTTAATGTCACTTTTGCAAAAAGATCATGCATGACTTGCTGAAGGCTCAGATGATAGTTACCAATTTTTAGCAATAAAATATTTTTAAATTAAGGGGCTTCCCCGGTGGCTCAGTGGTAAAGAATCCACCTGCCAGTGCAGAAGACACAAGAGATGCGAGTTCAGTCCCTGGATTGGGACGATCTCTTGGAGAAAGAAATGGCAACCCACTCCAGTATTCTTGCCTGGAGAATCTCATGGACAGAGGAGCCTGGTGGGCTACAGTCCATGGGGCCACAAAAAGTCAGACACAACTGAGTGACTGAGCACACACACACACACATAATTTTTGGACATAATGCTATTTCACACTTAATAGACTATAGTTTAACTTTTTTTGCACTGGGAAACCAAAACACATGTGTGACTCACTTTATTGAGATTTTCACTTTACTGCAGGGGTCTGGAATCAAACCCATAATATCTCTGAGGTGAGCCTGTGTATGCAGGAGCAGCAGAGATAACAACATGACCTTATAAATGGGATAATCTAGCAGGAGACTGAGGACGTGCATGCTAATGGCATACAGGGTTATACGTGATATGATTGACGTCAATAAAATGCTTGACAAATCCAGAGGTGAGGGATCCTATTACAATACTGCTACTGCCCTTATCTGATTAATAGGTGAGCAGAATGCTTGGTCTATAACATGGAAAGACTTTCAGACCTGCCTAACCTGGAATATTTTCCATGTTTGCTCCAGGTATACAGCCTGGAGTTCTGCCAGACCTGCTGCTCTTGAAAAGTGATTGCAAGGCACATTTTTTGAATCTGCTTACACCCCAGTTTAGTGTTATAAGATATGATCTGCGGGTGGGATACCAGTTCAGGTCATAAACCTTTTTCAGGCACTGTATATTTGGCATCACTCCCTCCTAGGTTCATTTTGTCAAATGGAAAAAAAAAATTTATACATATATCCAGGTTGGGAATCCTGCTGTTGGCTGTTTTAATTCCTGTATACCTCAAGCGGCTTAAAAGAAATGACTTCCACCAACATTCATGCCAACAATTTGCAACTGTAACGCTCCCCTTATGACCACTGGGAAAGCACAAACACAAAGGCTTCACTCAAGAGACTCAAAATCAGCTAAGTCAAAAGAAAAAAAAAAGCTACATAGAAGAAGAAAAAGAAAATGACAAAGTAGTAGATGTATGATTAAAAGAATGAAGCAGCCCTGCCAATTTGATTCATATAAGACTTCATGCTCATCGATACCACCTGAGGGAAAACAAGTCATAAAGATGACTCAAGTTCAACAGGTTGAAAACGGTACTTATAATCTCCCCCACGTCCTGGTTCTTTTCTGGTGTTCTCAGGCTTATGAATCACAGCAAGTAGGTATCCAGCCAGGTACTCAAATTGGAAAGTTGGCAGGCTCCCTCATCTCTCATTTTCCCTCCTAATTACATCCAAACTATCACCAGCTCCACGGATTTCAGCTCCTAAACATCTCCTGCGTCCCCACTTTTCTCGCCCCACCTTTCCTTGCTGTGATCTTATTGTGCTCAGAGCTCTATACTACCTCCTAAATCTCCCTGCTTCAATTCTTTCTATCATAGGCTACTTTTCACAGAAGAGGAATGAAAACACTTGAAAGCCATAAATCAGATCACGTGACTTTCCTTTTACAAGCCTCCTGGTTATTCTTCAAATAAAAGCCAGGATCCTTATCCTAACCCACAAGACCTCATCTGACCTTACCCTTGACTATCTCTTCAACCATAGCTCCTCTGTCTTTCCCCACATCTCACCTTACTCCAGGCCCTCTGGTCTTCTTTCTTTTCCTCCAATGAACCAAGCTTATTTTGGCTGTAGGGTATTTGCAAGGAGCTTTCCCGCTCCCTGTCTGGAAAACTCCCTCACTGTTCACCGGGCAGGATGCTACTGTCATTCAATTCTTAGCTCAGATGTCACCTCCTCAGTGAAGCCTTCCTTGATTCCTCAGTTTTTTTTTTAATTGAAGTATAGTTAATTTACAATTAGTGTTAGTTTCAATTGTACAGCAAAGTGATTCAGTTATATATGTGTGTGTGTGTGGGTGGGTGGGTGTGTATATTCTTTTCCAGGTTCTTTTCCATTATAGGTTTTTACAATATATTGAGTATAGTTTCCTGTGGTATATAGTAGGACCTTGCTGTTTATCTGTTTTATATATCATAGTGTATATATATTAATCCCAAACTCCTAACATATCTCTCCCTCCCTGACCCCTTAATTTAAAGCCACCTGAAAATGACTCTTCAGCATTTCTCACTGGGAGGCTGAACCATAGAAAACTGCCAACATTCAGCCACTGTAGACCTATACAGCTTTCAGTTTTGTATGGTTAAACTAATACTCTCACTATAGCACATATTGGTACCTGCTATTTTCATATGTGCTCATTTATTATTTCTCTCCACTGTTAGACTCTATCTTTGGTATGGTTGCTGCTGCTGCTGCTGCTAAGTTCCTTCAATCGTGTCTGACTCTGTGTGACCCCACAGACGGCAGCCCACCAGGCTCCCCCGTCCCTGGGATTCTCCAGGCAAGAACACTGGAGTAGGTTGCCATTTCCTTCTCCAGTGCACGCAAGTGAACAGTGAAAGTGAAGTCGCTCAGTCATGTCCGACTCTTCGCGACCCCATGGACTGCAGCCTACCAGGCTCCTCCGTCCATGGCATTTTCAAGGCAAGAGTACTGGAGTGGGGTGCTATCGCCTTCTCCGTTGGTATGGTTAACTGATGCCTAAATATTTCCAGGCACCTTATAGAGAATGAATGAGTGAAGAATGAATGAATGGAGACTTTCCTGGTGGCCAACTGGCTAAGACTCCACCCTCCCAATGCAGGGGGCCCAGGTTCAATTCCTGGTCAGGGAACTAGATCCCACATGCTGCATCTAAGAAGCCTGCATGCTGCAGTGAAAATTGAAGATCCCAAGTGCTGTAACTATGGCTCAGCACAGACAAATAAATAAATATTGTTTTATGAAAAGAATGAATGAATGATGTGGTCTGTTTATCTCCCTCATTAACTTTATACTCTGTGAGGCCAGAGGCTTTATGTATTTTGTTCATACTCCAGAGTTTCCCTGGGATGGTGGTGATGGTGTCTTATGTGGAATGAATAAATGGATGAGTGTCTTCTAACTCAGAGTTTAGTAATTCTCTCTTTACTTCCTCCCTTCTGTTGCAGTCGGCCAAGTGTCTGGATTTAATAATATGGAAAATTTTAAAATTCTCTGAGAACCAGATAAATTCAACCAGAATTTTTTCTGCACAAAACAATGATCTAGATCAAGGGTTGGCAAACTTTTATAGTACAAGGTTTTGGTGGCCACACAATCTCTGTTGCAGCTACTTAGTTCTGCCATCAAAACATGAAAGTAGCCAAAGGAAGTATGTAAATAACTAGGCTTGACTGTGAACTAATAAAACTTTATTTATAGAAACAGGAAGTAGGCAGTATTTGGCCCTTGGGCCATAGCTTACCTTTCATCTATCATCTAGGCTAATGACTTGACCAACAACAACAACAGCAACAAAAATACAGGCGGTTTTGATAGATAGTTGGAAGGATGTTTTCGAATCTCATATGACAAAGTACATGCCATACACTAACCTCATTATTGGGGGAAAAAAATGAAGAGCCTTGGTGATATTTCACAGGTCAGCGATGTTTTCAGTCATGAGCACTTGATCTTGCAAAGATGATTACAGTCTGGAGGAAATTTATGGCTTGCACATCCCTTAAATGTTTGGACAAGCCTTCAGGCTATAACAAAAGACACTGTTGCCTGTTCTCTTACTGAGTGTGTGAGAAACTCCCATTAATGAGAACAGCACATGTTGATGGAAAAAAAAATAGACCAAATCCTGACATGTTTTAAGTCACTGCTTGGCCTCATTTCTTTCTGTTTCGTTGCTTTCTCCAGCTCATTTAGAAGATATTTCTCTTTCACATGCCTGATAAATCTCCCAAGATGAATTCCAAACTCAAGAGGAGAGCGTGCAGTGTGATTTTGAACGAATGCCATGTGTAGATACTCTTCAGCTCATATTACATGACATCTTGGAGGTGGTTGGATTGGGGAGAGGTTATGGGGAAGTCTCTTGGTGTCCAGTGAGAGCAGGTTGGCCACCCAAAGATCAGGGATTATTAGTCTTCTTTCAGGATGACAGAAGAATTATTGATAGTGTCTATGTGCCAGGCTTTATGCTAAGAGCTCCTTGTTTAATATCTCACTTAATCTTTGCAACAACTCGATGACGTAGGTGGCAGTGCTGCTGCTCCTATTTGCTGCACTGTGGACTCCAGGTTTCGGTAACTCTGGGTCAGAGCACTTGAAAATGTACTGTCTCGCACCTTGCTGCACTGGCAACTTGGTGAAGCATGTTGCCTTCACTGTGCCCTCGAAGGGAAAAATTTGCACCCCGTCATTCTCTTTTCCACTGGAAAGTTTGAAGAATCAGGACCCATTTACTACTGGGTACTTCAAAAAATCTTTGCAGAGCAGGGGGAGAGCAAGGCTATGAAAAGCAAGAGTTATATCCAGTAATAATTCTCTAGATAGAATGAATTACATGTTTATAAAAGTGAACATAAGACCTGGGTCTTTTAAATAACTTATTATATCAGAGAATAATCTACTGTTTTTCACAAAACATACCTATATAGCACATAACGTAACAAATAACAACAAAGGGTATTATCAGATCACATAAAAAATGTAGAAAAATCCTGTTATCCAGAGGTTGGAATGTTACTGCCATGGTTTTTACCTCTCATTCCAGGCCTCAAAACTCCCAGATGCTCAGTCACCCTCAGGTATTGTTTCTAGTCCACTGACTCCAATAATCAGCAGAAAAATATTCATATGACAATTACTTTATTCCCCCTCCTGAGTGGGTCTGTTTCTCCAGTGGGTTGGACCAGCAGAGTATCAAGGACAAACCCAACACATCCCAATCCTGTGAAATCTCTGTTAGGAGAAACAAAAGAAAAACTCCCCCACCATGGGGGAATGTCTCTCTAAGGTCGGAGACCACAGAGAAGAATACTGGAGTGGGTTGCCATTTCCTTCTCCAAGGGATCTTCCCAACCTAGGGCTCAAACCTGGGTCTCTCACACTGCAGGCAAACTCTTTACCATCTGAGCCACCAGGAAACCCCAACAGAGAAGTTATTTTCCCCAAATGGAAGAGGATCACCTGCCACTTTTATTCCACTATTTCAAAAGAGGATCTGCCGGTGACCTCTCTGCTGCTGCTGGTGCTGCTGCTGCTGCTAAGTCACGTCAGTCGTGTCCGACTCTGTGCGACCCAATAGATGTCAGCCCACCAGGCTCCTCCATCCATGGGATTCTCCAGGCAAGAGTACTGGAGTAGGGTGCCATTGCCTTCTCCAGTGCATGAAAGTGAAAATTGAAAGTAAAGTCGTTCAGTCGTGTCTGACTCTTAGTGACCCCATGGACTATAGCCTACCAGGCTCCTCCATCCATGGGATTCTCCAGGCAAGAGTACTGGAGTGGGGTGCCATTGCCTTCTCCGATGACCTCTCTACACTCCCCACATATATGTTCAGACTCAAGGGTTCCTGAATACTAGCATCATATGCTGTAGATCAGGAGTCCTCAACCCCTGGGCCATGAACTGGTACCAGGGGCCATGGCCTTTCAGGAACTGGGCCACACAGCAGGAGGTGAGTGGCAGACCAGCGAGGGAAGCTTCATCTCTATTTACAGCCGCTTCCCAACCTCGCGCTTCTGCCTGAGCTCTGTCTCCTGTCAGATCAGCGGCAGCATCATGATGAGTTGTATAATTATTTCATTGTATATCACAGTGTAATGATAAATAGAAATAAAGTGCACAACAAATGTAATGCACTTGGATTATCCTGAAACCAGCTCCCCCCCCACACCACCACCACCAGTCCATGGGAGAATTGTCTTCCAGGAAACCGGTCCCTCATGCCAAAAAGGTTGGGGACTGGTGCTGTAAGTCATAGTGTAAGGAGAGGACTCGATGTCATGTCTGTTCCCACATGCAGTCCCTGTGTTTACCTCCCCTCTCTGTTTTGGTGCAACAGAAGGCCCCTCAAGAGATCAACTAATTACTCCGCTTTGTGCAACTTTGTGTTATAAAATCTCCCTGACCCAGATCTGATTCTTCCCCATTTCCTCCAAAGGCTTTCCAGTTGGCTCAGTGGTGAAGAATCTACCTCTCATTGTAGGAGACTCAGGCTCGATCCCTGGGACGGGAAACGGCAACCCACTCCAGTATTCTTATCTGGAAAATCCCATGGACTGGGGGCTACAGTCCATGGGGTTGCAAGAGTCAGACTTGGCTTAGCGACAAAACAACGATTTCCTCGAAGGACAGCTCAGTAACCATCTCTCCTTGCCTTTACATCCCACGCGGTAGCCATCAGGAAAGAAGGTTTTCTTCCCCAAAATGCTCCTGGCACTGAATCTAAGCCTTAGATGCTCCAGTGCTAGTCCAAATTTCCTGCTTTGTAAGGTTTATGTATGTCTTAGTTTAATTCCTAGACTGTAAACTCAAAAGATAGATAAGGGCCACGCCCCATTCATCTTTGCATCCACTTGCATCCTTAGCATCACCCGACATGGCATTTCACCCAGCCAGGATTGGAACAGACATCTGCACGTTCCTGGTTTGTAAGATGAGAGATTGAACAAGATTATATCCAGGGATCCCATCTATAAAATTGCACGATCGGTGTGAGAACAAAGAAGCCCCCTCCCCCAGGACCCTGAGTCCCATCTCTGAGCCACATGATGCATCCTTTCCCTACACTGACGAGTTTTTCTCGCAGCAAAGCAATTCTCTTGCTATTGATCCTCATTTTCTTTCAAGCCTCTTTTATTCCCAGTCCTTCTGTGGAGTTGATGGACTAAACTACAAACCTGGTTTCAGATGTTCTGTCTTGAACTGGGGCTATAATGTAAATCAGCTGTTCCAGGAATGAGTTTTGCTGACACGTATTGACATTAGCAATCATAGGACCAGTCCTCCGGGGCTCGGTACTACAATCAGTCCAGGTTGCAGGTGTTTTGGTTACCCGTGGCTTTGGCACACCATTTTGTTTTTCATTGCACAAGTTTTTCATTCTTATAGAGACACAAATGTCTAAGCCAGAAAGAATTGTAAGAGGCCCCTAGAAACAGCAATTTTCTATATTTTATCATGTTTCCTGGTGAGGAAGTGAAAGATTTTGTAAACAGAAAAATGTTGCCCTCATTTTAAGTTTGGTATTTACAAATGGAGCGCAATGCTGCTTCTGAGCCTTTACACATGACATTTTTGCCCACCGTCAGTATCATCATTATCGACCATAACCATTATTGAGTACCCCAAAGCGGGAATATTCTTTCCATCTTCTCCATGAAAACACATATGCTTAAAAAGTTTGTTCTGACCTGGGCTTCTGAAGGCAACTGCCTGATAACCCTGCTCGCTTTGTCCACTTGCCTCATTAGAACTTCCTTAACGTTTAGTCATCACTCTATAGAGATGTAGTTTAAATGACTATTTGGAATATGGGGGCTTTTGGGGGGCAGATATAATTGACATATAACCTTATGTTAGTTTTTGCCGTACAGAATAATGATTCAATGTTTGTAAAGACTGCAAATTGATCACCACAGTAAATTTAGCTAACTTGTATCACCATACATAGTTATAAATTTTTTTTTCCTATGATGAGAATTTTAAGATTTACTCTCTTAGCAACTTTCGACTATGCGATACAGTATTATTAGCTATAGTCACCATGCTGTACATTTCGTCCTCATGGCTTACTCATTTTATAATTAGAAGCTTGTGTTTTTTGACCTTCATCTATTTGGCCCAACCCGTAACTCCCCACCTCTGACAACCACCACTCTAGTCTCTGCACCTATGAGCCAATTTGAGTTGGTGGAAGGGGTGTTTTTTTGTTTTTTTATAAGATTCTACATATAAGTAAGATAATACAGTATTTGTCTTTCTCTAACTTATTTCACCCAGTGTAATGCCTTCAGGTTCCATTCATGTTGTTGCATGTGGCAAGATTTTATTCTTCTGTATGGCTGAAAATCAGAGAAGCAGTGGCACCCCACTCCAGTACTCTTGCCTGGAAAATCCCATGGATGGAGGAGCCTGGTAGGCTGCAGTCCATGGGGTCACGAAGAGTCGGACAGGACTGAGCGACTTCACTTTCACTTTTCACTTTCATGCACTGGAGAAGGAAATGGCAACCTACTCCAGCGGTCTTGCCTGAAGAATCCCAGGGACGGGAGAGCCTGGTAGGCTGCCGTCTATGGGGTTGCACAGTCGGACACGACTGAAACGACTTAGCAGCAGCAGCAGCGGCATGGCTGAAAATATTCTGTTGTGCATATATACTACATCTTCTTACCCATCCATCTACTGACGCATGCTTAGATAGTTACCATAACTTGGCTGTTTTAAATAAAGTTGCCATGATATGTGGGTGCATATACCCTTCTGAGTTAAGTGTTTTTATTTTCTCCAGATAAATACCCAGGAGTGGAATTGCTAGGTTGTGTGGTAGTTCTATTTTTCATTTTCTGAAGAAGCTCCATACTGTTCTCCATAATGGCCACCAATAGTATTTTCATTTACACCAGTGGTGTACAAGGATTTCCTTTTCTCTGCATCCTTGCCAACACTTTTTATTTCTTGTCTTTCTGATAACAGCCATTCTAATAGACAGGAGGTGATACTGCATTGTGGTTTTGATGGGCATTTCCCTGATAAACTGTGACACTGAGCACCTTTCTATATGCCTGTTGGCCATCTGTATGTCTTCTTTGGAAAAAATGTCTTTTCAGATTCTCTGCCTATTTTTAAATTAGGTGAACTTCAACACTGAGGCCCACTGTGGTGGGTATTTATGAAATCTGTACATTCCAATGACATAACAATTGTGGTTCTTTGACACACAGATGGGAAGTAAGATTGGGCACTATTAAACGGCATTGTGCTCAGGGAATGGAGGCATATCTGGGTCCTGATGTAGATGACAGCTACCTCTCATGGGCAAGTTTCCACAGGGACTGCCCCCAAGATGGGGGCCCCTCAGTTTCCCAACCAAGGATTTTAAAAGCTGTTTGTTTGGGAATCCTAGGGGTGAGAGAGGGGAGGTGGAACATTCTATAATACTTAGTCAGCCTCCCCTACTGCCAATTCTGCCAAATTCAGACCCTTGTGGCCTGAGAGAAACAATAACAAATCGAAGCAAAAACAATAGTTTATAATTAAGTGTAGCATTGGCCCAAAACCCCTATATAACTATATATCTGTAAAATCTAATGAGCTGGTTTGGACTATACAGAATACTCAGTTTTCCCCTGATATAATCTAGGTTCTTCCAAGTTAACTTCTGCTCTGTTCCTCATCGAAACTGCAGCTTTGGTTAGAATGTTCCTGCTGAAGGTAATCAAACACTGACTATTTCATCTCCATTTTACAGTGGTCTAAACCAAGAGTTGGTAAACTTTTTTTTTTTTGCAACGGGCCAGTTAGCCAATATTTTTGGCTTTGCTGACACACCATATGGTCTCTGTCACAACTGTTCAGCTCTGCCATGGTAGCACAAAAGTAGCCAGGGACAATATAGAAATGAATGGGCATGGCGGTGTTCCAATAAAACTCTACTTACAAAGACAGAGGGTGGGCTGGATGTGGCCCACAGGCCATCGTCAGTCATGGCCCATGTATGCTCCACTGAGTTCTGGATCTTTCAGAGCCAAGGCAGCCTGGCCAGCAGCAGGGAAATTGAACCAGAGGAAGCAGCAAGAGGGAATGTGATTTCCCAGATGCTGTGCACTGAGCTGACCTAAGCTGTACTTGGCTTGCATCGCTGGGAAGAAGAGAAAGGGTACAAGGAGTAAGGGAGGGATGGCTGGGCTGTCTCAGACCCAGATCACCTTTTACTTTGGCTACATGGAGGCAAGAAGCAGAGTGTCCTTCACCTTTCAAGGAGGACCCAGCACTCTTACCCACCTGACCTTTATGATGACCCAGAAGCTCATCAATTCATTGCCAGAACTCATCTCTTTGGAGCATGGGACCAGATGAGGAAATGAGACCAAGGGAGGGAAAGAAAAGAGGACCTTGAAGAATCTGCCCTACAAGGGTTATAGGAATCTGAGGAAAGAAGGCAACCGGGGTCATTGATTGCCCAAAGCCCGAGACAGTCACAAAGTGACTGCTGGAGAAATACAGCCTGACTCCCGGTCCCTTTGGTCTGTATCCACTGTTGTTATCTTTATCACCACAAAATTGTCCTGGAACTTCCCTGCCAGTCCAGTGGAAGACTCTGCCTTCCAGTGCGAAGAGGGTATGGGTTCGCTCTCTGGTTAAGGAGATGAGATCCCACATACCTCGTGGCCAAAAAACCAAAAAACCAAAAAACATAAAACAGAAGCAGTGCTGTAACAAATTCAATAAAGACTCAAAAAATCTTCAAAAAAAATAAATGGCCCTCTTCTTTAGGATGTGGCCAGGTGGCACAGTCGTAAAGAATCCATCTGCCAATGCAGGAGATGCAAGATTTATGAGTTCAATCCCTGGCTTAGGAAGATCCCTTGGAGTAGGAAATGGCAACCCCCTCCAATACTCATGCCTGGAAAATTCCACGGACAGAAGAGCCTCGTGAGCTATGCAGTGCATGGGGTCACAGAGTCAAACACCACTGAGCACACAGCATTAAACAAAAATAAAGCTCACTCACAGATTGAAAGCTAAGTTGAACACGTGCACGATCGTGCCAAGCAGAGAGATTTAGTATCTCACAGAAGCCCACAATTCCTGCCTATGACAGGTACCTCTTTGCCCCCACCGTGACGGGTCATTCATCACCATCATTGCAGAACACAAATAGCATTTTTGAAGAGATTTGGGATTAAGAGCGGGCACCAGGCCAAATGAAGGACCACAGCTCTCCTGGCTTCTCCAGCATTGTAAAGCTTTTCAGAGAGATCAATCAGTTACAGCTTACTCGGAATCTAGATTACCATGATATGATGTCTGGGAATTGACGTTTTAAGACTTACTTCCTCTTATGCAGCTGGAGTGGGGCTGAGGGGGTGGGGGCACAAGTGTCCAGGAATTAGGAGTTTGGTGAGGATTTCTGTGCCCCAGCATTTCTGCCCAGAAGACCAGTGTCGGGAGTACTTGAGGGTGAGTTGAGTCCCTTCCTGGTGCAGGGAGCGCTCTCCACTCTTGAACCTTACTTAATAAATTACCACTTCACAATAAATTGCCCTTAAATCACTCAATCGAAAGTGTCAGTTCCTCTTGTCAAAGAGCTGGAATTATATAAGAGAAGACCACTGGAGAGAGACGTGGTTTGAAGCAGAATTTCTTTCTTAAAGACTTTAATTTCATTTATGACTTCTTCCCAGTTAGCTAGGAAACCCTCTGGTGCCTGCCCTGCTCCAGATCTAATCAGGCTCCCTCCCAGCTCCCTGGCTTTGTCCTCCTCCCCAGCCCCCAACTACCCCCTCCTGGAGCAGGATGCAGATTTTGCCTCTGAGCCCCTGGCACTGGTGATGACAGATAGGAAGGACCAGGAAGGAAGAGTGCTATGTAATTCATCATTTGCTCAATTAATATTTCTGAAGGAGAGGAAGGGAAGTGTCATTGTTTTCATCTTTGAAAGAGGGGTGAGTGTGTTGGAGGAAAACAGCTCCTGAGGACTTGGATTTTTGCTTAAAATTAAAAAACCAGTGACTGAGTTGGAGAGTAAAGCTGTTTCCCTGCTTCCCAAACTAGTATTTGCCTTCCTGTCTTCTCTCATTACGAAAGGCAGGCCGCAAAGGCAGTTTTCCATTTATTGAACATATCTTGGGCAGAGCTCTCATAACGGAACTAGCATGTTGGTGCTTTTGAATCCTGCTTTTAAGCTCTGTCTGCAATCAGGCCGAGCTCTCTGGAGGATAAAGCTATATTAAGCTTTAAATCTCTAGTTAATTTTTTTGTTTGTTTCCGTAAAATTGCTTTCCTTGTCTTTTGCTTTTTCTCTGCAGGTCACTGTTCAGTAAATCAGCAGAATCACCAGTCCTCTCAATGAGCCCATTAGTTAGATGGGGATCAGAGAGAAATATTTTGCATATAAACTTCAAATACCATAAAGCAGAGAAAGAGTAAGAGGATTTGAAGTCACTGACTCTCTATTTTATAGCATGGGTATTTCATCCCAGTAATTGGTTTAAATCCCTTTTGATCATCATTTCTTATATTTTGGCAATATTTTTGTCTTTATAAAGACTGTGAATGTTTCTTAGCTTGTCCGAAGTCCCTTCTCCCACCGCGATCTTTTACTTTCAGTGATCCCCTGCAACTTAATTTGCTCCGAACTCCAATCGCCTAACTAACCACATCTTCGAGGCAATAAATTTCTGTGTTTGTCATTGGTAGGCACAGTGGCTTTTGTTAATGAGAGTTCAGATGAGGAAAAAAATAAACCTGTTCTAGAAGGTTGTGGAAAATGCCCTCATGTTTCACAAATCTATTGATTTAAATCATTTTGATTTCTCTTTATATTTGATTTTTTAAAAAAATAATCAGAGGTAAATGTAGTTAATTTTGTGTTATAAGGTGATACAGGGAGCTGCCTGTCTGCTTCTGGCTCTAGATAAACCTCTGTTTTAAGAAGTATTTGCTGAAAACCTAATCTACCTGATTATAGCAATCAAGATGTTTTGGGTTTATTGAGTGTATTTTGCAAATGCACAGTTTAATTATGACATTCTCTGTGTCCCTTTCCTATGATTATTTTTCTCGGTATTATGCACATATTGAATAGCCATCGAGCTATCTGTAAGGGGGAAAATGAATAACTGGAAAATTAAATGTCCAGTTAAGTAGCAACAAGCCTTCAGCAGATATGGAAAACAAGTCATATCTTAAAAATACAGTCCATTCTTCTGAGGGGCTTGGATAAACAAACTTAGTATTACTCAAGCTAATCATATGGCACTAATTTACTGCCTTGCTTTTCCATTAAACTCTCTCCAGGTGACTCCATATGACGGTTGAGTTCAGTAGATTCCAGATTCAGGTAATGGATTAACATTAAGCAGATACTCTTTTAAAGACAGCATGTAACCAAAGTCTGTACTCGAGTTTTCAACATGAAAACCTCTAGTAGAGTAAAGATAAACTATGTTAACAGGAATTCTTCTGCCCCTTACTTAAGAAAGGAAACCGAGCATTGGAAAAGGAAATTGGAAGTCTGTTGTTCAGTCACTAAGCTGTGTCCGACTTTTTGCAACCCCATGCACTGCAGCACGCCAGGCTTCCCTGACCTTCACTATCTCCCGGAGTTTGCTCAAATTCATGTCCATTGAGTCGGTGATGCCATCCAACCATCTCATCCTCTGTCGTCCCCTTCTCCTCCCACCCTTAATCTTTCCCAGCAGCAGGATCTTTTCCAATGAGTCAGCTCTTTGCATCAGGTGGCCAACATATTGGAGTATGTAGGTGATAGTTATTGGAAACTGATTCCAGAGGTCTCTGGATGGTACACAGCAAATATGGCAGGCAGTCAAGGGGTCTCCCCTCAGCTACTTGAAGTAAGAGGATGCTTGGTGGGAGTCAGAGTTGAAGAGAAGGAAGAGACACATCTCTCTATATTAAGCTTTCTTTGTCCTGAATTTTGGGCATGAAGTAAGATAATGAGATTGGTGGAGGCCTTCCTGGTGGTTCAGTTGGTAAAGAATCCACCTGCAATGCAGAAGACAGGGGTCCAATCCCTGGCTCGGGAAGATCTCCTAGAGGAGTGAATGGCTACCTACTCCAGTATTTCTGCCTGGGAAATCCCAGTGGACAGAGGAGCCTGGCGGGCTACAGCCCATTGGGTCACACAGAGTCTGGCATGACTTAGTGACTAAACCACCACCAACCACCACCGCCAAAGAGGTTGGTGAGCTTGCTCCCTTCCTCAACATTTCTTATTCTAATTTGTTCCTGGAGCCTAACATGTAGGGGGAGAGAGAGCTTCAGAATAACACAGACCTGAATTCAGGTCCAGTCTGCCACTTAATACCTGTGTGACTTTAGCTAGATACCGACCCTCTGAGTTGGTGTTACCAAGCAAAGGTTGTGTGCCTAACATGGAGTGAGGCCAAATAAACTGAAACATCACAGTTTAGAGCAGAGAAAGTTTATTGCAGGGCTAAGCAATGAGAACGGGTGGCTCATGCTCAGAACACCCAAACTCTTCGATGGTTCAAGGGAAAGAGTTTTTATAGGCAAAATTTGGGGTGAGGGCTATAGTGTGTGACCCTTCTGATTGGTTAGTGGTGAGGTAACAGGGAGGTGTTCCAGGAATCTTATGCTCAGTTGGAAGTTGCTGTCCTCCACCTCGGTGGGGGTTTAAGTGCTACAGAAGAACTCAGAGATGTCATTAAATATATTCCTTGAGGAGGAACCAGGACCCTGCCCTATGACTGCACTATTGTTCAGAGAGGAAAACATGAATGAGGTCACAAAATGGCATCTGTGTAGATGCAGAAGTGGGTAGAGCTGTGGGAATTGTACATGGGCCTATGACCTAGTTAGGGAGATCAGGAAAGGTGCTCCTGTGGAGTAGTTAGTTAAAGTGAGAACAGAACATGATGTAGGATTTAACTAGTAGGAAAAGGTGCTAAGATGCCTTCTAAGCCATGTTGAGGATCTTGTTCTTTCATCCTGAGAACAATGGAAACTACTCAGATTTTTCAACAGCGATGTGCCAAGAAGATTTCCATTTCCAAAAGTTCATAAGGAGAGCAGGTATGGATGTGCAAAGAGCATTTCTGAAGCTGTTGGAGATGTCCAGTCCAGAAAAGACAGTAGCTTGAACTAGGAGAATAGCAGTAGGGAGGGAGATAAGTGGACAGACTCAAGTCAGATGTAGAGGCTTCCCAGCTGGCTCAGTAGTTAAAAAAAAAAATCTGCCCACCAGTACACGGAGATGTAGGAGATGTGGGTTCAATCCTGAGCCGGGAAGATCCCCTGGAGAAGGAAGTGGCAACCTGTTCCAGTTGACTCTTGCCAGGATAATCCCCTGGACAGAGAAGCCTGGTGGGCTACAGTCCATGGGGTTGCAAAGGAGTCAGATATGACTTAGTGAATAAACAACAAAAAATGAGATTTAGGAAATAAAATCTAAGGATTCGAGGTGATCTTGGAGATGAGGGTGAGGGAAGAAAAATACCAAGGATGACTTGTAGATTTGTGGCATGGTGGGTATGTCATTTACTGAGGCTGAATCTTGCAAGAGAACCGGATTTAAGGTTGGTTTGGACATCCTGAATCCAACGTTGCCTCTAAGATACCTAAGAAGACACCTCGAGCAATAAGTTGACCCTATGGATCTCAAATTCCGAAGAGATGAGTGGAGAGGTCTACATATAGTTCATTCGTGTGTTGTGGGGTGAGGGGGTGATTGCCTGCATCTGTGGTGGTTGAATGCATATAAGTAACATTGGCATGGAAAGGAAAGAGGACCTAGGACTGAGGCTTAAAAAAAGACCAATGGTCAATGGCTTAGCTCCTGATGTTCGCCACACATCTTAGTTATCATTAAATTAATTCCACTTTCTCCTCGGAAGCACCTCCTGAGTTAAGGTCCTTCTCATCTTCCTTAGTGCTTTGGCGGTGAGATCTGCTGTCTTTCTCTCTAATTTGGTTAGGTTCTAACAAGGTTCACTGCCACTTTCCTTCCCAACACCGGGGCTTCTCATGGAACTGCTGTTATCTTCTTAGACAAGTATGATCTTATTTCTTCCCTACTTAGAGCCTTGGGTCTCCCTGTTCTCTCCTGTTTCTATGTTTGCTGAGCAAGAATCACATTGTACTGCCACTGCTTATTCCAAAGTTGGTTTCTCTCTGGCTAAAATGCAATAGACTCACTGGTAGAGAGGACCAGACTTCACCCACCTTTGCATCTTCCAAGCCTGGGAAACCACTTGGCATGTAGGAAGTGTGCAGTGATGCGACCCCTGCTTCCATTTGACCTTCCGTTTCTTCTCTACAAATGTGGACACAGCTCTTTGCTGCCTGCTTACCTCGGAGGCACGTTTTCCTGCAAGGGAAGGAATCTCCTTACCTTAAAGGAGTTATATAAACAATGCTTAAAAGGAGGGCTAGGAGGCACATATGCAATCATGTGTTTTGAACTTAGTAGGCAAAGTGGCTTTACTGGCTTAGGCATGACATTATTTTTACTCAAAGTAAAATGTTCTCAAAACACCCCCCTCCACCAGATTAAATTCCATGTTAATTAGGTTAATTACATGTGTTCAGTGAGAAAAATTTTAAACTTCTATTTGAAGAATCTCAGGGGAAAAGATGTCTTTTAAAGGAATTAACTACCTGTATTTCTTGTATATAGATCTGATTTACTATTTTACAGGTTTTCTGCAATGAAGGTTCTTTCCCTACTCTTTTCATATGAAAGAGAAAGAGAGAGCATGTTTTTGAATAAGTATGGAAACCTTATCCTTTGGAGTTAAGGAAATTAGATATTTACTTATTACATATTTTAATTTTTCATCTTGTTTGGAAATCAACTGGTCTTAGTAGCTTGCCTAGGATTGATACATTCCAAAAAATCTACATATAATGAACATTTTTGTGCATTTCTAAGATTTTTCACTTGTAGGGCAATGATGAACGCTGATAAGTCCAAAATGAAAATTTTAGCAATTATTTACTTATTTTGATAAGAGTCTGGATTCTCTGAGCTCTTAAAAATAGGATGTTTTCTTGAGATGGAGTAAAAAGGCCCTGAAAAATACCATATGTAATTCTATTCTTGTTTCCTTGGGGAAAAAAATACCACAACCAAGAAAGCACTTCTTAAAGCTTTTGTGTGTGTGTGTGTGTGTGTGTGTGTGTGTGTGTGTGTGTGTGTGTGTGTGTGTGGATAGAAACAGAAAGAAAAAATATATAGGTAATACCAGTACCCTTTAGAGTTCCAGGTGTAATGAGGAGCCTGTAGTTGAAATTACAGATTAAGTCAAAATCCGGTATCTGAGGCCTGTCTCCAAACATTTCAGCTGCTCTGGCTCTGCATTTATAGACTTCCCCCACACAGTCTTATAGGATGAGTGAGGAAGAGTGAGGATTGGAGCTGTTGCCGGGATATAAATTGGTTACAGGACTGTAACTCAATTTGGGTAATTAGGAATGGGGAGTTGTGATCCATCTCATGCTTTGACTGTTCACATTTAGATCTCTCTTCTCTGCACCTCATGCTTTTTAATCTATCAGTTCAGTTCGGTCACTCAGTCATACTCGACTCTGCAACCCCATGGACTGCATGCAGCATGCCCGGCCTCCCTGTCCATCATGAACTCCTGGAGTTTGCTTAAACTCATGTCCATCGAGTCAATGATGCCATCCAGCCATCCAACCATCCAGCCATCCAACCGTCTCATCCTTGGTTGTCCCCTTCTCCTTGTGCCTTCAGTCTTTCCCAGCATCAGGGTCTTTTCAAATGAGTCAGCTCTTCGCATCAGGTGGCCAAAGTATTGGAGCTTCAGCTTCAGCATCAGTCCTCCCAATGAATATTCAGGACTGATTTCCTTTAGGATGGACCGGTTGGATCTCCTTGCAATCCAAGGGACTCTCAAGAGTCTTCTCCAAAACCACAGTTCAAAAGCATCAATTCTTCAGCTCTCAATTTTCGTTATGGTCCAACTCACATCCATACATAACTACTGGAAAAACCAGAGCTTTGACTAGACGGACCTTTGTTGGCAAAGTAATGTCTCTGTTTTTTTAATATGCTATCTAGGTTGGTCATAGCTTTTCTTCCAAGGAGCAAGCATCTTTTAATTTCATGGCTGCAGTCATCATCTGCAGTGATTTTGGAGCCCCCTCCCCAAAAAGTCTCTCAGTTTTTCTCTCATTGTTTCCCCATCTATTTGCCATGAAGTGATAGGACTGGATGCCATGATCTTGGTTTTCTGAGTGTTGAGTTTTAAGCCAGCTTTTTCACTCTCCTCTTTCACTTTAATCACGAGGCTCTTTAGTTCCTCTTCACTTTCTGCCATAAGGGATACGTCATCTGCATATCTGAGGTTACTGGTATTTCTCCCTGATGTCTTGATTCCAGCTTGTGCTTCGTCCAGCCCAGCATTTCTCATGATGTACTCTGCATGTCAGTTAAATAAGCAGGGTGACAATATACAGCCTTGACATACTCCCTTCCCAATTGGGAACCAGTCTGTTGTTCCATGTCCAGTTCTAACGGCACATGCATACAGATTTCTCAAGAGGCAGGTAAAGTGGTCTGCTATTTCCATCTCTTTAAGAATTTTCTACAGTTTGTTGTGATCCACACAAAGGCTTTTTCATAGTCAATAAAGCAGAAGTAGATATTTTTCTTGAATTCTCTTGCTTTTTCTATGATCCAATGGATGTTGACAATTTGATCTCTGGTTCCTCTGCCTTTTCAGCAGAGGATGTTCCAGCTTGAACATCTGGAAGTTCACAGTTCTTGTAGTGTTGAAGCCTGGCTTGGAAAATTTTGAGCATTACTTTGCTAGTGTGTGAGATGAGTGCAATTGTGTGGTAGTTTGAGCATTCTTTGGCATTGCCCTTCTTTGGGATTGGAATGAAAACTGACCTTTTCCAGTCCTGTGGCCACTGCTGAGTTTTCCAAATTTGCTGGCATATTGAGTGCAGCACTTTCACAGCATCATCTTTTAGGATTTGAGACAGCTCAATTGGAATTCCATCACCTCTACTAGCTTTGTTCGGAGTGATGCTTCTAAGGCCCACTTGACTTTGTACTCCAGGATTTCTGGCTCCAGGTGCATGACCACACCGTCATGGTTATCTGAGTCATTAAGACGTTTTTTGTATAGTTCTTTTGTGTATTCTTGCCACTTCTTAATATCTTCTGCTTCTTTTAAGTCCATACCTGATCTATAGGCAAAAGTGAGGGACTTAGTTAACAGAGCTGTGTATGTATATGTGTATGTGTGTGTATGTGTGTGTATATGTTTCCCTGCAGACAAAAGAGTGGAATGGCTGAGTTATGTTAAATGTATATGTGTGCGTGTGCCCAGTTATGTCCAGCTCTTTGCGATCCCAGGGACAGTAACCCACCAGGCCCCTCTGCCTATGGGATTCCCAGGCAACAGTACTGGAGGGGGTTGCCATTTTCTACTCTAAATGATCTTCCCAACCTAGGGATCGAACCCTAGTCTCCTATGTCTCCTGAACTGGCAGGCAGATTCTTTACCACTGAGCCACCTGGGAAGCCCTTAAATATATGGAAAAACCATCAAACAATTTTATTCATTTAAAAACACTGAATTAAGTGTAGTGGAGATAATAGAATTAATATAAATGCTTTCTAAGTATGGTATCAGCTTCCCTTTGAATAATAATCATATACCAAGCCCTGTCCTAAACATTTAACATCTATTATATCCTTTTATCCTTGCAACAATCCAATGAAGCTGGTTACAGCCCCGTTTTACAGATAAGAAAACCAAGGCATAAAACTTGCCCAAATTGATACCGTTAGTTGTCCACCCTTATTTCAGATCTTTTGAAAAATTACAATAATTGCATTAAGAAAGAACCATTTTAATATAAATTAAATTATATATAATTTTATATATTCATATGTATTTTATATTAAATTATATGCAATTAGATAGCCAGATAGATATAGAGGGTTAATAGACATAATCTGGGTCTAGATAGAGGTATATTGGTAGAGAGACTGAGAGCATTGCAGTTCACCACAGCTAAGAGATAAAAGTTCACTTTCCCTTCAAATACCACTTTGAGCTTTTTCCTATTATATGCATAATCGTAGTTATTAAAGTTTAAAAGTAGAAAGTCTAGCATATTAAATCTGTGTAAGAACTTTATGGAACCCTCTGTTTTATCATCTAAATAATGAGCTGTGTTATACGGGTTAAGCACACTCAGGAATGCTATTAATAGTGTGTGATGCTTATTATGTATGTATGTATGTATTTGGCCAGCCAAGACAGAGTTTCCTAGAATTTTCCATTTGCCTCATTTCACAGTATCTGTGGCTGCTCAGTCATATCCACAACCCTCTCCCCCAAAGTTCAAATGCATATGTAGAACCTGCGATAGTCCCCCCAAATTCTGATAAAGAATAAAAGTAAAATGAACTGGAGGGTATTTGAAATCCCCGTCAAACCAGCCTGGAGCACACACCTCAGACAGTCCTATTTCCGTAACCCCACATGCCTTTGGGATCATAATTATACACAGCCTCTAACTGGAGCATTAACACTCTTAATGTTAAGCTGTACTTTTCATAATAATGCCAAGTGTAAACCCACTTAAAATAACTCCTTTCTTGAGCCAGTGTCAGAAATATTTAGTCTCTAGCAGGGAACCTCAGCCAGAGGAGGTCAGCTCCATCTGTGCCTGCACAGTCAGGCTGCCAGAAGCCCTAAGAAAAGGTTGAGAATAATGAATTATAAGCTGAAAGTTTTAGGCTCATGAAAAGTTAACTCTCCAGCTCTCATCCCCACCTCTGTTAGCCTCCAATTAAGAGAGAAGAATCAGAGAAGAGCCTGGGCTGGGCCACCTGGTGGAAACTTTGTATCAGACGGTGACCTTTCCGTGTGTCATTGTTTGTCCTCTCCACTTTCATGGGCATACTGTTTTAATAAGCATTTGTAATTTTCATCTGCACCAGCATCTTAATAGTTTCCAAAGAGACTTGTACTCATTTGAGCTGTTTTACGACTGGAAATTGGCGTTTCTTTGGAGATGGCGCAAATAGCATCATTTGCTTCAACCTCCCTGGGGCTCCGCCTACATGATTTCAGTGGATCTTTTTCCAGAAAGATCCAATGTTTGAAGTTTCCAATGGTGATAGTAAGATGTCTGAATTCCTATAAAGCCTCATAATGGTACAGTTAATATTTGCACACATGTTTAAATATGCCTGGTACTTTTGCTTTGTGGGGGTAAATCCTTTATGAATTATGTCACCTATTTAGATATTGAGAACATGTGTGTCCCTCTCCACTGTATCATCTTCCATAACAGCTAAGAGTACAGAGGACATTTCTCTAACGAGGAGATTTCCTGTACAGCGCTCAGTCTCACTAAGCTTCAGTTTTCTTATCTGTAAGATAATAAACTCAGATCAGATCATCCCTCCTATCTGAAGCTCTGATTATATGATGCTTATGAATCTATCTTCAAGTTATGGGACATGTTATTCATACAGAGATATTTTAATAACAATCATATTCAGTTCAGTTCGGTCACTCAGTCGTGTCCGACTTTTTGCAACCCCATGAGCTGCAGCACACTAGGCCTCCCTGTCCATCACCAACTCCCAGAGTGCACCCAAACCCATGTCCGTTGAGTCGATGATGCCATCCAACCATCTTATCCTCTGTCGTCCCCTTCTCCTCCTGCCCTCAATCTTTCCCAGCATCAGAGTCTTTTCCAGTGAGTCAGCTCTTCACATCAGGTGGCCAAAGTATTGGAGTTTCAGCTTCAACTTCAGTCCTTCCAGTGAACACCCAGGACTGATCTCCTTTAGGATGGGCTGGTTGGATCTCCTTGCAGTCCAAGGGTCTCTCAAGAGTCTTCTCCAACACCACAGTTCAAAAGCATCAGCTTTCTTTACAGTCCAACTCTCACATCCATACATGACCGCTGGAAAAACCATAGCCTTGACTATACGGACCTTTGTTGACGAAGTAATGCCTCTGCTTTTCAATATGCTGTCTAGGTTGGTCATAACTCTCCTTCCAAGGAGTAAGCGTCTTAATTTCATGGCTGCAGTCACCATCTGCAGTGATTTTGGAGCCCAGAAAAATAAAGTCAGCCACTGTTTCTACTGTTTTCTCATCTATTTGCCTTGAAGTGATGGGACCAGATGCCATGATCTTAGTTTTCTGAATGTTGAGCTTTAAGCCAACTTTTATCTACCTTGAAAGAGCCATGCTCAGCACAAGAAGCCATACTCAGAGCTTGAAGTACAGTCTCTAATATTAATCCTTACAAATTCAGATTAAGGGGCTACATAGGCACAGATAGGAGCTTTCATGGTGGCTCAGATGGTAAAGAATCTGCCTGCAAGGTAGGAGACCTGGGTTTGATCCCTGGGTTAGGAAGATCCCCTGGAGAAGGGAATGGCTACCCACTCCCATATTTTTGTCTGGAGAATTCCATGGACAGAATAGCCTGGGAGGCTATAGTTCATGGGGTCGCAGAGTTGGACACGACTGAGCAACTAACACACACACACACACACACACGCACACTCACAAACACAAATGCCAGGGTCATCAAATCATAAGAGGTTTGGTTTTGAATAAGTTAAACCTCTCATTCGAGCATTCCTTTATTATTAAAATAAAGCAGCTTACTCCTACTTTCACTGAATAAATTTCATGCAAGTATTTCACTAATATTAATTAGATAGGGAAAAAATCAGTAGTCTTTCCCAAGTAACCAATTATCCTGAGTTGATCCTCCCTTGAGGAGGTTAAGTTATTACTCCTTATCAACAGGTAAGGAAACTGAAGAGTATGGAGGTGGTGTAACCTTCTTGGTTATTCATCCACCAGTGGCCAAGATGGACTTCACACCCACAGGACTCATGTTCTCAATGTTGCGAGATTTAGCAAATAAAAACATACAACATTCAGTTAACTTTGAACTCCAAAGAGCAGCAAATAATTTTTTATTGTAAGTATGTCTCAAACTTTGCGTGAGATACACTTATACAGAAAGAATTATTAGTCATTCATCTGAATTTCTATTTTAACTGGGCATCCTGTATTTCGGTTGGGCCAGTCTACGTACAGACAAAATTCCATGACAGAATCTGGATCTCTGTGCTTTGGTAGATGTATTGGGGATGAGCACGCGTATGTGCATGCCAACTCTCTTCACTCGTGTCTGACTCTTTGTGACCCCATGGACTGTATGTAGCCCAGCGGGCTTCTCTGTCCATGGGATTCTCCAGGCAAGAATACTGAAGCAGGTTGCCATTTCCTACTCCAGGGAATTGTCCTGACCCAGGAATCGAACATGCATCTCTTTCATCACTTACATTGCCAGACAGATTCTTTCCCACTAAATGGCAACCCACTCCCGTACTCTTGCCTGGAGAATCCCACGGACGGAGGAGCCTGGTAGGCTACAGTCCACGGGGTCGCAGAGTTGGACACGACTGAGCGACTTCACTTCACTTCACTTCATGCCACCTGGGAAGCACTTCTATAGGTTAATGGTTTTGAAATTTTGAATGATTATAATCAACTTGCATACTAGAGAGATAGGTAGATAGATCGGTAGGTTGACAGATAGAGATACGTAATTTTTAATTCTTAATCATTTTGTGGAATCTGGATTTAAATATCTTCCAGATTAATTTCCCAGAAATTAATCTAAGGAAATTACTCTGTCAGATTTGTAAGGACAGCAGGCTTTGGGGTGTAAGGTACAAGGATTTCTTCTGGGCACCTTTCTAAGGAAAGCTTAGAAAATGTACTTCTGCACCTCAGCCTTCAGGCAGCCAACGTCCCCAGAGACGATAAGCAAAAGGGAGACCCTGAGGGGACAGGGACACAGGTGAGAGCACACGGTGACCGTGGCAGAGCCTAGGGAGTTGACCATTGGTTCTGCAGAGGCTCATTTCTGTGGATGTGATGCAAATGTTGTCACCAGATTCCCCAGCATTTTCTGTAGTTGGCTAATCTCTGGAAATGATGTAAGATCATTTTTAACATACAACTGCGTTTTCTAAAATCCAGCAGAAACAACCTGTAGTCCATTGGCCAACTTAGCTTTGTTTCTCCCCAGCATCGTTTATGTGGTATCATCTCTTAGTTACTTCTTTGCCTAACTTCAGTGTAAAGAGATGATTGGAGTAAAGCCAGTCGAGGGTCAAGGTACAGAAATTTCTGTTGATCAGTTTTATAGGACCGCTTTCTCAACAATGCATGGATGATGTACAGTAATGAACATTTCTGCACTTTGATACATAAACGCAGTTGTTTAGCCTAGGCTGTGAAAAGATTTTCAGAGGGTGGCACAAATTGTGGGCATTCAATGCCATGGGTTAAAAAAAAGAGATCAACAGGAAGTTATTGTAGAACCACAATAATAATACAAACAATATTTATAGCAGATCATTAGAGTCTGAATTACAATGGAATCACAGCTACTTCTATCTATAGTCTTTACTTCAATGCCAGTCTGTTTCCTGAAAGCTTAAAAGATATGTATAACATAGTTCACGTAATATGTCACTCCATAATGAAGCCAAGACTGACTCCTCCTTTTATGGTATTCTTCCTTGGGTCCTTGAAGGATTTTTTTTTTTTTAATGTAACGGCTTACAATCCACTCCTTTTTTTCCTTTTTACAGAACTTCCCACTCCTGATGCCCTGTGGGAAAAGCTATGAAAAGAAAATAAAAGGACTGTGGGAGAGAAGTTGGTGGAAAACAAGCCCTCTAAACTTGAGAGGCTTTATTTCTTTTCATTTTTTTTTCTTTTACATAGAAATTATTCACATAAAGAAAATAAGAGATTTATAATTCCCATAATTTGGCTAGAAGAAGCACACAAGTACATACTTCCTGTGTGTTAGTCATTTGGGGTTGCCTAGCTGCAAAACACAAATATATTGCAAAACTATTTTTTTCATCTCAATCGTCCACATCTGTCAACGAATCTACTCCCTTAATTTGTTTTTCAGTGTGTTAAAAACAATAGACGTCACCATATAAAATTCCAAATTTCTGATGACTCCAACATTGTTTAACTCTGCATTTGATTCCCGATCTTGCTTCAGTGTTGGGATTGTCTGAGGCTGCTTCAGAGAGAATGGCCTAAAATTAACTAAAAGTGCTAGAAATGGGCAGTGTTGACACACTGGAAGAATGTTTTTTCTTTTTTCCTGAAGCCAGTAGAACAAAGAAAGAAATGTTGTTTTGTGCAGAGATGCATTAAATTCCCCATTGCAAATTTCAAGTATGTTAGCATTATTCTAGAACAAATTGCTCCAGTGTTGACTTCTGATGGTGTAATGAGTATTCTGAGATACTTGAATGTGATCCCAGATTCCCTGGTGTTTACCTCCTTAGGGTTGGCTAAGGGTCATGGCTAATACAAAGCGTAGCAAAGGCACTTCTGGAATAGGGTTTACATAGCCCCTTCTGTCTTCCTGTCCCATGTGGTTGGCACAGACCAATGTGCACCAACTCCGTACAAAGTCCCTGAGCCCAAAGAAGTGATGCAATACCTCCTAAAGCGAGGTGTTGAAAGAGAATGAGAATGTGATAAGCTGAGTTTTCTTGGATGTTTCATCCACAGGGTAGGGATATGGGGCAACTCTTCATTCCACCATGTACAAGCGGACCTCTGATGTTGTACTTGATGCCTGATGTTTATGTGGGCAACCTGTCCTGTGTCAGTCACCCCAAGAAAAACTAGCTCAGTGCCTGGCACATGGTTGGTATTTAATGAATATTTGCTGAGAAAACAACATGTGGGGTTGTTGTTCAGTCACTCAGTCATGTCAGACTCTTTGCTACCCCATGGACTGCAGCACGCCAGGCCTCCCTGTCCTTCACCATGTCCTGGAGTTTGCTCAAACTCATGTCCATCGAGTCAGTGATGCCACCCAACCATCTCATCCTCCGTTGCCCCCTTCTCCTTCTGCCCTCAATCTTTCCCAGCATCAAGGTCATTTCCAATGAGTTGGCTCTTCCCATCAGGTGGCCAAAGTATTGGAGCTTCAGCCTCAGCATCAGTCCTTCCAGTGAATACTCAGGGTTGATTTCCTTTGGGGTAGACTGATTGGATCTCCTTGAAGTCCAAGGGACTCTCAAGAGTCTTCTCCAACACCACAGTTCAAAAGCATCAATTCTTTGGTGCTCAAACTGCTTTATGGTCCAGCTCTCACATCCTGGAATACATAGTCATCCATACATGACTACTGGAAAAGTCAGTTTTAACTGTATGGATCTTTGTTGGCAAAGTGATGTGTCTGCTTTTTAATATACTATCTAGGTTTACCACAGCTTTTCTTTCAAAGAGAAAGCATTTTTCACAAATGGGTTCAACACAGGGATTCTAGAGTTACTGGCAGAGAGATTTGAATATACTTGGGATCTCTTGTAAGATCCCAGACATGAAGACAAGTGGGATCAACTCCTAGCACAAGAATCATTTAAAAAGCAAGAAAATAGTCAAGGCTCCTCTTTGCAGTTTCACTTTGGACCTCAACTTCTTGACGAATGCTATTCTAACAGAACAAAGGAGAGGGTAAACCTTTCTAGGATGATTATAGCTTTGTGATGGGCATGAGGTTCAGTCCAATGAAACAGTCATGATCAATGAGGTGACTAAGCATAGCATGATTTGGGTCAGGGACTCTACCTAATTTCTACATCTTCTCTCTAGTTTCCTTGATTATAGTCTCAAAGTTACTTCTCTCCTCCCCGCTTCCTTGTTTCTAATGTGGAAATACCCTAAATAAACAACTTTTGAAAACATGCATTCATTGCACTAGAATTGGAGGGAAAAGCAGGCACAATTCAGATTTAGCCTTCCCTGAAGACTTCTCTGGTGGTCCAGTGGCTACGACTCCATGTTCCCAAAGCAGGGGCCCTAGTTCAATCAATCCCTGGGCAAGGAACTAGATCCCCCATGCTGCAACTGAGACCCAGCACAGCAAAATATACATTTTTTAAACAAACAAAAAATGAAACAAATTTAGCCTGTCACTAAAAACAGTAAAGCATGAGATGCCTTGGTTAGAAAAACTAGCTTTCTCAACTATCTAGGACTCACCCAAGGACATCATTTTGGAGTTCTCCATACCAGGTGTATCAACTGGTAGTTTTTCAAGTTTTTGAGCCTAATACACACAGAGAAGGGCATAAATAGGTATTTTAAAATGTGAATTTTGTGAGGCCAAAATTTCAGCAAGGAGAATAAAATGAAGCCATTTCTTCCCTTTCATGCTTTTGAGGGTCTGTCCTCATGCATAAAACTTTTGTGGTAGTACTTTGTGGTTTTTCTCTCCAAACAGCATTATGTCTTTTTCAGAATTATGGTATGTAGCCCACTCTAGGGTTTTCCCTGGTGGCTCCACTGGTAGAGAATCGGGTTGGGAAGATCACCTGGAGCAGGGATAGGCTACCCACTACAGTGAGCTTCCCTAATAGGTCAGTTGGTAAAGAATCCACCTGCCGTGCAGGAAACCCCAGTTTGATACCTGGGATGGGAAGATCCGCTGGAGAAGGGATAGGCTACCCACTCCAGTATTCTTGGGCTTCCCTGGTGGCTCAGTTGGTAAAGAATCGGCCTGCAATGCGGGAGACCTGGGATTGATCCCTGGGTTGAGAAGATCCCCTGGAGAAGGGAAAGGCTACCCACTCCAGTATTCTGGCCTGGAGAATTCCATGGACTGTATAGTCTATGCAGTCACAAAGAGTCGGACATGACTGAGAGACTTTCACTTTCACCCACTGCAGTATTCATGGGCTTTGCTGGTAGCCCAGATGGTAAAGAATCCGCCTGCAATGCAGGAGACCTGGGTTCAATCCCTGGCTTGGGAAAATCCCCTGGAGGAGGGCATGGCAACCCAGTCCAGTATTCTTGCCTGGAGAATCCCCATGGATAGAGGAGCCTGGCAGGCTGTAGTCCATGGGGTCTCAAAGAGTCGGACACAACTGAGCAACTAAGCACACAGCACAGCTTAGCCTACTCTAATCAACCTGGTTAATGTAAATGAAGCAAGAGCAGACATAATTCAAAACCACCAATAATTTCAAAGGGCATTTGTGCTTGATTTTGAAATGTAAATGATATCCCCACCCCCTGCCCCCCACTCCAGTACTCTTGCCTGGAAAATCCCATGGACGGAGGAGCCTGGTGGGCTGCAGTCCATGGGGTCACTGAGGGTCGGACACGACTGGGCGACTTCACTTTCCCTTTTCACTTTCATGCATTGGAGAAGGAAATGGCTACCCACTCCAGTGTTCTTGCCTGGAGAATCCCAGGGACGGGGGAGCCTGATGGGCAGCCGTCTATGAGGTCACACAGAATCAAACACGACTGAAGTGACTTAGCAGTAGCAGCAACTGTGTCCATTAGACTGATGTTAGATTAGGGCTAATTTCCAGAGCACCCAGCAACCAAGAGTATCAAGAAACTGCTGAGATACCTCCTAGGGCCAGGATGAGGCCAAACCAAGAGAAAGAGCTCTCTGTAAACAAGCAGCAAAGTGGGCAACAGTGACAAGGAAGCATTATCTCATTTATTCTCACCCTGTCCCTTGAAACAAGGTAGAGATATAGTCAAGGATTTTGAATCAGGAGGATCCAGGGACACATAGGAACAGAGCCATATTAGAAAGGGGGGGCGGGGTGCTGGGATGTCAGGGGCCACTTGGCAGGCCACGCCCATGCCGGGGCAAGTATGTTACCTGATTTTAACTCTCATAACAACATGAAGTTATCCTCATTTTACAGAGGATTCCAAGTACCGGAGAAGCTGATTAACATGCTAAGCACACACACACACCTAGGGAGTGGCAGGGCAGGGACTTTTTCTACTTGATCCGAAAGCCTCTTCCCGTTCCATAAGAATCAAGCTCACTAAACCTCTTAACATCACATGTAACAGGAAAATTTAGCCTTATGTGAAATATCATAAAAGTATAGAATTCACAGGCAGTACAGAAGGAAACCTGGTTTATTTATGGGGCAGATTCCTAATAGGCAGACACAATGTTCCTGTTCTGCTTCCAGTCCAGAAGTCTTGTTTCAATGATCAGCCAATACATCTGCCCAGACGCGATGCCTTAGAATCATCTTTGTTCTTTTTCCTCTCTTCTCTACGGCTGTATCAACCAGTAACAAAATTCTGTCTCTCTTGCTTTATAAATGTCTCTCACATTTGTGCTTCCCCACCCTTGTTTGCTTTATATAAGAGGCTTCTCTGGTGGCTCAGGTGGTAAAGAATCTGCCTGCAGTGCAGGAGAGCTGAGTTGAATACCTGGAAGATCCCCTGGAAAAGGGAATAGCTACCCACTCCAGAATTCTTGCCTGGAGAATCCTATGGACAGAGGAGCCTGGTGGGGTACAGTCCATAGGGTCACAAAGAGTTGGACATGACTGAGTGACTAATACCCTTTTTCCCCTTATATAGGAAGCTCGAGTGTAAGTCAAAGATGTGATACCTGGACTTTTGCCTTATCCACCCAACTTTTCTTTGCATCTTGAAATTACCTGTACTTTGTGACAAGGTTCATTTTTATATATTTAAATCCTTAGCATGCTTCAGACTTTGAGCTTCTGTGCCAGGGTATAGGGTAGGCAAAAAACAGGTGTAGCCCTGTCCTTTAGGAGCTTATAATCTACCAGGGAAATAGACAAAAACATGCAAAGAAATTCATAATTATAAGACTGTAGAGCTTTAAAAAATATAAATAAGGTGCTGGGGTAGAGAACAGTGAGGAACCTGCTTAAATAAGGTGGCCTGGGATGACTTCTCTTAAGAGGTGATATTTAAGCTGAGATGGAGCTTATAAAAGGTCAAGAGTGAAATTGCCAGGAAAGGCAACAACAGGTGAAAAGTCGCAGGATGTAAATGAACTTGTCTGGCTGCAAAATGACATGAGGCAGGAAAAGTGAGCATGCATTGCCAGTCATACAAGGTCTTCTAGTTCAAGTCAAAGAGTTTGTGTTTTCTTCCTCATGAGATGGAGGCCACTGACAAAAAGGTGGTTGTCTGATGAGATTTATATTTTAGGTTCTGAAAGGAAACGGGTATGATTGAAGTGTAAAGAGCAAGGAAAAATGTGAATCAAGGTGAGGCCAGAGGTGGAGATGAGGTCAGACCATGCAGGGTGCATTAAATTTTTGGACTTTTATCCTCAGAGCCACAGGAAGCCACAAAAGTGTTTTAAATAGAAGGTGACTTGAAAAGATTTGCTATGACAGAGAAAAAGGACAGAAGTAGGCAAGAAAGGAACTAGAAAGGCCAGTTATGAGGCTGCTTCAGGTGTTCATGCAAGAGATAACAATGGCTGAGACTAAGGCAATGGAGAAAGGGGAACAAATTTAAGGTAATTAAATTTTTAAAAATTTACTTATTTTTAATTTTTTTTCTTTTGTAGTCAGAGAGCTTAAAGTAATATCTACCCTCTTAGCAAAATTGTTCCAACTTTACTGAGATGTGATTGTCATATAACATTGTGTAATTTTAAAGGGTACCTTGTGTTGATCTGATACAGTTTTATACTGCAAAATGTTTACTACTGTAGCTAGCTAGCACCTGCATCTTGTCCCATAATTATCATCTCTTTTTTTTTGTGGTGAGAATATTTAAGATCTACTTCTTAGCAACTTTCAAGCACATAGTACAATATTATTAACTATAATCACCATGCTGTACATTAGATCCCTAGAACTTACTCATCTTATAACCAGATACTATTGTTATTGTTGTTCGGTTGCTAAGTTGTGTCTGACTCTTTGCAACCCCAGGGACTGCCCCAGACCAGGCTTTCCCTGTCCTTCGCCATAGGCCCTATATTGTAAATCTCCATAGTTTATTCATCTTGCATAACTGAAACTTTGTCAGATACCTGGTAACCATCATTCTACTCTCTATTATTTTAACTATTTTAGATTCCACATATAAGTGGGATCATGTAGCATTTCTGTTTCTGCATCTGGTTTATTTCACTTACCAGAATATCTTCTGAGTCCATCCTGATTGTGCAACAAATGGCAGGATTCCCTTCCTTTTTTGTTACAATTGAAGTATAGTTGATCTACAATGTTGTGTTGGTTTCAGGTATACAGCAAAGTGATTCGGGGTTTTTTTTTTCAGATGTTTTTCATTATAGATTATTACTAGATATTAAATATAATTTCCTGTGCTCTTCAGCAGGACTTTGTTGTTTATCTGTTTTATATACAGTAGTGTGCCCCTGTTACTGCAAAACTCCTCATTTGTCCCTCCCCTGCCCCTGCCCCTTTGGTACCCAGAAGTTTGTTTTCTATGTCTGTAAGCCTGTTTCTGTTTTGTAAATAAGTCGCTTGTATTATTCTTTTAGATTCCATGTGTAAGTAATATCATATGATATTTTCTTTCTCTGCCTGACTTATTTCACTCCGTATGGCAATCTCTGGGTCCATCCATGTCTCTGCCAATGGCATCGTCTAGTTCTTTTCCGTGGCTGACTAGTATTCCACAGTATGCATGTACCACGTCTCCTTTACCCATTCATCTGCTGATGGACATTCAGGTTTCTTCCATGTTTAGCCTACGGTGCTGCTGTCAACATGTATTATTAAGATATATGTGTACATGTATCTTTACAAATTAGAGTTCTCATCTTTTCCAGATATATGCCCAGAAGTGGGGTTACTGGGTCAAATGGAAACCCTGTTTTTAATTTTTAAAGGAAACTCTGTATTGTTCTTCATGGTGGCTGTACTAATTTACATTTCCACTAACCATGTAGCGGGGTTCCCTTTTCTCCACACCCTCTCCAGCATTTATGGTTTGTAGATTCTTTGATGATATGACCGCTCTGTCCATAGTGAGGTGATACATCATCATCAGCATTTTGACTTGCATTTCTCAGTTAGTGATGCTGAGCATCTTTTCATGTACCTATTGGCCACCTGTGTGTCTTCTTTGAAGAAATATCTATTAGGACTCCCTTCTTTTTAAGGCTGAATAATGTTCCCTTGTATGCATATACCACATTTTCTTTACGGTAATTTTAAAAAGTAAAACTGGTAGAACCAGCTCATGGATGTGGATGGGGCAAGGACCAAGCGAGATGAGGCAAAGGGTAGAATCAAGGATGTTTTGTACAGAATTAGGAAGACAGTAGTGCTGTTTAGTGATGTGGGAAATTGGGGCATGATTTGAGAATGCTTGGAAGATCAAGAGAACAAGTTTGAACATGTTAACTTTCAGGTAACTCTGACATAACTCAAGTGTCCACACAGAGGTGTCATCTATACAGCCGTATCCATAAGAGTAGCACTCAGAAAAGAATTCTGGGCTAGAGATAATAGACTGTGACAGGAAAATCAAGCAGAAGGAAGTAAACCAAGCCATGGAAATGAATGAGTCTACAGAGAAGGAAGAAAAGGGACAGAGAACTGGAAGAATCCTGTCACCTAGAGACTGGATAGAGAACGAAGGCTCAGAAGGTGAAGAATCCACCTGTCCAGGAGTGGGATTACTGGGTTCAATGCGGGAGACCTAGGTTTGATCTGTGGGTTGGAAAGATCCCCTGGAGGAAAGTATGGCAACCCACTCCAGTATTCTTGCCTGGAGAATCCCCACGGACAGAGGAGCCTGGCAGGCTACAGTCCATGGGGTCGCAAAGACCCAGACAAGACTGATCAATTAAACGCAGCTTAATTTTGGATTACAATCCAACAGAGAAAAGTAGCCAGAGGGACAGGGAGAAAATCAGGAAAGGGTGATGTTCCTGAAACTAACAGAAAACACTGTTTCAAGGGGGAATACTCAATAGCACAGGTACACCCTGCTGAGAAACTGGAGCTAAAACTAGCGATGTGACCGCTACATGTGACGGTGCTGAGGCAGCGAGCCCAGCAGGGAGAAGCCATTTGGGGC
This sequence comes from Ovis aries, assembly GCF_016772045.2. NCBI lineage: Eukaryota > Metazoa > Chordata > Mammalia > Artiodactyla > Bovidae > Ovis > Ovis aries. The sequence goes on from NC_056066.1 coordinate 14,962,529, forward strand.
TGGGCTGAAATGGGAAGAGAAGACCGCAACACAGTGTGTGCAGGCAAAGCCCTGCCTAAAATCCTTATTTAATTCTGTCACTTCTTCAGTGAGAAACTGCGTGGCTCGCTGTGCACCGCCTGTAACATCAACCCCCAGTGTTCTCGCCTCACTGTCAGCTTGCCTTCCATCTGAACACTCCATTCCGGTCACACTGAACTCATCCGGTTACTTCCTTTCCTCTTTACCTCTGCCCACATGCATTCCTAGGCCGAGAATTCCCTGCTCACGAGCTTCTTTGTGTCCCTACTCCTACGCGAAGGTTGTCACAATTGCCCTGATCTTTCCCTCGGAATTTTCCAAGGCACCTTCTGTCTGTGGCCCCTAGGATGACATTTATCAAAGACTGCTGTTATTCATGTTATCTTTCATGTCATCTCTTACCAAAGGGTCAGGATTACAGTGCACTTTGCATTAAACATTTTCCCAACACAAAATCTCACCTATATTAGTACATAATATTGTCTGACCCATATGACATTTTCCATTCATTTCCTCCTAACTTTGGAGTTGGCATCAAGAACAGACTTACCCACACAGCTGCCTAGATGCCTTCTGGAGGAAAACTGCTACCCAGTGACAAGACCCTGATCCAATGACTATGTTTTTGTTTTGCTATTAGTAACCTTTTTTTTTTTTAACCCTTAGAGGGTTAGTTTTACAGAAAAATTACAAAGAAAGCACAGGGTACACCACCTCTAGTTTCCCCTATTATTAATATCTTATATTAGGTACATTTGTTACAATTCATGATCAATATTGACACATATTATTACTATTATAGCCTAATGCTCATAGTTTGTTCAGATTTCCTTAATGTTTGCCTAGTGTTCTTTTTCTAGTCCAGGGACCCCCTCAGGATGTCATATTACATTCAGTCATCATACCTAAGGAGAATTAGGCGTCTCCTCTTGGCTATGAAAGTTTCTCAGCTTTTCTTGCTTTTTGGTTATCTTGATAATGTTGAGGGGTACTGGTCAGGTATTTTGTAGAGTGTCCCTCAATTTGAATTTGTCTGGTATTTTTCTCACGACTGGGCTTGTGGGCTTGGGGGTGGGCGGTGGGGACCAGAGAGATAAATTGCCGCCAGTCTCATCATATTAAACGTGCATACTGTCCACATGGCCTGTCACTGTTAATGTTGACCTTAATCTCCTAGTGCCTGTCATGTTTCTCCACTGCCAAGTGGGTTATTTCCCCCACTTTCCACACTTGTGCTCCTTGGAAGGAAGTCACAATGTGCATCACACACTGAAGAAGCGGAGGCGATCTCTGCTCCTCCTACCAGAGGGCAGAGTAGCTACAAAAATTATTTGAAAGCAGATTTATCTCTTGTTCCCCCATTTACTTAGCTCTTAAACTACTTATTTACATCAGGATGGACCCTTGATACTTGTTTTATACTTTGGATTACAATCCAATACTAACTTCTTTGTTCTATTGCTCAAATTGTTTCCAGTTTTCACCATTGGGAACTCTTCTATTCGCCCTTGTATCTCTGACATACCCGCATCCTTGAGGGCTCTTTGGTTTGTTATTTTGAGGTTTTTTTTTTTTTTTTGCTCAAAAACAGGATGCTCTGTGTGCATGTTGTATATTTTCTGCCTGAGTTCTAGAATCACCCTTTTCTTGAAGGAACCCCAGTTCCACTTATTGGAGAATGGCATTGGAAAGCAAGATCAGGGGAATTTCCTAGAAGTCCAGTGGTTAGTATTCTGCACTTGCACTGCAGAGGATATTCAATCCCTGGTTGAGGAACTAAGATCTCAAAAGCTGCATGGCGTGGCCAGAAAATACATATATAAAAGCAAGATCAGGTGTGCTTTTTACTACTGAGTCATCATTGGATCTAGGCCCTCTCAGGTGACAGAGCAAGGAAATATATACATGTATATTAATCTCCAAACATTTATATATAAACTATCAATAATAATAAGTAGGGGCTTATTAGTAATAATAATAGTAATAAGCTAGGGGCTTCCCTGGTGGCTCAGTGGCAAAGAATCTGCCTGCCAATGCAGGAGACATGAGTTCAGTCCTGGTCCAGGAAGATCCCACTTGCCTTGGAGTAACTAAGTCTGTGCGCCACAGCCACCGAAGCTGGCACGCCCTCGAGCTGGTGCTCTGCAGCAAGAGAAGCCACCACAATGAGCAGCTTCCACACTGCAATTAGAGTAACCCTCACTCACTGCAACCAGAGAACAGCCCACACAGCAATGAAGACCCAGCACAGCCAAAAATAAATAAATACATAAAATTATTCTAAAAATATAAAAAATAGTGAGCTAAACATAAGCTCATAACGATGTCTCCCGCTTTTATCCATTACCTTCTCCCTTTATTTGCAAACTCTCCCTCTAGCAATGAGATACCTAGGTCTCAGCTTATACCATCCATCTAAGGTGTTTGGTTTCACAGGTATAGTGATTTCAGAGTGTTCACCCACACTCACACCCCTTTAGGGGACAGCTATCAGCTAGAGTATCTTGCTTATGGATAGTTCCTTTGGCCTCTAGTCTTATAGACTCCTCTTATTTCCAGAGTTACTTGGATCAAAATCTTTCCCCCTTTATCACATTTGGTAAAGCTGTTTCATATATTTGAATATAGTTAGATTATTTTTGACACATTCTGAGCTCCATCCCGGGATCTTAAATGAGCTCTTCAGAACTTTGCATAAATGTAGGTTCACGCTTTGTGCTGTGACATTCTGAGGGTTTTGATAAGTGCAGTATCATGTATGCCCCATTACAGTATCATACAGACCAGTTTAACAACCCTAATATTTCCTTGTGGGTCATCTATTCAACCTCGCCACTCCAACTGCTGGGCAACTACTCATGTGTTCAGTGTCTCTATGGTTTGGACTTTTCCAAAATGTCATATACATAGAATCATACAGTATGTAGCCTTCCTAGACTGGCTTCTTTCACTTCCAAATATATATTTCAAATTCATCTGTGTATTTCCATGCCGACTTGGTAGCTCATTCCTCACTATCACTGAATCGTATTCCAATATATAGATGTACCACGATTTGTTTATTCATTCACCTATTGAAGGGTATCTTGGTTGCCCTCAGTTTGAGACCATTACAAACAAAGCTGCTAGAAACATTCATGTGCAGGTTTTGTGTGGGCATAAATTTTCATGTCAGTTGTATAAATACCTAGGAACACGATTGTTAGGCCATAAGCTAATAAGCTTTGTAAGAAACCGCCAAACTGTCTTACAAAGTTGCTGTACCATTTTGGATTCCCATCGGCAACAAAGGAGAATTTCTGTTGCTTCACATCCCACCAGGAATTGGAATCGTCAGTTCTTCAGCTTTTAGTCACATTCCTTTATTATCCTTTTAATGTCTATCGAGTCACTAATGATGATCCATCTTCAGCTTCTGATATTGGCAATTTGTTTAATCCTCTCTAGTTTAATTCTCACATAGCTCGAGGTTTATGAATTTTATTGACCTTTCAAAGAACTAGTTTTGGTTTCATTGATTTTCTTGATTGTTTTCCTATTTTCAGTCATTGATTTCCACCCCAATTTTTTATTGCTTCTTTTCTTCTTCTTGCTATAAGATTACATTGTTCTTCCTTATTTAATATCATAAGGAGTAAATCAATTATTGCTTTTTAAATTTTTCTTCTTTTCTATTATGCTCTTTTTAGTGCTATAAATCTCCCTCTCAACACTGCTTTTGCTGCACACCACAAGTTGTGTTATATTGTATTTTTATTTTCCTTCAGATCAGATTATTTTAAAGTACCCTTGAGACTTCTGTTCAACTCATAGCTTATTTAGAATTGCAGAGTTTGATTTCCAAATATTTGAGAATTTTATGGCTATCTTTCAGTTGTTGATTTAGCTTAATTCTGGGGTGATCCAAGAATATACTTATGTGAATTTTGCTCATCTAAATTTATTGAGGGGTATTTTATGGCCCAGCATGTGGTCTGTTTTGGTGAATGTTCCACTGAAACTTGAGAAGAAATTGTCTTCTGCTATTTTGGGATGAAGAATTCTGTAAACGTCAATTACATCAAGTTCACTGGTTGTACTGTTCACATCGTCTCCATCTTGATTGTTTTCTGCCTGCTTGAGCTGTTATTGACAGGGATGTGCTCTGCTGTGTGCTTAGTCACTCACTCGTGTCCGACTCTTTGCAACTCCATGGACTGCAGCCCCCCAGACTCCTCTGTCCGTGGGGATTCTCCAGGCAAGGACGCTGGAGTGGGCTGCCATTGACAGGGGTATGAGGCACTTAACTACGTCTTGGTCTTTGAAACAAAACCACTGCCCAACAGTACAGATCCAAGTTCTCTCTGATCTAACCCAGTTGTCTTTCCATGAATTATGAAAATGAGCATCTTTGGCACTAGATCCATGAAATGACAGGCCAACAGCCACTTGTAGAGGATACTGTGGAAGGGAATCATGAATCAGGACAATTTGAATTAGATTTCTAAGATCCTTTCTACTCTGGGATTCTCTTAGTGATGCTTTTTACTTTGATTTTTTTCTTCTTCTTTGCTCCTATTCTTGCTTCTGCCTCACAGTCCTGCTATTTTTGTCCTCAGTAACAGACGTTCTTGGTTAAACAAAACCTGATCTGTGACTTCTGACCAATATATAAGAGTATATTCATTGAGGGACCTAAGTGGGTCAATAGGTCCCTCAATATCTTTCTGTTTTTTTCCCCCAAGATCATTCTTTAATAAGAAGGACTTGTCTTAAAATATTCAAGCAAAGAGTAAAAAATATATATACCTCCCTGTGAGCCAGATAGTGATGATTCTGAAAAAAAGCTGAAGAAACTTAAGGAGTCTTTGTCAATATTTCTAGCCAAAACAGTGATTCTCTTGCTATCCTGCTATCTTTTCCTGAAATAAAATTGCTTAAAAGAAAGAGCTCTTTAAAACACCTGAACTTAGGGATGCCTGAACTTGGATAGTAAGGAAGATTCTGCTAAGTGGGGACAAAGAGTGCAGGGAAGACCTGCTCCGCTGCTCTTTGCATTTATATCCCCAGAAAAGTGATGAGCCTGCGGAAACTTTGACAGATGGCTCTTTCATGATGTCTGTAAGTCAGCTGTGCAAATTAGCATATATCTTATACCTAATATTAGAGAAATTTCCTAAGCGTCTCCTCTCTACGTATTCTTTGTTGGGTTTTCTTGGGACTCCCTGACTTTAGAGGATTTTAACTGTTTTAGATCCACAAGGAAGGGCAGTTTGGCTATGTTCAGTAGAAAAGTCTGGCCCAAAGCCTGATCTATGACCCGACAAAGGGACAGAAAATTCGCCATCAGAATTGTCTTGGAAACTCAGGAAAGTACAGCTGCTATTTATTGCTTACCTCTCCCACAAGGACTTCCCTTTGAGAAAGAGCCTTGTAACTATTCATTAGTTCTCAGAGCTTCATGTTAGATGGATGAATGACTAGAATTTTCATTCCATTTTTGTAGACAAGAGTGAGAAACAGCAAGGTTTTAATTATTTGCTCAAGGACAGGATTGGGTCTTCTCAAATGCCAGTTCCTGTTCACTGCCTAAGCAGTTTCATAGCCTGTAATATTTAAATTACTGCTTAAATGTTTTATTTAATGATAAGTGGCTTTTGCCATCATAGATGGGAAATAGCTTTGGCCATTTTCTTGCTTGAATAACCGGAGTCTCTGAGAGGGTAGGCTCATTCTTAGAATGCGCAAATGAGAAATCTGTTTTATACAGGTTTCCAAGTGCAAATTGGCTTGTGTAAGGGGAGAAAGAAGAAAAACATAGCCCCAGTTTCCTGTCCACTATGCCTCAGCTCATTGCTCTGAGAAAATGGGAGCTGTTTTTATAAATACCCAGTGTTATCATGATATCTGTGGAAACTCCCTAAAATTTTAAAACAAAAGAAAATAACACAACACACATACACACCCACACACACACACACACACACACACACACAAGTTGTAGCTAAAAGCCTGCTGTGCGTCTCTGAGCAATTTCAAAAGAAAGGCAGTGCCTTGAAAATAGAGGTCAAAGAGGGATTCTAAAAGCGGAAATACAACTAGATAGCATCTAGCCATTTGGTTCAGTGATAAATCACTAATTCAGTAGAGTAAGTCAGGATGTCAGGGCATCCATATGCATCTGTTTACCCATCTATAAAATGGGTCACTGACCTGCGAGGCCCCTTTTATTGTAGGCATTTGTAATTTGAAGGATCCTTCCAATATCCCTGAGTTCAAGCAAGAGCAGACATTTCCCTGAACAATCTTCGGGACTATTCATCCTCTTGTGTGCAGCCCCAACGTTCTCATGCCTAACTGTACATAACAGGACTCTTTCCTTTCCCCACGTTTCAGTGTTGTTTCCTGGCTTCTTCATGCTTTCCAGGACGCGGTTGTTCCTGGAGCTTTTTTGCTGACAGTGAACTCTTTCCACTCGCTGCCCAGATTTTTTCACAGATGTTCTCTATATCAACAGAACAGCCACAGCTGGTGCCTGGTCAGTGAGAGTCTAAGGAATTTGCTGGTTTCTTTTCATCTTGGCAAATATCATTCAGATAAGCAAATAACTTTCCAAAAATCCCAGAAGAATCTATGTATGTGATAGTTTCCCTGTCACTTTCTTTTCAAGAACGTGTCTTCATTTTGATGTTTTTATCACCAGGAATAAAGATTTAAAAAGGAATCCATAAATTGCAAGAGAAAGCAGTAATTGCCTTCTGAGTTGAGTGTAACATGGGAAGCCAGTGTGAAACCCTGAATGGTCCAGATCTGTAATGTAAACTTTAGACCTTGAGTTTACACTTAACACAGAGCAGAAAGACCCCCTTATAGGTGTGCCTGCAAGCAGAGTATGGTATATTATGACTCTGAAGATCAAGTTCTATTTTGCTGAAATGAGTTTTGAAAATAGTCTAAGGAAAAGTTATGTTTTCCTAAAGTAAAAATTGAGTTTGGGCACCAAACTATTGTACATGCTGTTTAAATGAGATTTGAGCATTTCCAAGTGATTGCAGGTTTTGGTTTTGTGTTTGTAATTCCCTCTTGCAATTTCCCCATACCTGCTCGCCTGAGGTTAAGAAAGATACATCTCATCTGATTTCTTTTATTACTTACATATTTGATGTACAGTTTTGATAGCTGAGTCCATTATTAACCTTGAAGAAGATGATCTAAAAAAGCTAAGCATACTTTAGTATTTTTATTTACATGACAGGTATGTACATTATATATATAAATATACATGTATTAACAAGAGTGAGAAACATAGTAATATGGAATAATCTGTTACATGTAAAAATATAATTCTATGCTATTATATAGAAATGCATATTATATAAATTTACTTACATATAAATTTATTTATATACCTAAGAATAAATATGTGTATAGATATATAAAGAAATATTTAATACATATAGGTATGCATAAGTAAATTTAAATAAATTTATATAAGTAAATTTATATAACATATACTCCTATATAATAATATATAATTATATATGGCATATATCTATAAAGTTTATAATATTATGTATTTATTATTGGAGCTTTCCGGTGGTACTAGTAGTGGTAACCCACCTGAAAATGCAGGAGACATAAGAGATGCTGGTTCAATCCCTGGGTTGGGGGGATCCTCTGGAGCTGGGCATGGCAATCTACTTCAGTATTCTAGCCTGGAGAATCCGATGGATCGAGGAGCCTGGCTGGCTACAGTCCACAGGGTCACAAAGTTGGACATGACTGAAGCGACTTTGCATGCACTCATGGCTTTTAATCACATATTACTGTGTCTTCCACTATATGGATGATAGAGATGTATTCATCTGTGTGTAGTTATAGGGGCTTGCCAGGTGGCCCAGTGGTAGAGAACACGCCTGCCAATGCAGGAGACGCAAGAGATGCAGGTTTGATCCCTGGGTCAGGAAGATCCCCTGGAGTAGGAAATGGTAATCCACCCCAGCATTCTTACCTGGGAAATCCCATGGAAAGAGGAGCCTGGTAGGCTGCAGTCCATGGGGTTGCAAAGAGTCGAACACAGTTGAGCGGCTGAGCGCACACTCAGCACATAAATGCAGATATACTGTAGCTTCCACTGTCTATATTTATATTTATAGCTGTATAAATAAGGACATAAAAGTGTAAGAGGAAGAGCATTGCATGAACTGCAAAGAAAACTATGCTAGTCCTTTCACAAAGATAATTTTAAAAAGTCATTTCAATTCTCCCTGACTTCCCATCAGTCTGTAAAATAGCAATGATTCCATCTGACCTACTTACTTTTCAAGCTCAAATGAGAAACTGTTCTAGGAGAAAAATGCAAATGTGAAGTCCAGGTGTATCCCTGTGAATCACGTGTGTGAAGAAACACCCTTTTGTTCTATACAGTCACCTCTCTGTGTAAACATTCACATGATTTGAAGCAAATATTAATACAATGTAAAAATATTTGATTCACCTTTATGAAAGGGAGAATGGCTTTCATGCTGAAAAAGCATCATTATAGAATGACTTTCAATATCAAGTTCAACTGAATGTGAAAAGGTTTCCTTTTTGGGAAGCATGTTGATTGTAGAAAGTAGAGTGTGTAGTTTAAAGCACTGGTTCTCCCCTCATGGTGCAGCCCCACCCCTGGAGGTTCTGATTTGCTTGATCTCAGCTAAGACCTGGTGTAATTCTATGCATCCCTCTCTATTTCTCCCACTGTTTCCCTTTCTCCTTTCTCTTGCTCTCAAAGTATACGAGTCCATCAGATAACTGGAGATTACAATTTCCTGCTATAGTGTGCATATCAGTTCAGATTAAATCCTTTGGAAGAAATTTCATTTCCCTCTTCTATATGAAATTGCCCTTTTAAACAAGTGCATTTTAGGTAAAAGCTTTTCTATTTGATCTGTTCAGTACCTCTTCATTGCAACAAAGCTAGCCTGGTCCTGAATATGTTTGAATGCTCTTGAGTTATAGGGAGTGAAACCATTTTATGCATGTCATGTTCATGCCAATATGCCTTTCCTCTCTGTGGACTGCAAGCTTCGAAATTAGTGGCATTGCCTTGAATCTCGAGGTGGGATCATTTGAAGTGGCACTGTCTTTAAAAGCATGACATGTGAAACTGAAAAAACTGGTAAAGATGAGGAATGTCGCTTTTCACCAGAAGACACTTCATGGGAAATTAAAAGTTTGGCTGAAGTTTATGAATGGGATTAAGATAGAAGTCTTTAATTAAAGCACTTCAGAGTCACGCATAACAGAAGGCGAGCTATGGCAAGAATTCTGTTTTCTCTGCTTCCAGGAAGGCTCCCATGATGTCATAGGGTTTTGCCAGTCTATTCCCTGAAGGTTAGAAGGAGAAGGGTTTGTTTTGGCTTTTGTGTGCTCAGAGTCATCTTCTCAAGTCAGCTGGGGAGACAGAGAAGGGCCATCAAAAGAAGAGGTTCCTATTCCTGTCTCTTCCAGTCAAGTAAATTGAAAAGGGCATTTCATTGATCTCTATCAAGTTTCTTCAACTATCTAGAAAATGGTGATTATAGCCTGAGATTGGAAGGGGAGCCAGAGAGAGAATTCCACCACGTTTTAGGTAGCATCTAAGGAGTACCTCGCCCTGCAGTTCATGACTGCGGACTCCCCTCACATAGTCTCAGGAGGCGACTGCCTGGTGAGGGGCATGAAGGGGAAGAAGCCTGAAAACAACTTCTCTGTCTGCTCCAGACTGAATGTTTGTGTCCCCCACCCAGTTCATATGTTGAAGCTCTGGTCTCCAGGGTGATAAGACTTGTAAGTGGGGCTTTATGGAGGCCAGCCGGCTTAACTGCGGCTGAGTTGTATTCCGTTGTATATATATACCACGTCTTTCTTATCTGTTCCTCTATAAATGGACATCTAGGTTGCTTCCATGTCCTAGCTTTTGTAAATAGGGCTGCTTTGAACATTGAGATGCATGTATCTTTTTGAATTGTGATTTTCTCCAGACATATGGCTTTTAAAATCAAACAATTTAAGGTAATTGAATAATTTAAGTGGCAAGGGAAATTATTAAATAGTTTTAGATAGTAGGGTAATCTCCAAAAAGGCCAGATAGCCACGCTCTGAAGCTACACAACTAGTTTTGTTTTGTTTTTTTTTTTTAATAAAAAGCCCAAACAAAAGACAGGGCTCTCTCCAGAAAACAAGAAAACCCAGCCATATGGCACGGCTCAGTACCTATACTGCTTGGAGCTGAATTCTGGAACCCTGCTCTGGCTGCCCCTAGAAGTTCTTGAAAAATGAATCGCTGGCACACGACCATCTGCTTTTATTGTTTACCTCTGAAACCAAGGCCATCACATGCCTTTACAGGAAACGATGGGACTGCATCCTTCTGGCTCCTTCTGGGGATTTCATAACATGGAAAATTATTAAAATGTAGGAAGGGTGTTTGAGAGTGCTGAAAGTGAGGTAGTCACTCAGTCGTGTCTAACTGTGACCTCAGGGACTGTAGCCCACCAGGCTCCTCTCTCCATGGGATTTCCCTGGCGAGAATACTGGAGTGGATTGCCATATCCCTCTCCAGGGGATCTTCCTGACTCAAGGATGGAACCTGGGTCTCCTGCACTGCAGGAGAGGGCTAGACAGTCACAAAAGACGATGGATGTGACAGGAGCGACACCAGCTGCAACCAGTAGCAGCTAACATTACTGATCATGCTTTGCATGCTGGGCGTTCTGTTTTTATATATAAAGAGTGTGGCAAAGCCTTAACAAGCATGCGTACCTTACTCAGCATCGGAAACTCCTTCTACGGAGAAGGCTTACACGTGTACAGAAGGTGGCAAAGTCTTTAAATGGCACAAAAGGTTTACTCGACACCACAGACTTCACACTTGTGAGAAAACCTGCAAATATAAAACAGAAAATGCAATTCAGACATTCTTTTAAATTTTCTTTACTTTAGGCAGTGCTGTGTCTGTCACTGAGTGGGCTTTGCTCTAGTTGTGGTGAGCAGGGACTTCTCTCCAGTTGCAGTGCAGGCTTCTCGTTGCGGTGGCTTCTCCTGTAGCAGAGCACAGACTCCCAGGCACACAGGCTTCAGAAGTTGCCGCATGCGGGCTCTGTGGTTGCAGTTCTCGGGCTCTAGAGCACCGACTCGGTAGTTGGGACACACGGGCTCAGTGACTCCGTGGCATGTGGGATCTTCTCGGACCAGGGATGAAACCCACGTCTTCTGTATTGGCAGACAGAATTTTTACCACTGAGCTACCAGGGAAGCCCTGGGCATTCTTTTAAATTCTTTGCTGTTAAATGATCTAATCCTCATAGTAAGCCAGGGAGGTGGGCAGTATTATTGTACCTGCTTATAAATAAGGGAAGGCTTTCTTATCTCTTCTTGCTATTCTTTGGAACTCTGCATTCAGATGCTTACATCCTTCCTTTTCGCTTCTCTTCTTTTCACAGCTATTTGTAAGGCCTCCTCAGACAGCCATTTTGCTTTTTTGCATTTCTTTTCCATGGGGATGGTCTTGATCCCTGTCTCCTGTACAATGCCATGAACCTCCGTCCAAAATTCATCAGGCACTCTATCTATCACATCTAGTCCCTTAAATCTGTTTCTCACTTCCACTGTATAATCATAAGGGATTTCATTTAGGTCATACCTGAATGGTCTAGTGGTTTTCCCTACTTTCTTCAATTTAAGTCTGAATTTGGCAATAAGGAGTTCATGATCTGAGCCACAGTCAGCTCCTGGTCTTGTTTTTCTTGACTGCATAGAGCTTCTCCATCTTTGGCTGCAAAGAATATAATCAATCTGATTTCGGTGTTGACCATCTGGTGATGTCCATGTGTAGAGTCTTCTCTTGTGTTGTTGGAAGAGTGTGTTTGCTATGACCAGTGCATTTTCTTGGCAAAACTCTATTAGTCTTTGCCCTGCTTCATTCCGTATTCCAAGGCCAAATTTGCCTATTACTCCAGGTGTTTCTTGACTTCCTGCTTTTGCATTCCAGTCCCCTATAATGAAAAGGATGACTTTTTGGGGTGTTAGTTCTAAAAGGTCTTGTAGGTCTTCATAGAACTGTTCAGCTTCTTCAGCATTACTGGTTGGAGCATAGACTTGGATTACTGTGATATTGAATGGTTTGCCTTGGAAACGAACAGAGATCATTCTATCGTTTTTTGAGACTACATCCAAGTACTGCATTTCAGACTCTTTTGTTGACCATGATGGCTACTCCATTTCTTCTAAGGGATTCCTGCCCACAGTAGTAGACATAATGGTCATCTGAGTTAAATTCACCCATTCCAGTCCATTTTAGTTTGCTGATTCCTAGAATATTGACGTTCACTCTTGCCATCTCTTGTTTGACCACTTCCAATTTGCCTTGATTCATGGACCTGACATTCCAGGTTCCTATGCAATATTGCTCTTTACGGCATTGGACCTTGCTTCTATCACCAGTCACATCCACAGCTGGGTATTGTTTTTCCTTTATTGACTATGCCAAAGCCTTTGACTGTGTGGATCACAATAAACTGTGGAAAATTCTTCAAGAGATGGGAATACCAGACAATCTGACCTGCCTCTTGAGAAACCTGTATGCAGGTCAGGAGGCAACAGTTAGAACTGGACATGGAACAACAGACTGGTTCCAATTAGGAAAAGGAGTACATCAAGGCTGTATATTGTCACCCTGCTTATTTAACTTCTGTGCAGAGTACATCATGAGAAAGGCTGGACTGGAAGAAGCACAAGCTGGAATCAAGATTGCCGGGAGAAATATCAGTAACCTCGGATATGCAGATGACACCACCCTTATGGCAGAAAGTGAAGAGGAACTAAGAAGCCTCTTGATGAAAGTGAAAGAGGAGAGTGAAAAAGTTGGCTTAAAGCTCAACATTCAGAAAGAATGCCACGAAGATCATGGCATCCGGTCCCATCACTTCATGGGAAATAGATGGGGAAACAGTGGAAACAGTGTCAGACTTTATTTTGGGGGGCTCCAAAATCACTGCAGATGGTGACTGCAGCCATGAAATTAAAAGACACTTACTCCTTGGAAGAAAAGTTATGACTGACCTAGATAGCGTATTCAAAAGCAGAGATATTACTTTGCCAACAAAGGTCCATCTAGTCAAGGCTATGATTTTTCCTGTGGTCATGTATGGATGTGAGAGTTGGACTGGGAAGAAGGCTGAGCGCTGAAGAATTGATGCTTTTGAACTGTGGTGTTGGAGAAGACTCTTGAGAGTCCCTTGGACTGCAAGGAGATCCAACCAGTCCATTCTAAAGGAGATGAGCCCTGGGATTTCTTTGCAAGGAATGATGCTAAAGCTGAAACTGCAGTACTTTGGCCACCACATGCGAAGAGTTGACTCATTGGAAAAGACTCTGATGCTGGGAGGGACTGGGGGCAGGAGGAGAAGGGGATGACAGAGGATGAGATGGCTGGAGGGCATCACTGACTTGATGGACGTGAGTCTGAGTGAACTCCAGGAGTTGGTGATGGACGGGGAGGCCTGGCATGCTGTGATTCATGGGGTCACAAAGAGTCGGACACAACTGAGCGACTGAATGAAATGAAATGAATGAATAAATAAGGGGACTAAAGCACAGAGATATTTAGTAAGTTGCCCAGGATTACTAACAGGGAAGAAGCAGAAGCCAAATTCATTCCATTCTTAACCTTTAAATCTTCCTTTTTTCAGATACATACTAGAAAATAGTTTGGCAGATGTTAATAAAATTTAGCAATTGCATTCTTGGGCATCTGTCCCAGAGAAATGAAAACTGAAGTTCACACAACAAATGCTCATAGCAGCTTTTAGGTATCAGACTTGCACTCCTACCATAAACAACAAATGATGATGGAACAATTAGAAGTCTGTATGCAAAAAGTGAACTTTGTTCCTCATGCTATCATTTTCAGTAAAGGTAGAAGAGAAAGTCTTTGTGTCCCTGTGTAGGCAAAGATGTCTTAGATGTAACCCTCAAACCCTGATCCAAAAGTTGGTAAATTGGAATTCATGAAAATAAAACAGAGATATCACTTTGACAATAAAGCTATGGTTTTTCTAATAGTTATGTATGGATGTGCGAACTGGACCATGAAGAAGGCTGAGCACTGAAGAATTGATGCTTTCGAACTGTGGTGGTGGAGAAGCTTCTTGAGAGTCACTTGAACTGCAAGGAGATCAAACCAGGAAATCCTAAAGGAAATCAACCCTGAGTATTCATTGGAAGGACTGATACTAAAGCTGAAACTCCAATACTTTGGCCACCTGATGTGAAGAACCGACTCATTGGAAAAGACTCTCATGCTGGGAAAGATTGAGGGCAAGAGGAGAAGGGTGCGGCAGAGGATGAGATGGTTGGATGGCATCACTGACTCAGTGGACACGAGTTTGAGCAGACTCCGGGAGATAGTGAAGGACGGGAAAGCCTGGTGTGCTGCAGTTCATGGGGTCACAAAGAGTCGGACGTGGCTTAGCAACTGAACAATAACAGCAACAAAGCAAAACAGCACAAAACAAAAGTTCTTCTCTTTGAAGGATGTCAATCAGACTGAAAAGATAAGCTATAGACTGGGAGAAAATATTTACAAATTATATCTTTGGTAAATAAATTATGTCCAGACTATGTACAGAACTCTTAAAATGCAACAGTAGGAAAACAACCTAATTTTTAAAAATAAGCAAAAGATTTGAATAAGCACCTCCCCAAGGAAAACACAGATGACCAACAGGCACAGAAAATATTTCCAACATTATTAGTCCTTAGCAAAATTAAAACTAGAATAAGCTAGACCTGTACATCGATCAGAATGACTACAGTTACACAACTGAATATAGAAAGTGTCAGTGAGGATATGGAGCAACTGGAATGCTCATATACCACTGTTGGGAATGCAAAACAGTATAGTCACTTTAGAAAACAATCTGGTAGTCTCTTAAAAAATTAAATGTATAGCTACCATCCAATGCAATCATTTTACTCCTAGGTGTTTACTCAAAGGAATTTGAATTTCTGTACAAAGATGGGTACATGAATGTTTATACTAGCTTTATCTGTAATGCCCCAACTGGAAACAACCTGGATGTCCTTCAACAGGTGAGGTACATAAATACCACAGAGTACTACCCAAGAACGAAAGAAACAAATGGGTTTACACAACTTGGGTAGATCTCTAGGAAATTATACTGAGTGAAAAGTGTTCAGTTGTTCAGTAACCTCAGTTGTTCAGTAACCTCAGTTCTAAGAGATTACAAGCTATACTCATGACCGGATGAATATAACACTGTTAGGTGAAAAAATTATAGAAATGTAGGGCACATTAGGGTTGCCAGAGCTGGGGATCAGAAGGGAAGGGGCAACAAGAGAGTTTTATGATTATGAAAGGAGAACAAGAGGAGCCCTTGTGGTGATATAATTCTGTGTGTCTTAACTATGGTGATGGGTACACAGCCCTGGACACATGAGATAAAATTGCATAAAATATACCGATGAGCTTCCTAGGTGGCTCATTGGCAAAGAATCCACCTGCCAATGCAGGAGACGCGGGTTTGATCCCTGAGTCAGGAAGATCCCCTGAAGAATGAAATGGCAACTCACTCCAGTATTCTCGCCTGGGAAATTCCATGGACAGAGCCTGGCAGGCTTCAGTCTATGAGTTGCAAAGAGTTGGACATGACTGAGCGACTGAGCATGCACACAAATACACATACATAAATGAGTGCATTAAAAAAATGAGGAAATCTGAATAAGATCCATGGATTGTATTTGAATAAGATCCGTGAGTTGTGATATCATACTATAAGTTTTGCAAGGTGTTACCATTGTGGAAAAATAATTAAAGGGTAAAAGATCTCTGTATTAATTCTTGTAACTAGATATATCTATAATCATTTCAAAAGGAAACGTTTAATTACATTAAAACATACACATGTATCTCAAGACAACGGCATGAGACGAAATCCCCTTATTCAGGTCTTCGGTTTCCAAAAGCTGACATTGGAGACAGGACAGGAGATGTGCAATTTATTTTTATGGATCCTTTTTTAGGACACAGGATTACTTGGGCACAAGAGGGTTTGTGCACATACAATGCAACTGTTCATAGTCATTTTAACTTTGTCTTTTCCCTGTTTATCAGTCCTGGATTCTTAGTTGCAGTTACAAGAACAGGCTTAATTATCAAGCTACTGTAAGAAAGAAAAAGGATACTTAGTGGAAGGATCTGAGGAGCTCAGAGAAGGCTGCAGAACCAGTTTTGGAAATGAGCAGAAAGAGAAGCAGCTCTGGAGGTCTAGGAAAGGAAACCACATAAATAGAGTGGTCTCATGGTAGGAACAGGCGGTTGGGAGGCGCGGTGGCTGAGAATAATGCACGCCAAGCATTTTTTAGTTATAAGATCACTTGCTCGTGGCCAGAGTCCAGCCTACAAAGGTCTCTCACTGAAGGACTCACATTCCTTCCTCCTGGCCATATAGAGACAACGAGAGCAACGACCTGGCCTTTGTGGTCTCCTTAGGGAGGCACAGACATCTAAACCTAACATTGCGCTCAATTCCCCACAGTGCAGGAGGCAGGGCTCCACTGGAGGAAACCAGGAAGCCGTCCGGGAGGAGAAGTGATGCCATGTGACCCATGGTGATGAACCTCTGTCTCAACAAGGGTGTTACAAGGGAGAGCGAGACTTCAGTTCAGTTCAGTTCAGTCGCTCAGTCGTGTTTGACTCTGCGACCCCATGAATCGCAGCACGCCAGGCCTCCCTGTCCATCACCAACTCTCGGAGTTCACTCAAACTCACATCCATCGGGTCAGTGGTGCCATCCAGCCATCTCATCCTCTGTCGTCCCTTTCTCCTCCTGCCCCCAATCCCTCCCAGCATCACAGTCTTTTCCAGTGAGTCACTCTTCGCATCAGGTGGCCAAAGTACTGGAGTTTCAGCTTTAGCATCATTCCTTCCAAAGAACACCCAGGGCTGATCTCCTTTAGGATGGACTGGTTGGATCTCCTTGCAGTCCAAGGGACTCTCAAGAGTCTTCTCCAACATCACAGTTCAAAAGCATCAATTCTTCGGTGCTCAGCTCTCTTCACAGTCCAACTCTCACATCCATACATGACCACAGGAAAAACCATGGCCTTGACTAGAAAGACCTTTGTTGGCAAAGTAATGTCTCTGCTTTTCAATATGTCATCTAGGTTGGTCATAACTTTTTTTCCAAGGAGTAAGCCTCTTTTAATTTCATGGCTGCAGTCACCATCTGCAGTGATTTTGGAGCCCCCCAAAATAAAGTCTGACACTGTTTCCACTGTTTCCCCATCTATTTCCCATGAAGTGATGGGACCAGATTCCATGATCTTCATTTTCCGAATGTTGAGCTTTAAGCCAACTTTTTCACTCTCCTCTTTCACTCTCATTCTTTTACCTGTGCAAAAGTCAAGGGTTGGGGGTGGTGTTTCCAAAGGACCTGGAAGGCACCTTTTCTATCCTCTCAGTTCCTTCTTTGTGAAGTGTCTAAAATCCCATCATTTGGGGATATTTTCCTGTTAAGCATTAACCCTCATTTGATAGCTCATTTAAATTTATTCTTTCTCCGGGTAGAGCGAAAATGCCAGGTCACCGAAATATTATTATAGATGTGTCTGTGAACATTTAGAAGAGGTCCGTGTCAGGAAAGGGGAAGACCTGAAATAGGGAAGCTAAAAATGAGGCTTAGGTCTGCTCAGGTGTTGTCCAGAGCTGTCCCTGCCTAAGGAACAATTTAGTGGTGTGTACCTGTTTTAGGTGTTTGAGGCCCAAACTATGAAAAACTGCAAAGCAAGGCAGACTCAGGAGTCAGGTAATATACATGCTATGACTTCTGATAAAGCATTGGAGCCAAACCTGCAAAGGGCTCTACCTGAATGGTCATTTACTCTAGAAGTGGATGTACAGAGATCAGTCAGCTGAGAGGTCACAAGTAAGAAATGGATTCAATTAAAAAATTAACCCCAGTAAATCACAGGGTCCACATGGCCTATTCTCGGCCCAATAATTCATTAGAAAATTATAGTCCAAGAACCAAAACTATTTATTGGCAAAAATGATTCCAGTTTTATTTGCATTTCCCTCAAAAGTATTAGGGCTTCTCCGGTGGCTCAGACAGTAAAGAGTCTGCCTGCGATGCAGGAGACCCAGGTTCGGTCCCTGGGTCAGGAAGATCCCCTGGAGAAGGAAATGGCCACCACTCCAGCCTGGAGAATTCCACAGACAGGAGCCTGCTGTGGGGTCACAAAGAGTCGGACACAACTGAGTGGCTAACAATTTTCAAAAGTATTATATGAATTGTGTTGAGTTTAGAAGCCACAGTTCCCAAAACCTCTTTCCACATTGCTCTGGACTCTCCTTCTGTACTACACAGCAAACCTGAGGAATCTCTGTTCCTCTTTCAACTCTCAGTGCAAAACCCACCCTCACCATTTTATATATATATATGAAGGTATCTAGATGTGAATCAAATAACATCACCCCTTTTGTCACTCCCGCTGAATCTACGTGATTGCCTTGAATGGCTAAAGGTGCTTGAAGGACTAAGAATAGCATGCCCTTTTCACTCAGAGTAACATTTGGCGGGAGAGGACAAGATGGTTGAATAGCATCATTGACTCAATGGACATGAGTCTGAGCAAATGCTGCTGCTGCTGCTGCTGCTGCTGCTGCTGCTAAGTCACTTCAGTCGTGTCTGACTCTGTGCGACCCCATAGACGGCAGCCCACCAGGCTCCCCCGTCCCTGGGATTCTCCAGGCAAGAACACTGGAGTGGGCTGCCATTTCCTTCTCCGTGAGCAAATGCTGGGAGATGGTAAAGGACAGCAAAGCCTGACGTGCTACAGTCCCTGGGGTCACAAAGAGTTGGAGTGACTGAACAACAAATGTTTGGCCCTGTTACACAAGGATTTAATCACACATGGGTGGTCAGGAAGTGGATTCCAGGTGAAGAATCACAGACGAAGCCCAACTGTTAGGCATGGATGAGTAAGTTCACGCCCCTGACACAACGAGTGTGTAACTGCCAAACAGACAAAAGGCCATCTTCGCCTGTCTGGAAAGTGCATTCTGGGTCTACATGTAGGTCCACATGCCTCTCTCTGGCTCCTGAAGTCTCACCCCGCTGTGCACCTGGATTCCAGTCCCAGCGAGAGACTGTGCGTGATGCGCAAGCTTTGTCTCCATTCCCAGCACTCACATGGAGGGTCTTTGGGCCCCCTCTGCACGTCAAGATGTCCATTTGGCATCCAGTGTTCCAGTTGCTTCCTCCGGCCTTGTAACTCCAAGGTGCTTTTGGCATTCCCATCTGCAAGTGTGATCAGGTGTAAAAGAGGACGTGATACCAAAGTGACACTGCTGTCACCTAGGATGGACTTCCTGCAGCTGACATGTGTACACGGAACAGCAGTACACAGCCTGCTCGTCCAAGTGCCCGGCACTGAGGGGAGAGCAGAGGACAGGGGCTCTGGTAACAGTGCCCTGTCACCAACGGCCAGCAGAACAGAGGGAGACTTAATCCCTCCGCCATCCCTGGCACATAAACTCTCTACAGATTGTGACTTCAAAAGGTTTAGCCGCCAGACTTGGGATATCGCTCATTTCTGACATATACCAAGAAAGCTAGCTACCCATTCATTGTGCTACAGAACGTCTCAGTAGAAAAGAATCAGGGTGATTAATTTAAACTGAATTATTCTCCATGACAGCAGTTCCTGAAGTTTGTTGAATAGAATACTGGGATCCCTGGAGGTATTCAAAGGCACTAATATTCAGCATTAATTTCCAACTTTGTATTTACTGATTTCTGCTATCTGCTAGGCATGATTCTAGCCCAGGAGATCCATGAATGAACAAAAAAAGACAAAAGTCAGGAAAAGTGGTGAGGCGATCTCAGTTTGAAAACACTAGATCTAAGAGTAATTCTATTAAGAGCATTTGGAGGAAAATGGAACTGAATTATCAAACTTCTTTGGTGGGTGGTATCTGATGTTGTCTTCCTAGTGAGTTAATCTTCCAGAGAACTTAACATTTCTAATTTCAAGGCAGAACTATGTGAGCCAGGATTCCCACCATCTAGGAAGAAGAGAGAGAAGTTAGTATTGCAGTGACAAATAAGGTTACCACATTAATTGTATTTAATTTTAATCCTAACACTAACCCTGTTAGCTCTGTTATGTGGATATTAATCCCATTTCATATGCAAAATGGTATTGGCTTTTCTAACTAAGAAGAAACCAGAATTGTAACATTTTCTTATTTATTTGGCTGCATTGGGTCTTCCTTGTGCTATGCTGGCTTTCTCTAGTTGCAGCAAGCTGGGGGCTACTCTTGGTGGTGGTCTGCGGGCTTCTCACTGCAGGAAGACCAAGGTGGTGTCTCTTGCTGTGCAGCAAAGGAGCTCAACCCTTGGGCTCAGTAGTTGTGGTGAATGGGCTTAATTGCCCTGTGGCATGTGGAATCTTCCCAGCAGGGATCAAACCCCTGTTGCCTGCATTTTAGGCAGATTCTTAACCACTGGACCACCAAGGGAGTCCATTTTTTTTTCTTTTCTTTTCTTTTTTTTACATTGACTGATCTTTAATTACTATATTAAATTCAGTTCAGTTCAGTCTTCAGTCATGTCCAACTCTTTGTGACGCTATGGACTGCAGCACGCCAGGCTTCCCTGTCCATCAGCCAGCTCCCGGAGCTTACTAAAATTCATGTTCATAGAGTTGGTGGTGCCATCCAAGCATCTCATCCTTTGTCGTCCCCTTCTCCTCCTGCCTTCAATCTTTTTCAGCATCAGGGTCTTTTCCAATGAGTCAGTTCCTCGCATCAGATAGCCAAAATATTGGAGTTTCAGCTTCAGCATCAGTCCTTCCAATGAATATTCAGGACTGATTTCCTTTAGGATGGACTGGTTGGATCCCCTTGCAGTTCAAGGGACTCTAAAGAGTCTTCTCCAACACCACAGTTCAAAGGGATCAATTCTTCAGTGCTCAGCTTTCTTTATAGTCCAACTGTCACATCCAAATATGACGACTGGAGAAACCATAGCTTTGATTAGATGGACCTTTTTTGCAAAGTAATGTCTCTGCTTTTTAATATGCTGTCTAGGTTTTTCATAGCTTTTCTTCCAAGGAGCAAGCGTCTTTTAATTTCATGGCTGCAGACACCATCAGCAGTGATTTTGGAGCCCAAGAAAATAGTCTATCACTGTTTCCATCATTTCCCTAACTATTTGCCATGAAGTGATGGGACCGGATGCCATGATCTTAGTTTCCTGAATGTTGAATTTTAAGCCAACTTTTTCACTTTCCTCTTTGACTTTCAACAAGAGGCTCTTTGTTCTTCTTCACTTTCTACCATAAGGGTGATGTTATCTACATATCTGAGGTTATTGATATTTCTCCCGGCAATCTTGATTCCAGCTTGTGCTTCATCCAGTCCAGCATTTCTCATGGTGTACTCTACATATAAGTTAAATAAGCAGGGTGACAATGTACAGCCTTGATGTACTCCTTTCCCAATTTGGAACCAGTATGTTGTTCCATGTCCAGTTCTAACTGCTGCTTCTTGACCTGCATATAGATTTCTCGGGAGGCAGGTAAGGTGGTCTGGTATTCCCATCTCTTTAAGAATTTTGCACAGTTTGTTGTGATCCACACAGTCAAAGGCTTTGGCGTAGACAATAAAGCAGAAGTAAATGTTTTTCTGGAACTCTCTTGCTTTTTTGATGATCCAACAGATGTTGGCAATTTGATCTCTGGTTCCTCTGGCTTTTCTAAATCCAGCTTGAACATCTGGAAGTTCATGGTTCACGTACTGTTGAAGCCTGGCTTGGAGAATTTTAAGCATTACTTTGCTAGCGTGTGAGATGAGTGCAATTGTGTGGCAAACCATTCAATATCACAATAATTCAAGTCTATGCCCCAACCAGATCTGCCTCTGAAATATCCTTTCTCTGAAACATCACCAGATTTCCCTTCTTAATTGGATCATTCCTGTTGGCATAGAACATTGCTATAGTATCATCCATCTTCAAACAAGTGAACAAATAAGTAACAGTCTTTTGGACTTCTATTTTCGCACTTGACTTGGAAATCAGTATTGGACTTGACCTCCACCATAAACAATTAGAATATTGGAGTAAAATGCTATAAAATCAATTTTTTTTTGGATATTGGAAAACAGGCACCATAGGATGTTAATCATTTAGAGAAGGGAAACAAGTGAGGTGAGTCCCAAGATTTCTACCTGGAGGCACTTTCTGAACTGCAGAACAGGAAGGAATACCCGTGAAAAGAAGAGCAGTATCAATGAATGGAGAGCAAAAAGATTCAAGTTTGGAGAGGCTTAGGAAGCTGGAATTTTCAGGGAAGAGACCCAGAAAAGAAGGATTTTTGCAGAATGAAAGCTCCAGAAATCCATGAAATTGCCTCGAGTCTTTGACTTAATTCTAAGCTTCTCATGTGCTGGGTGAATCTCCACAAGGCTGGGATAAGAACAACCAGGGATTCTACAAACTAAGAAATTCACAGAGCTCTCGGAGGGTGGGAGATGTTTGAATTTCAACCAGATCAAATGGAGAGAACTTGTTGACAATGAAACCATTCAAAAGAGACCCCAAAAAGATTACTTCTTTGTAGCAGGACTAAACTAGCCCTGGAGTAAAAGCTGCTGCAGATTCACCCTAAGAAAGCTAAAGAAATCTCAGGAGGATGAAGCTGCCCCACAAGTAACTCAACTGCCTTCCAAAACACACTTAATGGAAGACAACAGAGCAATATTAAAAATGTTCAACATCCCATCAAAAATTATGAGATTACAAAGATACAGGAAAATGTAGCAAAAAGAAAAATCAACCAATAAAAAAAAAAAGACTTAGAAATAACAGTGATGATGAAATTATCAGGGAAGGACTTTAAAACAGCTATTATAAATATTCTCAAGGATTTAAAGGGAAGCAGGAATATGATGAGTAGAGAAACAGAATATATAAACCACATGAAGGGAATTTCTAGAATTGAAAAATACACTTTCTGAATTTTTAAGTCATTAAATGGACTCATCAGCAAATTAGAAACTATAAAAGAAATATTAATGAACTTAAAGACATAGCAACAAAAATGATCCAATTAGAAAGAAACTCAGAGAAGAAATACTGAAAAAACAAAACCAACAAACAAAAAAAACCAGAGCTCCACTGAGCTATGGATGGATTTTAAGTGGGCTTAAACATAATTTGGAGTTCCAGAAGGGAATGCAGGCAGAATAAATTCTTGGTGAAATAATAATTGAAATTGTTCAAAACATGATGAAAACTGCAAACCCACAGATCCAAAACTTTCACAAGTACCAAGCAGGGTTGGGAGGTATGTGTGAGGTCTCACAGCATCCAGTAGGATACACCTGGCTTGTCTGGATGGTAGAAGGAGTAACAAGACAGGGAAAACCCAGTGTAAAACTACTTTTCCTACCATCTGTAAAATCGCTAGTGGGAACCTGCTGTAAAGTACTGGCAGCTCAGCTTGGTGCTTCATGATGACCCTGATGCCCCGGTGGGATGGGCGCAGTATGGGCTGGAGGTCCAGGAGGGAGAGGACGTGTGTATATGTAGAGCTGGTTCACTTCACTGTACAGCAGAAACTAGCACGATGAACATTATAAAGTGACTGTGTGTATGTGTGTGTGTGTGTGCTCAGTGGTGTCTGACTCTTCACAGCCCTACAGACTGCAGCCATCCAGGCTCCTCTGTCCATGGAACTTCCCAGGCAAGAATACTGGAGTGGGTTGCCATTTCCTACTTCAGAGAATCTTCCCAACACAGGGATCAAACCCACATCTCTTGAGCCTCCTGCATTGGCAGGTGGATTCTTTACCACTGTATCGTGTAGGAAGCACTAAAGCAATTATATTCCAAGTGGGGAAAAAAAAGGATTTGATTTATACTTGATTTTCTAATGGCCCGTTGCACATCCATGCACATGACCTGGGCCAGATTCTTAGGCTAGAGGAATATACTCTATATTTTGATGAGCTGCATTTCAAACAGACAGGCGCAGTGAGACAGAATGTCTGGTTGTTTGCAGTCTACCCATTCTATTTATTCATGTTTCCTTCCACATCTGTCACGCTCTATAGTCTTGTTTTACTTTTCTGCCTAGCACTTACAAGTAATCAAAATCAAATTAATTATTAATTTATCTACTCCATTATAATAGAATACTCTGACATCTTCTCTTTTCCAGTCCTTAGTACTTGGTCAATAAATAGTTGTTGAATTAATGGAAAAATGCAGGGATGGATATATATATATATTTTCTGAAAAGTAGTAGGATATACCATTTCTGCTTTTCAGTCGGACATTTAGATAGTATTATCTTTTTAATTCAACTAAAAGATTCAGAAACTCAAGGAGTTTATAGACTAAGAAGAAATGTATTTTGTCTCACAACCTTGATAAAGCACTGTGTGTATAGGTATAATTTAATATTAGGGTTGAATAACTGGTTTCTTTATCTTTTGTGATAGTTGCAAGGTGCTTAATAACTAACAGATAATAAGTAGATATCTATTTTTCTGTGAAGAACTGACTTTCACACAGCAAATTCAAAACCATAAGAAGATACTTTTAGAACTGAACCTTCCAGGTAGTTGTGAAAATTATGCTACTTCCCACCTCTTTTCCCTTTTTTATTGGGGAGGGGCACAGTTATTCATTTTTTCACTTGGTTTTGACTACAAGTGGGCTGAACGCATGTCATTAAACAATAAAAAAACAAACTGCACATTTCCTTAAAACGTAATCCTTAGACCAAGTCTTGGTTGAAGGCTCAGCTTTGTCAGGGTGGCTAATTCTTATTATCCTAATTAGAATCTAATTTCAGGATTTCTTAAACAAAAAGGATTCAATATCCTCATGTTTTTGGTAGAGGCTAAATGGATAAGAATCCTTTGGAACTGAAGGATCTGACCATTTTTCATATTTTGCTAAGTAAACAGGGAAATGATGAGTAGCCTCCATGGTCTGATCTGTTATCTGGTCTGAAAAGAGAAGAGAGAAGTTTAGAGAGAAGATAAGCCAATTCCTCAATTAATAGCATTTCACACAAAACATTTTTTCTGGTTAACCTGTCATTCTGTCAAATAATCTCACACACACTTTTTTATACTAGCCAGAATCCTTGATCCAGAGAGCTCCAAATACCTGCCTGGCCTAACCTAGTGCTATTAGTTACACCGTATATTACACTCTGATGTTTCTGATTCTTATAAGAATTTTTTAAAACTTGCAGCATAGCATCTCTAACAAACCTTAGAGATTGGCAACAGTTAGAACTGGACATGGAACAACAGACTGGTTCCAAATAGGAAAAAGAATACGTCAAGGCTGTATATTGTCACCCTGCTTATTTAACTTCTATGCAGAGTACATCATGAGAAACGCTGGGCTGGAAGAAGCATAAGCTGGAATCAAGATTGCCGGGAGAAATATCAATCACCTCAGATATGCAGATGACACCACCCTTATGGCAGAAAGTGAAGAGGAACTAAAAAGCCTCTTGTTGAAAGTGAAAGAGGAGAGTGAAAAAGTTGGCTTAAAGCTCAACATTCAGAAAACGAAGATCATGGCATCTGGTCCCATCACTTCATGGGAAATAGATGGGGAAACAGTGGAAACAGTGTCAGACTTTATTTTGGGGGGCTCCAAAATTACTGCCAATGGTGACTGCAGCCATGAAATTAAAAGATGCTTACTCCTTGAAAGTTGTGACCAACCTAGATAGCATATTCAAAAGCAGAGACGTTACTTTGGCAACAAAGGTCCATCTAGTCAAGGCCATGGTTTTTCCAGTGGTCATGTATGGATGTGAGAGTTGGACTGTGAAGAAAGCTGAGTGCTGAAGAATTGATGCTTTTGAACTGTGATGTTGGAGAAGACTCTTGAGAGTCCCTTGGACTGCAAGGAGATCCAACCAGTCCATCCAAAAGGAGATCAGTCCTGGGTGTTCTTTGGAAGGGCTGATGCTAAAGCTGAAACTCCAATACTCTGGCCACCTCATGCGAAGAGTTGACTCATTGGAAAAGACTCTGATGCTGGGAGGGACTAGGGGCAGGAGGAGAAGGGGATGACAGAGGATAAGATGGCTGGAGGGCGTCACCGACTCAATGGACATGTGTTTGGGTAAACTCCGGGAGTTGGTGATGGACAGGGAGGCCTGGCATGCTGCGATTCATGGGGTCGCAAAGAGTCGAACACAACTGAGTGACTGAACTGAACTGAAAGATGTTATTATCTGTTGTCAGTAAAATGTTTGTTTCCTCAGATAAATTTCTAAAATTCTCAACATTTTGGTCCCCATTCTTCTTTACCTTTTTAAAAAATTTTGAGGATCTCAAAGACTATTTACTTATATGTGTTGTGTCTAGCCAATATTTACATTAGAGATGAAAGCTGAGAAATTTTTAAATGATTAATTTATTCAGTATAATAATAAATCCATCACATGCTAATACTTTTAAAGAAAAATATTATTTTTGTGAACAATTTTATAAGATAATTTTCCTTCAAGAAATAGTTATAAAGTGGCATTATTTTATAGTTTTATAATCTTTTAATATCCTATAAAATAAGACAAATGAGTTCTTGTGTATAGAGCTCTGTGTTCAGTCTGTTGCACTAACACATACCATGCAGCCTCCAGAAAATATCACAGCCTCCAGAAAACACCACAGAGCACTCGTGAGAGAGTTAGATGAAAAATAGCAAATAAAGTTTAAACATCCTTATAAAAATAGTTTGACTTCACAGACCTCCTTATTGGGTCTCTGTGACCCACAGGCATACCCAGGCTGCGCTTTGAGAATGTCTGTCCTAACCAGTTCAAAGAGCTTCTCTCCCTGACCAGTGTCTCCTGATGGCAATTGTATGACTCATAAAAAAGAAATGAAAAGTGATCAAAAGTATAAGAGAAAGAAGTAAATTTTATTCCTTTGGTTTCTTTAGCAACCATTCCTTTGGCAAAACTTGATTTTAATTCAGTTGATGAATTTTATATGATGAGACATAGTAAATTTTGTAAAAAAAAAAATATATATATATATATATATTTGCATGGTCTTATAAAAATAAATGATCCTTAGAATGTTTCTCAGCTTTGAATGATGCCATAGATAAATCCATCCAAAAAGTTAGCCTCCAGCCACTTGAACCACAAAGCAACAACTCTGCTTTCCCAATCCCCCTCCTTACCTGTCATCCTAATATCTCTCAAGAATTCCTACTTTCAAAATTATTTTCTAAAATATTTTACTTTAAAGTAAAAGTGTTCAGTGTTTCCTAGAAGACATGATCCAGGAAGGTAAAAATTACTTACATCCTTGAGTTTA
Organism: Ovis aries; assembly: GCF_016772045.2. Lineage (NCBI taxonomy): Eukaryota > Metazoa > Chordata > Mammalia > Artiodactyla > Bovidae > Ovis > Ovis aries. Next base: position 14,989,944 of record NC_056066.1, read on the forward strand.
TGAAACCAAGATGGAAGATAATTAATATGCTCAAAGGTAGACAAAGGCCCTTGACTTTGTAATCATTAAGTAATTAGACATAATCTTTAAGACACAATAGGTCTAATAAAAGGAATTGGCAGCCTGAACCTATTTTCTTTTTTATTCTCATTGTCTCCAGCCCTCCCAAATGCTTGCAATCAGGGTTCTTGAGACATTTTAATAAAAATAAAACTAGCTCTTTGTATTAACATATGACTTCTATCTGTGAAAGTATACTTCTTTGGAAATATTTGTATGTAGCTTGCAAGGTCGTAAGGTCAGATGACAATGGGGCACTTTCAAACATGTGTGAAAGTGAAAATGTTAGGCATTCAGTCGTATCGGACTCTGCGACCCTATGGACTGTAAGCCTGCCAGGATCTGCTGTCCATGCCAAAATACTGGAGTGGGTTGCCATTCCCTTCTCCAGGGGATCTTCCTGACCCAGGGATTGGACCCGCATTTGCTGCATTGCACGCAGATTTTTTTTTACAGTCTGAGACAACAGGGAACTCCATGTAGTGACTCTAATATTTGTGTATTCTGGTTACTAGCTGTGAAAAAATTATCACCAAGGTTAGCAACTTAAAACAATTTCTTACTTTTTCCCACAGTTTTGCAGGCCAGGAATTCAAGAAAGACTTGGCAATGCAGTTTTCACTTAAGGTCTCTTGTGTTGGCTAGGCTGTAACATGACCTGAAGGCTCGACAGGAGTGTATTTCCAATTTGGCTAAGGGTTGATGTAGGTGGTTGACTGGGACTCAGCTGGGCTGTCAATCAAAACTGGCATAGACTTTCTACAAGACAGTTTCAAACTTCTTAGGCAGAACCTGGCTGGTTCATTCAGTCTTTTCTGATGCAGCCTCAGAAGTCACTCAGCACCACTTCCATTGTTGTCTGCTTACAGGGAAGTCATTAGGGTCAGCCCAGATTCAGGAGGAGGGCATGTGCACCCTACCTTTCAATGGGCGATGTGTTCCATAGTTTAGACATGCTTTAAAATCAGCACACCACATAAGGCTGGGAGGGCCTGCTTTAATATTTTCAAATGAAGAGAAACATCTCCCATGGAAACGAGGTAATATTGGTAAAATGCATTATATCTTTTTGTAATTAAAAATATTCATGATCACTTGAAAACAACTTATGTTCAGAGTTCTAATTTTAATTGTTAAAATTGCTGTAGTGTGTGTAAAGGAAGCAACCTTTTTCAGAAAGCAAACTCTAAGTAATTCTTTTGTTCTGAAGTTAATTTGTTAAAGGTTGCAAATTGCTAAACTATTGATATAATTACTGTTAAATTAGATATTGTATTAATATTAAAAATTGTTTGAATAAGCTCTGAGTCTAGAAACTATTGAGAGAGGGATGGTTTCATTCTTCTGGTTGATGAAAATGTGATATAAAGGAAAGATTTGTATATTATCAACAAAACATTGACAAATATAAGCATACTTTCTATATGGAAGTAAAAAAAGGACAGAGAAGGAAACCAAAAAGAAATATGCACAGAATTATAAGCATTTAATAGTGGGAAATAAATGAGGGAGGCAGAAGCCTGATTCCCAAAACTAAAAATGTCCATCACCTGTAAGGACTTTGGGTACTGGCTTGGCTTAATGGTGAGAGTTGAACCAGATTCAGCATAGTTTATCTGCTAAGACAGAATTTAGGATGAGTTAAAATGGAACATTCTAATTTAGGACTGAGAATTAGAACAAAGTTAAATTAAGTTGAATTTCACAGGAATTTATGGAGACAATATGATGCCTCTCTTTTATTTTGGATGCAACAATTTTGTGTCCTAAGTAAAAGCTTGAAAACAAAGTTCTATATGAATTTTAGATTAAAAGTCTCTCTTTACCTTTTGCCTGGCTTATCTATCTTCTATCTGTGCTCCATCCTTTTAACCTTGGCAGAAAAACTATTCTTTTAAAGCCTAAGTCAGTCTCAAAAATCTCCAGGTAGAAAGACCTTCTGATGATCCCTGAGGCTATACAAGGTCCATGGGTCCTGCCACACCTCCCCCCCCCCCCCCCCCCCGCTGTCTCTTGACCTGCTCGTCCACCTGCTCAGCCCCTTCCCTGCACAGGCCTCCTAGAATATGCTTTTTTTGAATTACAGACTAATCGCTTATTTGTTTATACTTTTTAAATTGTATAATTGCTTTACAATGCTGAGTTAGTGTCTGCTGTACAACAGTGAGAATCAGCTATGTGCATACACGTATACCCTCCTTCTTAAGCCTCCCCCCCACCACCCCCATCATACCCCCACTGGAATACTCTTTTCCTCCCCTCCTTCAGAGAATTCCATCACAAGTTTGTCCAACAGACAGCTGAACATTTAGGTCCAGAAATCAAAGGACTCTTCTTGAATGGAGATCTAGACTTGGAAATTGTGAGAATTGCTTTCATACAAGTAGCGATCCATGAACAGAAGACATCATTAGAAAAATGGTCTAGAATAGAACCCTGAGGAAGAGCTCTGGTTTAAGGGCTGAGTAGAGAAAAAAGAAACAGTATAAGAGTAGATAAGAAGAAATGAGAGAATTATGTCAGTCAAAGGAATATAATATTATAAAACATAGTAGTGACTGGGCAACAGTGTCCAGTTTTCCTTTGCTTAAATTGAGGAAGACAAAGAATATGCCATTGACTTATATATGAGTAATCCCTGGGGTTTGAGAAAATTTCACTAGAGCCAGCTACCAAGACCACCCAATTGGGATGTTGTTTAAACACAATCTAATGATAACAATATGTGAGTTAGTGCTCTTTTTCTTTGGTGTTTTTCAACTATTCAGATCAAGACGTAAAGAAGCAGACAGATTAAACCTATCTAGAGTTGGGATTTTCTTGTCAAAAAACAAAACAAATAACACCAAAGTTTTAAAAAGATACAAAGCCAATTTTATTGCCTTCCAGGCAAGAAAAATACGTCAGTGGAGAAATGCTCTGAGTAGTTAGATAGGGGAAAAAAAAAGAGGTCATTAAATATTGATAGTGAGATGATTTATAGTTATTACGCTAATTAAAGGATTAAAAAGCAGCACTCTAGATAGAATGGAATGAATCCATAAGTCTGTATAGAGTTAATTTTTTAGAGTTTTGTTGCTCTGTTAGTCAGGAAAGAGATTTCAAGTAGGTCCAGTAAAAGTCTGGTATTCCAGGCCACTCAAAATTTGTTATCAAGCTTCTGGTGTTACAACCAGTTGTGATAAAACACAACATTCCATTTTGATAGCTCTTAGGCAAGGGCTTCTGTAAGTAGAATAATTTCCCTTTGTGCCATGGAGATGAGAAGGAAGGAGGGAAGAACAAAGAGAATGACCCCAGTGGGGGACATGAGATCCAAGCAGGGTAAACAGGGAATGAAAGCAAAGGGGAGAGAACACATCCCGTGTGTTGGGAAGTATTTCTTCATCCACTTGAAGGGCAGTTGCAGCGGAGCTCTTTAATTGAGCAAGCTGGAGGGAAAGGAGGCTGTGATCGGAGAGTGAGAGGCATGAGCTTGTGATTGCAGATGTGACGGCAGCCTCAAGGATGTGATGGCTGGGCGGCTGCAGGGCACCACGGGAGGTGGTCAGAAAAGACACTGAGCCAGAGTGTTGGATGTATCATCCGCATAGACTTTGGAGTTCCCTGTGATCATGGCCACAGTTAGGGCTCTTAGCAATGTTGGCCCCAGCTACGGTGAGAGGCTGGTTAAACCAGTTGCCCTGAGCTTCGAAGTGACAGTGGTTTTACAATGGTCTGGAGAGAGTGTGGGTACACTTTCCCAGGTAATGAGAGAGAAGCTTCCTTAGAGTCCCATTACCTTCTGAAGAAGGTATTATCCCAAATTTAATGAAGAGAAAATGGTATAATTTGTGTTATTTTCATGTGTGTAAATAGCAAGTGAGAAAGTGTTAGGCATCTACTAATCAGCATTCATATACGATTTCATTTCTTTTAAGTCATTTCACTTTCTTACCTTCCAAAAACTTTGATGTTTCCAGTGTCTTGATTCAAAGTGAAGCTCTGATTTTTGCTAGCTAGGTGACCTTGGGCAAGTTAGTAAATCTCACTCAACCTCAGATTTCTCATCTGTCAAATGGTACCAGGGTGATTACGAGTACAGAATTAGATATTCATGTAAACATGCATTATAGGAGTTAACACACAGTAAAAGTTCACCAAGTGAATGGGTAAAAAACGTATTTATTCATCTAAATATATGCACATTGTGCTCAGTTGTTTGTCTCTTTGCAACCCCTGGACTGTAGTCCATGAGGCTCCTCTGTCCACGGTATTTTCCAGGCAAGAATAATGGAACTGGTTGCCATTTCCTACTCCCAAGGGATCTTCCCTACCTGGAGATCGAACCTGCGTCTCTTGCATCACCTCCATTGGCAGATGGATTCTTTACTACTGAGCCACCTGGGAAGCCCAAATATATGCACACACACAAAAAATTTCAGTATTCTGCCTCTGCTACCAACAATTTTTTAAACCTGGGCCAGTCACTTTAACATCTCAGCAGTTTCTGAGACTTCCCTGGCAGTCCAGTTGTTAAGACTCATTGCTTCTCCTACAAGGGGTACAGGTTCAGTTTCTGGCTGGAGGACTAAGATCCCACATGCTGTGTGGTATGGCCAGAAAAAAAAAAAAAGTGAAATATCTGGGCAGTTTCTTTACCTTGTCACCTATTATATCTCAGAGGAGAACAAAGTCATTTCTCAGTGTAGTTTATTAACACCTCATGCATATTGTGGCCACAGTACTTTATTAAATTAATTTGTGTACTTCTCTAGACTGAGTTCTTTGAGAGCATAGACTATCTGTTAGCTCAGGCTGCCCTAACAATATACCATAAACTGGGAGCTTAAACAACAGAAATTTTTTTTTTTTATCACAGACTTGGAGGGTGGGAAGTGCAGGATCAAGGTTCTAGCCAATTTGCTGAGAGCTTCTCTCACAATTCATGGTGAGAGCTTTCCTCCTGGTTTGCAGAAGACTCTTCTCATGGTGCCCATGCATGGCAGAGAGAAGGAGAGTGAGCAAGCCCTCTGCTGTCTCTTCCCCTAAGGGCACTAATCCCATCACAAGGGCCCCATCCTCATGGCCTCATCTAAACCTGATCACCCTCAAAAGGCTCCACCTCAAACATACTATCACTTGGGGGGTTAGAACATCAACATATGGATTTGGGGAAGAAACAAACAAACATTTGTAGCTTTCATCTACAAATCCATAGCACTTCCCATGTCATTTTTTCCTTGCTTGTGGAAATTTTAAAGCCTCTTCTTGTCCCCAAATACTGTCATGTAGGAGTGATGAAAAAAAAAACAAAACAAGAAAATACATATCCACAATATAGTAGTTTCCCCTTATATAAAAATTTTACAACTTGCATATCTTCAAAATCTCATAGTGTGTTATTGTTTTGATATAATGAGCTTAATTTGCTGTATCATGGCATATTCATTTTAAAAATCCATTTTAATAAGTGTCCTTGGAGGGAACAATAAGGAAAATTATTTTTCCCTGCTAGATAATTCTCATTCACTCAACAGAGTAACCAGTAAACAGAATTCACCACATGCCTGACTTATCATTTGGTCTCAGAAGGAAATATGGTCTGTTTCCCACTGTATTCAAGGGAAAATATGGAAGGAGGCCATCTAGAGACCAGCATAACACCTGCAAAAGCCTCATGGGATTATCGCTGAAGCCATTTGCGTAAAGAATGTCAGCAGGGCTTCCCTGGTGGCTCAGTGGTAAAGAATCCGCCTCCCAGTGCAGGAGACGCAGGTTCGATCCCTGTTCTGGGAAGATCCCACGTGCCGCAGAGCAAGTAAGCCGCTGTGCCACAACTACTGAGCCTGTGCTCGAAAGCCCAGGCTGCAACAGGAGAAGCCGCGCCAATGAGAAGCCCACACACCACAGTTAGAGAGTAGAACTGCTCGCTAAAAAAAAGCTGATAAGAGCCCATGCAGCAATGAAGACCCAGCACAGCCAAACAGATAAATAAATGTTTAAAAAAGAAAAGGATGTCACGCCAACCAGAGTTCAAGTACAGTGTTTTGTTAGGTTCTTCTTCTGTCTCAAAGACATCAATCTGCATTTTAACACTAGTTATTACATATTCATCTCTTCTAATTCTCCCCCAAATAAAGTGCATCTAATAAAAACAGAATAAGCTAACATGCTTCTAATTTTAATGAAACCTTTCAAGTCTATATTGCAATTCGGAGAGTGAGTCACAAAGAATTTTATTACCCTTATATTCACATCTAAGTCATTCTCAGTACATTTTTATTGCATGAATGGAAAAAATATTAATCTAGTTTAGTATACTAAAGAACAGCTCAAAATTCCCGGGTTTGCTTTGCCTAGCAGATAAAATTTTTGTGTCTTATTTCAAACTTGCTAGGTTGAAATCCTCTGAGGATTATGTTTTCGTTTATATTCCCAGGAACCTTTTATTCTTGAGCTAATTTATTACTTTTTTGTTACTATGAAGCAAAATGAGGGAGAAAGAAAGATGCAGACAGTATTTGAAAACTAACCTGGAAAAAAATTTCCTAAAAGTGCAGTAGGAACTTCCCGCCCTATTTTGGCCCTAGATTATAATATATCAGCTGCTTCAGTGGGCAAATAGGGGTGGTCAGTAACATTTTTTTTTTATTAGTGGTTAGTTTATTTAGTATTCTTTTCAGTGTCTGTACTTCCCTGGTGGCTTAGACGGTAAAGCATCTGCCTACAATGTGGGAGACCTGGGTTCGATCCCTGGGTCAGGAAGATCCCCTGGAGAAGGAAATGGCAACCCACTCCAGTATTCATGCCTGGAAAATCCCATGGACCGAGGAGCCTGGTGGGCTACAGTCCATGGGGTCGCAAAGAGTCGGACATGACTGAGTGACTTCACTTTCAGTGTCTATATTATAATGTTTGAAAGCTAAAGGCAGTAGGAATGTGTACATTTTGGGGGGAGCGGGTTTTGGTGAGTAGCAGGGTGGGTGGGCGTATTCTTGGGCATCACAAGGAATACTTCTGACTTCAGTTCGTCTCCACCACAAGGTCACTGAGAAGGAAGATTAAAGTATGCCAGTTTTCCCCTCTTAAAATAATCTTTTCACAGTTAATCCTTTTTCCAATTCCATAGCTGTTATAGGACTTACATGTTCACATGGCTGAACTTTGCTTACTTCAGCTTGTTTGTTGCCTTTCTCCTTCAGTCTTGGAAGGTTCTGGTTCGGAAAGGGGGAACAGACACATATGTGTCTTCATATGTGGTAAATCACTTATCTTGAATCCAACAGTTGTGCTTCATGGAGATAATAAAAGTAGGGGGAAATAACCTTCCACTATGCCCTTTGCAGAATAAGGCATAAGCTACTAGACATTGACAAGAATGTACTAAAGTAACTTTTCTTTCTGGTGGAAACAAGTTACAGGGACAGAATAGGTGGTAGTGTGCTGGCAAGTATTTAACACCCACTTTCTGGGAAACAAAAGCCCTGATGTGTGGTGTCTGCAAATTTCGGTAGTTTGTAAATGTTTCACCCTGGCCGGTGTGAAGCTACAGTGTGATGTCACTGAGCAGAAACATAGAGGTGTACACAGTCAGCTCTCATGAGTGGATGTGAGTGGGCTTCTCACACCTGGGTGTGGTCAAATTACACCTCCCCTCTGAATCAGCTTCCCATCCAGGGTTGCTTACAGATGACTGCCAAGTGGAAATATTAATTGGTTTGGATTTTTATTAATACATATATTAGTCTTTAAATGCTACTTAAGCTTTAGGGGCTTCCCAGGTGGCTCAGTGGTGAAGAATCCACCTGTCAATGCAGGAGACATGAATTCAATCCCTGGGTCAGAAAGATCCCCTGGAGGAGGGCATGACCTATTCCAGCATTCTTGCATGGAGATCCCATGGACAGAGGAGCCTCTGGGCGGCAGTCCACGAAGTCACAAAGAGTTGGACACGACTGAGCGACTGAGCAGACACGCACAGTCCTTAATATTTCATAGGTATAACCTTTTATTACTAGTAAGGTTATAAAAAAATTCCTTTTTTTTCTGTTTTTAAGGTTATAAAAAACAGCAAAAAATTTGATAATATTCTATTTTGGGGTCAAAACTGAACCTCTCCAACTTCCGGAATCCCTTCTCTTGCATGGTAATCTTTTAGGCCTCAAATTTCTTCATCTTCTTTTCTTTCACTCCTATTATGAAATATCTCCCCATTTCATTTCTTTTCCCTGCACAGGCTAAAATCCATGGTCCATTGCTTCAAATAATACCTACCTGAACCCACAGCTATCTTGCTTTCTCTTCCTTCTTCACACACTCTTTAAAATTGCAATCCAAGATCAATCCTGTCATTGGATTTTTCTTCTCTTAACTGGACAGCTGAGCACAGATGGGGAAATCCCAGCCTCCTGGCAAATGGTATGCTTCACGTTTATAGCTTACAACATCAGCATGTAAGTGAAATTTTGCTGGATTCTGTCTTAAGTTACACATATCTGATATTTCAAATATGTATCCCTTTTTTTAAATCTGAGACTCCATATTTTTCTCTTTCTTACCAAATGATATGCTTCCAAATCTCACCTCTCATTTCTTACCCAATCTGGAAACGTATCTATAATCTCACTTATATTTTGGCCTCTTCTGCCTTTTTTCCGTCAAAGCCGAATTCCAGTATGGGTGGTTTGGTACATATTCCAGCTATCTGTTCTTAGTTAGCACACCACCTCCAAAAGCAGGGGCTTTGAAACCGTGTAATGCTATCTCTCATGGGTCTGTGGGTTGACTGGCCTCAGCTGGGCTCTTCTTACTGGACCATCTCATGTAATTGATGTCAGGTATTGACTGCAGCAACTGTCATCTGAGGTCCTGATGGAGTGAGATATCCAGATGGCACTTGTGTGGATGGGAGGTGATGTTGGCTGTTGGCTGGGTGCTCAGCTAGGGAGTGACTGAAGGCACCTCCATGTGGCCCCTCCGTGTGACTTGGGCTTCTTACAGCCCAACCTTAGCTTCTGAGATAGTACATACCAAGAGCAGATATTCCAGGAGGTGCGAAGTTAAAGCTACCAAACCACTATAGGTTTGTGCCCAGAAAGGACACAGTGTCTTGTCTGCTGTGTTGTGTTGGTCAGAGCAGTTGCAGAGCCAGGCAGATGCAAGTGAGGAGAGAAATAAACTCTACCTCCTGATAAAGGAATAGAAAGGTCACATTGCAGAAGAGTTTAGGGGATGGAGGTATGACTGCTGTCGTCTCTGGAGCCTACAGTCTGCTGTGGCGCTAAAGCTCTTAGTTTTTACCTGGCTCCTTCCTGCTGGCTTCTCTACTGCCTGACCTGTCAGTTCAGTTCAGTCGCTCAGTTGTGTCTGATTCTTTGCGACCCCACGGACTGCAGCACGCTAGGCTTCCCTGTCCATCACCAACTCCCAGAACTTGCTTAAACTCATGTCCGTCGAGTTGGCGATGCCATCCAACCATCTCATCCTCTGTCGTCCCCTTCTCCTCCTGCCTTCAATCTTTCCCAGCATCAGGGTTTCCAATGAGTCAGCTCTTAGCATCAAGTGGCCAAAGTATTGGAGCTTCAGCTTCAGCATCAGTCCTTCCAATGAATATTCAGAATTGATTTCCTTTGGGATTGACTGGTTTGATCTCCTGGCTGTTCAAGAGACTCTCAAGTCTTCTCCAGCATCACAGTTTGAAAGAATAAATTATTTGGCACTCAGCCTTCTTTATGGTCCAAGTCTGCAATCTCATATATGTTGAGATTAAAATATATATATATATATATATTTTATGTATATATACACACACACAGATTAATGAATTAATCACTTAATGATACGGTTACTTTTCTCTATGCACATTATATTTAAATAATGCATTTAGAAAATAGTAAGAATTTGTGGTTCCCTGCTGGCAAATGTGTAATATGCATTTTTGGTACTAAATTCTTTGAATGTATTTTGGATATTACCTCCAATGATAGGTATTGCTCCAAGTTTAGCACTTTTCCTTCTAGACTAGAGAATTAATTGATGTTTACCACATACATAAAAGTCAGGATGTTACAGCAACACGTACTAATATTAGAATAAATGAAACTACTTCATATATCCATATATCTCTATCTGTATTGCTATAGCTAGAACCTATCTATCTGTCTATCTACCTACCTATCTGTTTATCAAGGAAAGCAAACTTTTCCATTTTTCCATGCCTTACTTTCTTTAATAGTAGAATGAGATAATAAGGTGGTCTCTTAACTTGGATATGGAGAGATCAGACAAGGTGTAGAAGAGATTTTATGGTCTGGGAAGAAAGTTCATATAAATTTCGGATACTCAGTTTCTATTTTAGTTCCAATGAAATTAGCTACTAATAACCCTTTCAAGTTGAAATAAAGATGGGTCCTGAATATGCATTTTAGGATAGAATTTCCCTCTGTCCAGACAAGTAGGACAAATCACTTACTAAGCCTTGTTTTTAGGAAAATGACAGACCAGACAGTCCTTGGCACCCCCCGCCATCTTTCTTCCCGTGTAGTGTCCACTCTCTGACCTCTCCTCCACACTGCATTATTCCACCAGGCCTTATTACAGGATGGATTTTTTTTTTAAAGCAACTGTTAGTCATTGAGATAACTTTACCTTGATGCCTAATGTATTTGTTGTCCCAAGATATGTGTGAATTTAAATTTTCTTTGTAACTATACAATAGGTTTTTAATTCATGTTAAAGCAATTTGGGCATCAAGGCACAAGGAATCAGGGTCCACAGGAAAGGCTCAGTTCAGTTCAGTTCAGTCGCTCAGTCATGTCAGACTCTGCGATCCCATGGACTATAGCATGCCAGGCCTCCCTGTCCATCACCAAGTCCGGAGCTTGCTCAAACTCATGTCCCTCAAGTTGGTGATGCCATCCAGCCATCTCATCGTCTGTTGTCCCCTTCTCCTCCTGCCTTCAATCTTTCCTAGCATCAGGGTCTTTTCAAATAAGTCATTTCTTCGCATCAGGTGGCCAAAGTACTGGAGCTTCAGCTTCAGCATCAGTCCTTCCAATGAATATTTAGTACTGATTTCCTTTAGGATGGACTGGTTGGGTCTCCTTGTAGTCCAGGGGACTCTCAAGAGTCTTCTCCAAAACCACAACAAAAACATCACTTCTTCAGCACTCAGCTCTATTTATATCCAACTCTCACATCCATACATGACTACTACCAAAACCAGGAAAGTCTCACCTAAAGGAAAACCACTGAAGCTCTCTCCACATGGCTCTGTGCTTCCAAATTACCAATAAATCCTTGAGAAGCTTTAAGGAATTCCTGTGAACCACCCCTATAGGAACCGGTCAGGTCCTCTGATTCTCAAGGTAAAGCCATTTGAACATTGAGTATGTATATAAACGGAGACCAAAACTCTTAGTTTATATACATAAAACTAAGCAGAAGCAGAGGAGCCTGGCGGGCTACAGTCCATGGGGTAGCAGAGTCCAACACGCCAACAGCAACAACAAAAGCAGAAGTCAAGTGAGCAAAATCTCTTCTACACATTGTTGAGTTTCTTCTTATTTCCTTTTTGAAAACGTCAACCCTGAATCTGTGGGGTCCTCGGCCCATCACCTGCCCAGCCTTCGCCAGCCAGGCATCAGCAGACATCGGCCCTGTCAGGTAAGATCCAGAGTGAAGTGGCAGCCGTGCCAGTCTGAAAGCACTCTCCCAACTGAAAAGTGATTTACTGCCGCTTTCCTGTTAATGCGTCTTGGTTGCCTCCAGCCCGGTTATTGTCCCCTAGGCATCACTGAACTTCGGAACGCAGTGGCCCCGCAATCCACAAAAGGCAGTAGACATGCCACCCCACCCCCAGCTTGCAGGGAAGAGCAGCTCCCTGCTACTGCGCCATAAATAATTTAAAAAGCTCTTCCAGGCAACACAGTCAAGATGCAGATTTAATTTATTCCCTGGGAGGACTAAAGGTGGCTCTATAGACCTGGTTCGCAGTCCAGCTGAGCTGGGGACAGGAGTTCCTTTCAAAATGTGTCACACTTACAGAGCACATGCCCTGGGGTCTCTCACTGGACTCCTTGCAAGGAATGGTTGGGTTGTTTGGCTGATGCTTTGTTTTGTTTTTCCTGGGTACTCACCACAACGGAAAGGGAAATAATACTGATGTAAATGCATGGCCCTTTGCAGCTGTCTCAGTTCACAGGAATCTGCAGACACAAATTCTCACGTATTGATTGGTGATCATCTTTTGATATTCTTTAGAAAGTTTCTTTTTTGAAACCTACCTGTGGTCTGACCTCTAGAGTCATTTTACATCAGGGGTCCTCAACTTCTAGGATCTAATGCCTGATGATCTGAGTTGGAGCTGATGTAATAATAATAGAAATAAGGGCTTGCCTGGTGGTCTAGTAAGAATCTGCCTGCCAATGCAGGGGTCACGGGTTTAATCCCTAGTCTAGGAGGAAACCCCACGTGCCCATGCACCACAACTACTGAGCTAGCCCACTAGCGCCCACAAACCACAACTGCTGAAGCCTTCGCTCCTAGAACCCAAGCTCTGCAACAAGAAACAAATCGCAATGAGAAACCCTAGCACTGCAATGAAGAATAACCCCCACTCACCACAGCTAGAGAAGCTCCTGTGCAGTAACTAAGACCAAATGCAGCCAACAGTTTTAAAATAAAGAAATGCTGCTGCTGCTAAGTCACTTCAGTCGTGTCTGACTCTGTGTGACCCCATAGACGGCAGCCCACCAGGCTCCCCCGTCCTGGGGATTCTCCAGGCAAGAACACTGGAGTGGGTAAAATAAAGAAATAATAGAAATAAAATGCACAGTAAATGTAATGCACTTGAATCATCCCCAAACCATCCCTCCCCCAGCCTGGTCCATGGAAAAATTGTCTTCCTCAAAACAGGTCCTTGGTGCCAAAAAGTTTGGGAACTGTAGTAGCACCACCTGTAAAGAACACTTAAGTAAGAGCTACAACTTCTCGGCTTTTGCTAGTCCTAATTCTAGCAGGAAAAGAAAGACACAAAGAAATCCTAACTCAGACGGCTCAAAGGATTTCTCATGAAGGATTGTTGGGTGTGTAGCCACCAAGGGACCAAAGACCCAAAGCCAGCAAGAGGAACCCAAAAACCAGAAGCAGAAGGAGGCACCAGGAACAAGGAAAGGAAAGAGTCTTTGCAGAGAAGACAAACAGGGCAGAAACTTGATAACTCAGCCCAAGGCTGGGAGCAGCTGGGAGGCAATCCCTTTATCTCTCTGCTTCCATCTTTATACCTGCTGTCTCATTGACCCAACCCAACAGGAAACAGCTGCCAAGGGTCCCAGGGTGAGGTACAATCTTTGGATTCGACCTACCAGAGCCCACAGGAACCATTGTGATGGGGGCACAGAGAAGAGGGCCATACACAGCTGAAACATACTGGGGTCACTAGTTAACAGCAAAATTGAATTAAAGGATTTCCATACACTACCTTTGGTGAATGTCTTACAAAAATATATTTTGCTTTTCAGAGAAATGTATGTTTGTATTTTTTTTATTTTATTAGAGGATAGTTGATTTATAATGCTGCGTTAGTTTCAGATGTGCAGCAAAGTGACTCAGTTATATGTGCATATTCATTCTTTTTCATGTTCTTTTCCTATATAGGCTATCACAGAATATCGTATAGAATTCCCTGTGCCATACAGTAGGTCCTTGTTGGTTATCTATCTTATATATAGTAGTACGTGCATGTGGGTTCAGTTACTCTGTCGTGTCCGACATTTTTACAACTCCATGGACTATAGCCCAGCAGGCTCCTCTGTCCATGAAAATTTCCAGGCAAGAATACTGGAGCAAGTTGCCATTTCCTTCTTCAGGGGATCTTCACAACCCAGGGATTGAACCCGTGTTCCTTGCATCTCCCGCATTGGCAGGTGGATTATTTGACCACTGGGCCACTTGGATATGAGTATGTTAATCCCAGTTTCCTGATTTAGCCCTCCAAAACGTTTCCCCTTTGGTAACCGTAAGCTTGTTTTTATATCTGTGCATCTGCTTCTGTTTTGTAAATAAGTTCATTTGTATCATATTTAAAAATTAGATTCCACATATCAGTGATATCATATGATAGTGTATATTTCAAAGATCTTCTGACCTGCCTTTTAGTTCCCCATTTTAAGAAATGCCTCTTGTTTTTCCCGTGAAGTATGTCCTTTTGAAAAGCATGTTTTTGCCCCTTCTCCCTCCCTTACCTTTTACCATGAGAGCATTTGCAAAGTAGGCCAAGTACGGCTGGAACCTTTTTGACAAGTACTTAGTAATACTGAAGATTTGTGTTTCAAGCCTGGGTTGCTATGATTGTATTCCTAAGGAAGTTTATTAAGTTTGGGGAAGACTGTATAGGTCAGAGACCTGACCCGGTCCCTCTGACCTGCGAGGTGATTTGAGGAAGTGGCTTAACTTCTCAATTGTTTCTAAATGTCTGAGACAGAGAGAGAAGAAAGACTGCCGAAGTTCAAAGTCGCAGTGATGTTCTGCTGAATGCTTTGCAAAATTTTAAGTGAAATTTTCCAAATACTGATAAAAACATTCCAAATAATGTGTCCTCTGATTCACTTCACACAGCTCTCAGCTGACTCCAAACATTTATGGTTCCCATTAAGAGCTTAGAGGAACAGATAAGGGTTACTTCTGCTCCATCTACATGATAAATGCCTAAACTGACTCCACTATAAACAGGGGAAATAAAGCCACAGAAACAACCAGGAAAACTAGCAAAATTTTAAAGGCTCTTCCATAGCCTGGTGAACTTTTTCTTGGCTTTGGGGGCACAGGGGTTGAGAAAAGAGGAGTGTTTTGTCCTTTTGGTGAAACCTCTTCCCATGGAGAATTTGTAACCTGTGAAACTACATTATTTCTAGACCAATGTACTTAATATCACACATACACACAGAATTTGGGGAGACAACACCCTTAGTTATAAGGATTCTGAAGTCCCATCTCACAGAGTGCCTGTTTCAAGAGTTTCTGGATGACCCCTCTTGGTGGTTAAAACAAAACACAAACATTTCAAGTTTCTCCCTTGCTCGTGTTGAGTCAGCTCTCGTAATTCAGTGGGTTTTTGGGTAAATGTGCACACATCAACTCGTTGGCTTATGTACACACATAGATTGTACCAAGCTGGTCAATGCAATATTTATATTTGTACTTTGAGCTGCCTAAGATTTTGTCATAAAACCTAAGGCTGCTGTAGGGGAGAGAGCACATAAAACTTTCATGACTCGTATAAAAAATACAAAATGTTATCATGAATATTTAATAAAATTTGCAGCAGTCAATGAGCAAAATCAATGTTTTTTAATTAAGTTATTCATTTGTAATACGAGCTGTACCTTGTTGGGTGTTAGCATGGAATTTAGCAGGTTGAACTTAAAATAAATAAATAAACTTTATTTGAGCCCTTGGGGGCAGTGGTATTAGTAATAAAACTATTAATTGGTTGCCTTTTCTTTGATAAGCAAACATGGTTTCTTTGGGGACAGCATCTTGTATTCCACAGCGTTTTACAGTTCTCAGCTGGATCCTGTCCAAGATGTTTCGTAAGATGAATTGCAATTCAGAGTGTTTATAATAGGTACCTGCCCGCTCCTAGACTATTGTCAGTTCTTACCAGGTCTCTTTTGTTAAGAATTGGGGCAGCTGGGGGGTGAAAGTTTAAACAACCTGAATGGGTTTTTACCCAAGGTTTTAAAAGTCATCAGATGTTGAAGAAATTAGTAGTAAACCCAAGGCTTGAGAATTCCGTCTCCTCTGTCTTGCTCAGGAATTCATTTGTCTCATCTGTCATCTGTCTCCGTCTCCTTTTCCCGAGCCCTCGTCATTGATCATCAGAACTTGCTCCTTGGTCTGCCCTCCTCTGAGAGTGTAGAGGAAACAGGTTGCTAGAAGCCAAGTTCTGTGCATGCTGTTCTTCCTTATGGCCAAAAGTACTGCTTGAGTAGCATGGTGTTAGCCTAGCCTCCATACATCCTTTAAATCTAGTTGGTGTCCATAATACATTGAAATTGCGTATTAAAAACTATACACTGTGTTTATAATACCCTTTATCCACACTACAGAGAAAACACCTCACCTATCTTATATGACAGTGTCCTTACTTGTTAACCATAAGTTGAAAAATACAAGTGGACCTCTAAGGACTTGTGAGACCAGCTTTTTGCAGTTTATAGCAGAAAAGGGCATCCCTCCCCCATTGATTATAATCATTAAATAGATATTAATCATTGGTGTAATTTCTAAATGCAAAAAAAATTAATTACACATTATTTTACATGAGTATTAGTTAAATATGTCAGATAGGGACATCACAAAATCTGATATAAATAAAATAACAAAATAAAAAACAATATAACTTGGTAAAATGAAGTGTATAGAATTTGGGATTAATTTAATAACTTATAAGGAAAAAGTCAAATGAGACATGCATCTTGATGCATGTTCCAGACTTATTCATAATAATAAATTGAAGGTATGAGGGACACAGTAAATTTAGCAGGGAAGCCACCAAAAAAGGTTTTAACTTTGATTTGTTTTAAGAATCTCAAGAATAAATATCATATGTAAATTGGGTTTAATTAGAGTAGATCAAAGATGATTTCCTTATTAGAATTATCAAGAATAATTGATGAAGACTCTTTGAGGGTAAGGAAAGTGTAGAAAGACAGTATGCTAGCCTATATTATGCTTCGCTTTTAAAGTTGTTTTTTGAAATTTGTCATCTTTATTGCTAATATTTCACTGATGGTTTATTCTTTATTTCTTCAATAGAATATTCAATTTAAAATAAAACCCGATATTCCATCTGAAAATTTCAATTCCCACCACAAGTATAATTCAATTAAGCTCCAAATATTTCTTTTAAAAACACAAAATAAAATCATTCTTTCTACATATGCTATTTCTGCTTGGTTCCAAAAGGATAAAAAACTACATTTGCTTAGTTTTGGTTCATCTATCACTTTGTACATTTTTATGGATTTTTATGTGTAATCACATTTTCAGAGAGGATTTTTATATAGTCTGCTCCATTTCTGCAGAGTTATTATCTTCCAGCCTTAAAATTATAGAAATTGATACACAATCTTTGGTTTCTCTCTCCTTGGGAAAGTGATAGGTAGATATCCATCATTCACAGTGACAGGATAAACTCACTTTGTTTACTGTAGTGAAAGATGACTTTTCTTCTTGTTTCTATTTTTCTCCCCTTCTTACTAACAATGGTGGTAGTGATCAGAGTGGCTTTGATGTGTATGTTGAATGAGAGTTTGGGGATAGGCACCTTATTTCTAAGCCTTGGAAAGAATCAGCATTTTTCTTCTAAAAGCTCAATAAAATATGTTACTTAAAAGGAATTTATAAAAGAATTTAGACTTCCATTTGCCTTTCCTGTGGAGGCCACTCTCCATATATCTCTTCCCCCTACCTTTCTCTACCAATTTGCTCTTTACAAGATGACTGCTCTATCAGACATAAAATGCTGCCTTTTTCACTTAACTATGCAATAGCCGCTCTCTGTACTTCTGGGGCAGGTTTAATGGTGCATTTATATTCCATTCAAACTTGAACACAGCAAGAGCAAACCTACCCACAGGAATCATAAGTACTGGTGGCATTTGTGGGGATCTGAAAGCTTTGCATACAACATTCTATTTACCTGAGCCGTTTCAAAGTGTTATCATTAAAACACAATTGCGCTTTACAGATATCAGCTGGGCATCTGTGTGGTTCACGATCATTTTTATCCTTCTTCCCAGTGGTTTATGTTGAGGCTCATTTTAATCTCTAGATTTGAACAGAGGGCCATATAAAAAAGCCTCACCTATAGCAATCTGTTAGAAGGGAACCTAATGTCAGTTTCCATTTGATGACCAACTGGAGAAATGTCTTCTCTTAGACTAGGGCAGGGGAAATGCCAAGTGGTAAGAAGTGGAGTAATGCTCTGGACGAGAACTCTCACAATGGGCCAGTCTGGGGAGATTTTCTTCAACCTTGGAGTTAAATGCTCGGAGACAGGGTCCCCACCTTGCCCGACAGAGTCCCACCACTGATTAGAACTTAGGTGCTTAGTGAGAATCCTCTTTGACTCTCCCTCTTACATAGAGTAGACTCTCATGTGTGGTTAAGGATGCTGCATCTGGTGAGGCCGGTCAGTTTTAATGCAGTTTGACCACCCTGATTTTCTGAAGACAGACTTGTGAGATATATACATGGCTCTTCACAGACCCCAGCCCTCTCTGTGTGTGTCGGGTTTCCCTCATGTAACGCTCCTCCACTTAAAGGATTCATTCTCTTACATTCTCCTGTGTTTCCTTCCTGCTGCTAACACATACTGCCAGGAAAGAATCAGAATCCTACACTTCTTCACATGAGGGTGAAATTTCAGATGTAAATTAGGAGACACTTTTAAAAACATAGCAGTGCTTGGTCACTGCGTGAAGGTGTTTATTTGTGCACGTGTGATTACATGCATGTAGGACAGAGATTGAGGTCCTTACCTGAACTTCCTGAACTCACATTTCCTCAGCTGAAAGGTATCTGGAAAGTTCTTTTCCACTACTCTTATCTAGAGCAGTTTCACATCCTTATAGAAGAGTCCTAAACTAGTATATGTCTAGAGCGTCTCAGATATGGCTCCATAAAGGTGAGCAATTAATGTAAACTGTGAATAGGTCAAGAAGAGGCCATGTGGGTGATCTGGGTCAGCAATAGTTCAACCTTCCTTCATCCCAGCCTTCAAGACAGTGTGACCAGTTCTGCTTCATGCATATTATATTCAACAGGCCTGGCACAACCTCTGGCCTCTCCTAGTTGATAGCTTGCATCTTTGCTTAAGCGGTTTTTTAAAAATATATTTATTTATTTACATGTATAGAGTCTCAGTTGTGGCACACAGGATCTTTGATCGTCTCACAGCATATGATTTTTTTTTTTTTTTTTAGTTGCAGCATGCAGACTCTTAGCTGTGGGGTCTAATTCCCTGAGCAGGTATGGAACCTGGGCCCCCTGCACTGGGAGTGCAAAGTCTTAGCCACTGGACCACCAGGGAAGTCCCAGCTCTGGCCTTGACAGCACTTCCCATGGCTGTACGGATGTTCTCTCAAGACTGTGGTGCATGCTACCAGGCCCTCCCCATCTTGGGGGAGGGGAGGGCATTCTGAAAAACAGTATCCAGCCACTCCTGGAGGAAAGAGTGTTTGTTTCTGATTAGGATGGAGATCACACCATCATTTATGACAGAAACACTATTTTTTCTTTTTCATAAATATACAAATGAAAGGCACTGTACTGATTACAGCTGTATCCCAGCATCTCCTGGTCTCTGTTGAGCTCCGGGTGGAGATCAAGGTCAGGGGAGGTGAAGAGCTCTGACTGCCCTCTAATACGTGGTCTCGAAAAACCAATGAAGATTTTTATCTTGCTTCTCACATGCCTAACTCTCAGGGCTTTTCCACATTCCTTTTTGCTTTGGCAAAGATGCACACGGGGCCATTAATTACTTGTCTCTTTATATCTACGGGAATAACTGGGAAGATTGTACCCACAGGTAGCTATCATTTAGGTAATCAAATGAAAACAGTTAATTCCAAGCCTGCACAGCAATGGACTTCCTCATAATGGAAAGTAAACAGGGTGTCACTTTTCTAAACAGCTGAACATCTAAAGAAGAGGCCTGGGGAATCCAAGTCCATGCATCTAGCAAAGGCGGAAAAACGATGCTGGCAGCTCCTCCCCGTGTCTGTGCACCCACTCCTCAACACTTCTCCAGTGTGTAGAAGAAGCAGTGCCACACTCTGGCTAATATTTTCAAACGCAGCCTGATTACACCCAGGCTAGGACTTGGATTTAGAACTTCTATTTGGCCCGTGCATTTAAAAAGGAAGTTTAATTCTTTTAGAGCTGGGTTATCGCAAAACTCATTCTTGGGACTTCCCTGGTGATCCAGTAGTTAAGAACTTGCCAATACAGGGACACGGGTTGGATCCCTTGTCTGGGAACTAAGATCCGATGTGCCATGGGGCAGTTAAGCCTGTGAGCCACAACTGCTGAAGCCTGCACGCTCTGAAGCCAATGCTCCGCAGCAAGAGAAGCCACCACAATGAGAAGCCAAAACTACAGAGAAAGCCCCGCTTCCTGCAACAAGAGGAAGACAGCATGCAGCATCAAAGACCCAGCAGAGGCAAAAATAAATAAAAAGTTTTGAAAAACCTCATTCTTCACACTGTTCTTGTGATAGATTCTCAGGATAGTAAATAAAATATGGTGCTTAAATTGGCCAACACCCTCCTGCATTTTAGGTATTCTGAATGAAAGTGAAAGTGCTAGTCGCTTATTTGTGTCCGACTCTTTGTGACCCCATGGACTGTAGCCCACTAGGCTCCTCTGACCATGGAATTTTCCAGGCAGGAATGGGTAGAGTGGGTAGCCATTTCCTTCTCCAGGGGATTTTCATGACCCGGGACATTGAACCCGGGTCTCCCACATTGCAGGCAGATTGTTTACCATCTGAGCCACCAGGGAAACCCAAGTACTCTGAATGAGTAGGTGGCAATTACATTTGAAAAGCTCTCTAGGAAGTGTCTACAGGATGACTGTCTAAATCTTTTGCGACTGAATTCAGGAAATCTCTCCTTCATCATGGTCTGGATTCTTTCCACTCAACTGTAATCCCTTTGTCTGGTGTCCATTCTGCCTTCAACATGAGAGTAAATGCTGACTCTCTCCGACTCTCCTTCATGACTGGCAATCCTATCTCTAAGCTTCGTCTTTGCCCGGGGAATGGTTCTGATGTTTTCACATAGTTGTGTCCACCCTCCCCAACCCCACTTGCAACCTCACCATGTGCACATTTTATGGACTTTCTTGTCGAGTCTGACAGTAATGGCATCAGAGAGGACCAGCTCCCTAATTAGAAAACCTGCCATCTAACCTCCTGAGAAATCTCACACAGGGTGAACGTGAGCAGTTCAATTTTCCTTTTTAAATCCATTTAGCAAATATTTATTCAGCCTGCTAAATAGAAAAAAAAAAAATGCACTCAATCTACTAGGAGTCAGGAAGGGTAAGATAAGGTTCCTATCTTCAAGGACCGTAAATCTGAAATCTGTGAACAGCCAAGTGAAAGAATGCAGCAATGAATGAAGGGATGGTACAAGGCAAGGCAGTTTCTTGGATTGGTTCCTACTAGTTATGGACACTGTCAGGAGTTGGGCTAATCAGGGAGGAAGGATCAGCCTGGAATCTGGGTTTGGAAAGAGTCAGATTTCTCCCAGAGCTCCTGTTAATGGGGCATATGTTGCGATCTGTGCTATCTTTACAAGCGTCTGAAAATTTAAATGCACTTACATTGTACGCCTGAATATTCAGAACAGAGGGACCCCAGGGGTGAGAAATGCAGTCTAGAAGTTCTCTGGCCTCATTGCTTACTGTGATCAAATAAAGAAGGACGCTGGCATTTTTCCCTGGTGGTCCAGTGGTTAAGAATCTGCCTGCCAGTGCCGGGGACATGGGTCTGATCCCGAGTCTGGGAGGATTCCACACACAGAGGAGCAGCTGAGCCCATGAGCGGCAACTACTGTGTCTGCGCTGTAGAGCCCTTGAGCCCCAACAAAAGAAACCACCACAGTGAGAAGCCCGTGTACCACGACGAATGAAATCCGCTGCTTGCCGCAGCTAGAGAAAGCCAGCACAGCCAAAAATAAATAAATAGATAAATCAATAAAAGAAGGATGCTGGGGAACACATCTCTGACCCACATCCTTTTAGGAAACTATGGCACTAACCTCAAAGTTCCTTCAAATGGGATCTGGGGTTTTAAAGGCACTGGTTGTATTCTCTACTCCTGAAATATGTGGGGCATCTGGATACAGAGGGGCATGATTTCTGAAGCATAAAGAGCAAACTGAGGGAGGAATAAAGAAAGACCTATAATATTATGCAAGGACATTACTATTCAGAGGAGCTGGGAACAGTTCAAAGCCAATAGGAGTAGCAGTAAGTGTCTGTATCACGAGGGCGCTGAGGAAACAAATGCTTTGGAAAAGGAGGTGAAGGCATGTGCCCCCTACCCACCTCACACAAACCTGAATAAAATCTCCTCCTAAGGGTGATAGTCAGGGGAGAAACTTGGGCAAAGCAGCGTGTCTTCGGGGCCCGAGAAGCTTGGATGGCTTTTCAGGACTGAGAGATTTCTCCCACAACACATTGCAATCACGGTACTTCTGATGTTTTTAACCTAGTTTATCCAGTGTTCGATTGCCTGAATGGTGATTGTTGGTTTGAAATATACAGATGGATGGTTTTCATCATGTTAAGAAAGATTGCTTTGGATCCCATTTCACCTGAAGCATTTTTACACCTGTCTGTGCAATCAATGGGGTTCCCTGGTGGCTCAGTGGTAAAGTCCACCTGCAAATGTGGGAGACAAGGGTTCATCCCTGGAGGAGGGAATGGCAACCCACTCCAGTATTCATGCTGGGCAATTCCACGGACAGAGAAGCCTGGCGGGCTACAGTCCGCGAGTCACAGAGTCGGACACGACTGAAGTGACTGAGCACACATGCAGTATTTGTCTCTCTCTCTCCAGCTTATTTCACTTCAGTACCCTCAAGGTTCATGTATATTGCCGCAACTGATGAAAACTTCCCTCCTTTTAAGGGCTGAATAATATTCCTCTGTGTGTGAGGGAGCGAGGGTACATCATCTTTATGCATTCACCCGCCGATGAACACTGCTTAGGTTGCTATATTTGTGCGTGCTGTGCTTAGTCGCTCAGTCGTGTCTGACTCTGTGCGACCCCGTGGACTGCAGCCCGCCAGGCTCCTCTGTCCATGGGGATTCTCCAGGCAGTACTGGAATGGGTTGCCATGCCTGCCTCCAGGGGATCTTTTCAACCCAGGGATCGAACCCAGCTCTCCCGTGTTATAGGCGGATTCTTTACCGTCTAAGCCACCAGGGAAGCTTGGCTATTGTAGAGCATAGTGGTACTTATATCCCTTCAAGGCCGTGTTTTCATTTTCTTCAGGTAAATACGTAATAGCATTGCTGGATCACACAGTAATTCTATTTTTACTTTCTTGAGGAAACTTCATACCATTTCCCATGATGGCTACACGAATTTACATCCCAACAACAGTGTACTAGGTTCCTTCTTCTCGACCTTGTCATCTCATCTTTTTCACAAGTGTGAGGGGATATCTCATTGTGATCTTGATTTGCATTTCTCTGATAAATAGTGATATCCAGCCACTTTTCATATACGATTTGGTCATTTGTATGTCTTTTCTGGGAAAATGTCTATTGAGGTACTTTCGCCCATTTTTAAATGGAGTGATTTGTCTGTTAGCAATTGAATTGTGTCTTCCTTGTGTATTTGAATATTAACCCCTATCAGATATGTGGTTTGCAAATACTTTCTCTCATTCAGGCTGATTGTTTCTGTTACTGTGCAGAAGCTTTCTAGTTTGATGTAGTCCCACTTTATTTTTTGCTTTTGTTGCATTTCCTTTTGGCATCAAATCTGAAAAAATCATTGCCAAGATCAACGTCAAGGATCTTACCCCTGTGTTTCCCTCTAGAGTTTTATGGTATTAGATCTTCAACTTAAGTATTAATCCATTTTTCAGTTAGTTCTTGTGTATGGTGTGAGATAGGGGTCCAGTTTCATTCCTCTATAGGTAACTGTTGATGGTTTCATTGGCTCTGCAGATGCTTTTTACGTTTATTTTCGTTTCTTAGTTGTTTATGCTTTATTTGTATATTTTTGTTTTTGTTGCCTTTGTGGTTTTAATTTTCTTGATATACTTTCCTCTCCCAAACAGCTGGTTCATTAACTGATTTCTGAGTTTATTTTTGCTTTTGCTTTCTATAATTTATCTTTTCTATCCTTCTGTTTTTCTTATCTTTTGCTTACTCTCATAAGTATAATTTATTTTCACTCATAGTTGAATAAATCTACCCCAGTTATAAATTTTTATATCTTATATTTTAATATTTTTATTCTCTAATAGTTTGTAAAGCTTAAAAAATTTTTTTCTCTTAGTGTTGTGTAGTAGACTTTTTGTTTAGCTTTGTTTTATTTTGCTTTAGATTTCCAAGTGATTTGGTACATTTCCTTAAATTTTCATATTTCTGACTTTATTGCATTATGGTCAGAATCTATGGCATTGATGATTCCTTTTTAAAGTAATTTTTAAAATGTTTTGATAGCCTATTATTGGATCAAGATCTTGGCTGCTTTGTGCAGTGTAAAGCTGGATAGAGATATATTTGTTCGATTTTATGTGTTTTATGATATTCAAATCTTTAATCTCCTTGTTTTTCAAATTTTTCACCTTTGAGAGACTGAGATATAATTCTCACATAATTTTGTTTTTGTTCATTTCTTTTATTTCTAAGTTTTTGATTTGTTGTAGTGCTATCTGAATTGTCACCTACATGTTTGAGAATTTCTTTAAGAAAATTGATTCAGTAATGAAAATGATACTCTTTCTCATGTAAAGTGTTTTGTACTGAATTCAGATTTATTTTCAATTATTATTGCCACCACTGTTTTCTTTCTATTTGTGGTTACCTGATACATTTGAGCTCATCTTTTTAATTTTTTTTTTCTTTTTTAGCAGTTTTCTGTCCTTTGGTTTCCCTTTAAAATAGCTTACAGTTGGATTTTGGTTTAACAAATTCTTAGAGGGGATTTTAAACTTTGTTCAAACAATGATTTTCTTCTGTCTTAACCAAATGTTTAAACAAACTTCTGTCATATTATTTTAAATATTTCATGTTTATATGCCTTAATCTTTCCATAATTATCTGTCTTTTGTGCTTTTATTTTTTTTCCTGGTGGTGAGAAAGGCCCATTTCTAAAAGGTAGAAAAGCTTTATTTACTGATTCAAGAACCATTATTTTAATTCGTCCTTCTATATAACATGAAATTTAGAATGATTTTACTTCTCCCCATCACCCTTTGGCTAATAGTAAGTGATATAAGATTCCAGACCCTGATTACTACTACTTAATCATATTTATTACTAAATTGTAAATTGTTGCAGCAAATATTTTCTTTCAAAAATTATTTCCAACATTCATGTTTAATTCTGTAGCTTTATTTTTAGCTGTTACTTGAGTGTAAATCTGTAGGTTTCTCTTGTTTAATTGCCACCAAAGTCCTTTTATACCTTGACTTTCCCATGCTTAAGTTCAGCCTTTGATTCACCTCATTTATAACTGGAATAGATTTACATAAATTTGTAGAACTGCTACGTGGATTATATATTTTCACAGACCTTACAAGCAAGACTGCCTGTTGCCTTAAAATCTGAAAGCCATCTGGCTATGTACAGAATGCATGAGTAATCACTTATTTTCTTAAGAAAAAGGTTTGACTTCATTTTTTTTCCTGTAATTTGCAGTTTAGAAAGAGAAGTCTGAGCAAGAGAGGCCTTCTTTTTATTAGACTATCAAATATTTTAAACCAGTGTCCAAAGATTAGTAAAACTAGACAAAGGTAAATCCACTATCCAGATTTAATATAATGAAATATTTTTTCATATATCCTTCAAATCTATTTTCTTTTGTTAAAGAAGAAAAATATTAAGAGTCAGCTAAATCCCCAATCTGACTTCTGACTAGAGTATTTTCTGACTAGAGCATCTTTAATCTTCTTTTAAAATTTTATTTATTCATTTATTTTTGGCAGTGCTGGGTCTTCGTTGCTGCACAGGCTTTTCTCTAGTTGCATAA
Organism: Ovis aries; assembly: GCF_016772045.2. Classification (NCBI taxonomy): domain Eukaryota; kingdom Metazoa; phylum Chordata; class Mammalia; order Artiodactyla; family Bovidae; genus Ovis; species Ovis aries. The sequence continues at coordinate 15,015,772 of NC_056066.1, forward strand.
ACTTGCAATTGCAGTGGCCTCTCTTGTTACAGAACACAAACTTAGCTGCCCAGAGCATAGGAGGTCTTCTGAGACCAGGGATGGAACCCGTGTCCCCTGAACTAGCAGGCAGATTCTTGACCACTGGACCACTAGGGCATTCCTTTTAAAAGTGTTGGTGTATGTATAGGTATGTGTCTCTCTGCATTTATTATTCTTTTCTGGAATACAGATAAATCTTTTACTATTGACTCATTTTTCTTAGTTCAGAAACGTGTTTACTGAATTTTAGTGTCTATATTAAGATGCTACTATATTAGGATGTAATATTCGACAGCATCACTGACTCAGTGGACATGAATTTGAGCAAACTCTGAGAGATAGTGGAGGACAGAGAAGCCTGGCAGGCTGCAGTCCATGAGGTCACGAAGAGTCAGAGGTGACTTATAGCGACTGAACAACAAAAAACAACACTTTTAATATATATTCCTGATTTAATTATATGTGCATGTATATACATAAATATATATACACATATATACATTTATATTTATATAGATATGTACATACACGCATGCACATATGTGTATATATGCATATATATACATGCATGCTTGCATGGTGAGTTGTTTCAGTCATGTTCAACTCTCTGTGACCCTATGGACTGTAGCCCGCCAGGCTCCTCTGTCCATGGGATTCTCCAGGCAAGAATGCTGGAGTGGGTTGCTGTGCCCTCCTCCAAGGGATCTTCCCAACCCAGGGATTGAACCTGCATCTCTTATATCTCCTGCATTCGCAGGCAGGTTCTCTACCAGTCGTGTCACCTGAGAAGCCCATATTCATGCATATATTTATATAAATGTTACACATCAGTACAATGATAACCTCCTGCTTTTACAGCTACTAAAAAGTCTAGATGGAAGAGGGGAAGCTGTCTTTGCATCATGGAGATGTGACATTATATATCTTTTTTTGTGACTTCTTTCTTGGGAATGTGGATTTTCTAGCTATAGGATTATCAGTTTTTTATTCGATCTTTTTCACTTAGCACTTGTTTTCCTATATATGATCTGTATTTTTTCTTGGTGTCAGTGTGAGTGTCAATTTTTCTCAGTGTCAATTGCATATTTCCTGTATAATGTCAATGCTCTTTGTTGCTTTGAATTCACATTTTCATTTATTCTGGCACTTGTGTTCATTTTCTTTATTTCATTTTCTTTATTCTAAATTTGACTTACCTATTTTTGGCTTCCCTCGGTCTTTGTTGTTGCGTTCAGGCTTTTTCTAGTTGCAGTAAGTAGGGGCTACCCTCTAGTTGTGTTGCCGGGGTTCTCATTGTGGAGCACAGGCTCTAGGAGCCAGGCTCAATGGTTGTGGCACATGGGCTTAGTTGCCCTGCAACACATGGAATCTTCTGGGACCAGGAATTGAACCCATGTCCCCTGCATTGCCAGGTAGGCTCTCAGCTCCTGGACCACCAGGGAAGTCCTGTGTTTATTTTCTGACCTGAATTTCTTCTCTGTCAGTTGCTTTTTCATACCTTGCCCAGATCCACTCTCCTCTAGTATTGTAATTTCCTGATTCCTAAAAATCCGTGTTTCCTTGATACTCTAAGACCAAGCGCAGAGGCCCATAGTTTCTAGTTTCACGTAGTGATGCCGACTGTGATGCTGACAGTGACAGCAAATGATGGATATGTACTCATCAAGGGTGTTGTGTATATAAATCCATTCCATCTTCACACCACTTGGTACTGTTATCCTCATCCCAGTTGACTAATAACTAATAGATGGGAAAGCTCTGATTTTGGTCCAGAAGTTTGGCTTCCAAATCCCCATTCTCAGCCATGAAATAGTTCCATAGGCACCATGCTGTGTAAGGTACACTTCCATTGCGTCTACAGGAAAATGGATCCTTTCTTTTATGCTCGTGTTCTTTGCACAGACTCCTCCCAGTTGCACATTTGTTCTGTTTTTCATACTAATTCTCAAAGAAAAGATTTTCTATACCCAGCCCTCGCCTGCTGACAAATTCATCTCTCAGAGTCTCCCCAGTGCTGCTACAATCCCTTTCTCAGATCTGAAGCTTGAAAGCAGGTTGTTGGGTATATGCCGCATAACCCTTCTGCTGCCTGACAGTCATTTATCCAGTGTGATTCTATCTTACTGAGTTTCAGAAGTCTAGGCATGGGACTTCCCTGGTGATCCAGTGATTAACACTCTGTAAGGCAGGGAGTGTGAGTTTGGTCCCTGGTTGAGAACTAAGAAACTACATGCCGTGTGGTACAGCCAAAAAGTAAAAAATAATAATAAAATAATAATTTTTAAAAAAGAAGTCTAGGCACAATGATATGATTCCTAATTCAATATGATCTGCTTTGCAGTTGGGGATACTTTCTCCCAAAGCTTAGTGGTATTTTCAATTGATAGTTTTCTTTGCCAGTCCTACTGCATTTTTGCCTCTTTCAGTGTGTCTTGAAGGACACTGCAGAAGCAACATGGAAAGTGAGTCAGGCACAGGTAGCAGAACACCATCCTACTTCTGACGAGTACGATCACTGCCAGCAATTCCGTTTATTTGGCTGCATGGCCCATTTGCTCCAGAATGTTCATCAATATAGAGGGCTGTTGACTTGCATCTTCTTACTCACACTTTCAGTCTCATCTCAAAAGCTGAAACCATTAGCTAGAAGAAGCTGAAAAACTAAGTGAAGAAGAGAAGAGAAAGAAGAAAGAAAGTAAGAAAGCAGAGCATCTGTGGAGTGAGCCCACCGCTGCCTAAACTGCTGTAGAGGAACAGAGCTGAAATGTGGTTTCCCTCACAGCTGGTTTTCTTAAATTCATCGCCACTCTCATTACTTGACCGCAAAGGGAAAGTGTTCCATTGTCACTAAATTACTTGCCTGAAGAAGGAAGGAAGTTTATATTGGCTTAATCCTCATTCATCGCTAGGAAAATGTGCCCTCTCTTTCTCATGAAATTCAATTCATTATTGGAAAATCCCACTGCTAACATGAACAAATTGAATTATTCCATTGGGTTTTATTGCTCTAAAAAGCAATTCATTCATTGACAACAGAAACTATATTACTAAAAAGGAGAAAAATAATACTTAATAACAAGGATGTCCCATGTGAATTCTCCCCCCAAAGGTTTTCTTGTGATTTGGGCTCCTAATAAATAAATAAAATGCATTTACTATGCTGCTGTTCTTATTTTATTATCCTGTTATTCCAAAATGTGAAACACTGAACAATACCCATCGTGTTCTGGATTCAAGATTCAGCTCTGGACCTTTGGCTTGTCCCCTCAGTGCAAGCAGAGGCCGAGTATATTCCGATCTATGATCTTGTCTTGACTTTAGAGTAAAGCTTGTTCTCCTCACTAGTTTATAAGCTCTGGGTATTGGAGGATGGCAAAAGTGCTTATTGTCTTTCTCCCTGACTCTCGGATTGTTAGTTTTATACTTTTTAATTAAGATAAGATAGCGCTGGGAGTGAAAAATAGTTTGGTTTCATTTTTATGATATTTTAATAGGCCATCATAAGATACTGTCATTTTGCTAGCTTGGTAACAGACAGTCACCTTTGCAAGGGTAGCCTGCATGCCTGTTACTTTCAGGGGAAATGCCTTCAGAAAGCTTTGCAAACCTGAATACTGACTAGAGGAGCAAAGGCATATTAAAGGAAAAAAAAAAAAAAAACAAGTTCACCAGACCACCAGGGAAATCTCTAGCTTTAAAATTTCCCCTAGAAATTGAGCACTTTTAAAATTTGAGAAGGACCGCATTTTTCATGATCTAAAGTTTTATGTCCTCCATTATAAGGAAAACAGAAATGTTTTCTTCAAGCAGTAGTGTTGAGATTTGGAGCATCTCTGAGGGGATTTCTGTTTTAAATGTGCCTTCTGTATACAAACTGGCCTTCTTTGTTCTTCCCTCTGTGTTACCTTTGGTCACCATGGAGGCTGCTGCTGGGAATAGCCCTTTCAGATGCTGCTGAGATGAACTGCGTACTCCTTGTCTTGCATCATTCTCGGGAGTCCCTGGTAGGCTAGCAACACTGTGATCGGAACCCATGTCATGCCTGCCTCCAAGGTGGTGGGGTCCCACCGCTGGATCCGGGCTGCTGTGGTCCAGGTGACATAAGCCCAGAGGCATTTAGGAAGATGTACGGTGGGGAGGTGGGGAGTGGATGATGGACAGATTAAACCGTATCTAATTGTTTCTGTTTGACCATTTTTTACCCATGAAAATGACTATTTCTTATGTCTTAACCTAATACCTTCCCCTGATACTGCTGATGTTAGAGGTGACATGGGCAAGGTGCTCTTCTAATATTCCCCCTCCCCTTCTCCCCCCCACCCCCCATCTCCTTACTCCTCCTCCCCATCTTCTTCCCCTTCATCCTTACCTCCCTATCCAGAGCCATTTGGGGTTGTGATTTAGGAATCAGCAATCAGGAACCCCAATCTTTCTCTCCTTTTTCTTTCTGTTACATTTTAAAAAAATCATCTCAAAGCTTTAAAACTCTGTAACAGTGACTCCATGAAGAATAACTGTGACTAAATTGGATTTTACTGAGAGCTGGAGCTGTGTATGTCCCAGTGGCTGGCTTTGGGTGGGACCTGTGCAGGCCTGCCATGGGCAGAAGGGGTGTGGCCACCCAGAAAGTGACAAGGGATGCTCTGTACTGAACCGCTGCGGGTGCTCACATTGCCTTCTCTCACTGCGAATGTCCCCCTCCCTCTGTCTCTTACAAGGACCCTTGTGATGACAGTGGGCCCACCTGGATAGTCCAGGATGTTCTCCTACCCAGAACCCTTAAATTAACCATGTTGGTCCTTTTGGCCATATAAAGTAGTATATCCACAGGGATCAGAATCTGGAGACCCTTGAAGAGTTATCATTCTACCTTCCATTTTTTATGATACTGGAAAGAACTCAGTCTTCCCAGATAGTCTAATGGTCTGGACAGATGGCCTTTTATATTTTTCCATCAGCATTCTATCCAAGATCGTTTTCCTGCCTTCCCTTCTTTCTGTAGGTACCTGTAAGTGTCAGGTACCTGTTTTAGCCCAGACTAGCGATAACAAGAGAAGTCACGGGACCTCCCATCTCCCCTTCGACTGGTCCTTTAAGACAGAGCTGTGAGAACCTGGCCGTCACCCCGCTTGCTATTCCTTGAACGAGCCTTCCATCAACAAGTTGGGGCATCCTGATGACAGAACACTCACTGAACATTCAAATTCCTGAATGCTGCAAACTGCTCACAGAGGGGCTGCCCTCCTGATTCTTATACTTTCTGACAGATGAGACTGTTGCACACAGATACCCATGTTAGAGTCTGATTACTAAGCAAGTGTGGAACACCTCTGTGCATTAAAACTCAAAATGAGCAGTGTGGGGGCATTATTTATAAGTTGTTTGTGGCCAAGCAGGGAGCTGTCACAACGGCTGCATTTCTACACAGGGTGGGATTATAAGGGGGTGGAGGCTGGGGTGGGGAGTGCACAGAGTTTTGTCCAGGTGCCACAGCTTCCTCAGTTTGCCGTTGAGAATGAACGCCTCAGCAGCTTCCCTTAAGCCTTTAAGCTCCCTCTCACCACGTCTAAAATAGCCAGGGGCTGGCAGAAGCCTAGAGCTATTCCTTTCCAGGTTTGTAGCATTGTTATTTTTTCTAAACTCCACTTGTGGAATGTTTAATGCCAATCCAACTTGCAAAGCCATCTGATATGAGCACATCATCCCATAAGCATTTCTGACAGCCAGTGTCACCGTGCATCTTTTTTTTATCACCCTTCTCTTTACAAGGTATCACAGATAGCACGCCAGGTTCAGCTGTGATTAATAGGGCTCTCTCACCATTGACTTCACTGGGCTCCAGCCTCCCAAGAAAAATGTGGCTGCTGATAAATCTCATGTGATAAGAGCTGTGTTATGTAAGGCAAGCATTTCACTCATATTATTATGACCGCCTGGTAGTTTGCAGAGTTCAATTGAATTGACAGGGCCTCTTGTCCCATTGATTTTGCTTGGCTTCTGCGGAGTGAACAAAACAAATTCATACAGAACTGATAGAGACGAGACTATTTGGCTGCTTGCGTATTTGGGGAGGCATTTCCAGACTATTATACATACTTTGAAAACGTGTCTCTAGATGTCTTTCGGTGTTTTTTTTTTCCCCTCAGAAATTAATACATCAGTGTTTCTGGTGGAATATGAAGCTCTGTATGTCCAGCTTCACAAGAACAGTCTTGAAGCAAAGACAGAAGTGCAGTTCTGTTTCAATGTGTAATGCCCCAGTATGGATATGGGGGGCTGTTGCAAAGGTGTATATATGGGCATGAGACTTGTGGACGAAAGGGCAAATTGTTTGAGTTATTCAATTTCTAAATGGCAAAAGAGTTAAGTGGTTAAAAAGAAGAAAGAAAAGGAAGACACCTTGGGTTTGATGGGAGCCTAAAGAATATTCCTAAAGTGTTGCTCACTGGAAACATTCCGAAGGACATTTAATTGTGCACACAGGGTATTAAGAGGGACAGAGAAGACTTTCCTTTGAATTGAAGTCTTTGGGGGAAGAACTGGAGGGAGCCATTTCAATTCAAAGCATAACTTCCAGCAAAGCTAAATATTATCATTTGTTTATAGAGTAACATGCAATCATAAGGTCCAGATAAATAAATGAATTGGTCTTTATGAGAGTAACAAGTGATGAGCAGAGCTTTTCATTTTAAAGAAAAAATGTTTCCTGAATAAAGAGAGAAGCAAAGCTCACCTTGACCACCCTCCTTCAGCTGCTTTCATACCCATGTTCCATGAACATGTGACTTGAGTCCAGCCACAGTGCAAAGCTTGCAACCCTCAAACTTGATCTTTTTCATGAGCCACGCTTTTGCTTGAGCTGTTCCCTTGACCTGAAATCTAGGTTTGTTAAGACCTAGAACAGAGTCATCACCACCTCTCATCAAAACTGGAATCTCTTTTCTGAAGTCCGTGAGCACATTGAACACACTTCTTTTGTTTATTTATTTTTGACCACAATGGGTCTTCATTGCACGCAGGCTTTTCTCTGGCTGCAGTGAGCAGATCTACTCTTGTTTGCAGAAACTGTGCTTCTCACTGTGGCTTCTGTTGTTGTGGAGCACAGACTCTAGGCACAGGGCTCAGCAGTTGTGGTGCCTGGGCTTAGTTGCCCCCCGATACATGGGATCTTCCCAGACCAGGGACCAAACCTGCATCCCTGCATTGGCAAGGTCTTCCAGAAGCCCCCTAGATTGTGAGTCATGACCATGTGACCTTGACCTCTGTATGCCTGCCCTGTCCCAGAAGATTAGAACCTCTCAGTGAGTGCTGACTCATGATCGAATGATTTGGTGCCCAGAGAAGAAACACCAACAAGTCCAAGGAACAGCCCATCACCCTCTATTTCTTATCAAGTCCAAGAACGTGAAACTCTTAGAATAAAAATCTTCTCTGATGAAGAAAGCAGAGGGTGGTTGTAAAATTTAAAGTCCTCTAATATAAAATGTTCATGTGGGCAGATCCAACAGAGAAGAAAGTAAGCCTCAGGGATTTTCACTCTGAAATCCATGGATTTGCTCTCTTGTTGTTTTTGCCTCTTCCCAGTAATTCCATGTGATGGAGGCATTTTGCAGGGGTTAATCTACATGTAATGAAGTTTCAAAGAAATCATATACTGTACTCTCCTTACGGGGTCCTGGAGTCTTTCTTTTCTAGACAGCATGGTACAAAACAGTGATAAATAAGCTGATGCTTATCACTGTAGATAATACCTTTTTCCCCTTTTTTTGGTTTCTTCTTTTCTATGTCTTTCTGTCATCCCCAAAGTAAGTGTGCATTACTGTGAGTGATTTTTTTTTTTTTTTCATTAAAATCAGGCTTTGCACATACTCTAGAATAACTGGAGAATCTCAGGAAACCACATCCATGCAAGATCCAGGTGATCAGTTTTATTTCAGAAGACCTCCTGAGCGGTCACAGGCCCATGTCCATCTGACCTTGGCTTTCTGATAAAAGTGATGGCAGGTGTTCAGATCTGGTCTGCACTGAGCACTGATATGGGGAACTCAGTCCTTGGGACTTCCCTGGAGTCCAGTGGATAAGAATCCGCCTTGTAGTTCTGGGAACTCCGGTTTGATCCCTGATTGGGGATCCAAGAACCCACTTGCCTAGGAGCAAATAAGCCTGCGTGCCACAGCTCGAGAGTTTGAGTGCCACAACTGAGACCTGATACAGCCGAAGAGACTCAGTTCTGCCGCCTCCAACCTTGGGCCTGCTGGACAGGAAGTTACCCTCCCCTCTAAATGTGCAACACAATAGAACAACAGAGAGTTTCAAAGGGACTGGTTCTGATTCTGAGAGAAATAAACAGCCCATCCTCAGTAATGACTGACTTAGAGAGACTAGATTCTTTCCTATGCTTGATAAATTTGAGACAGCGACAGCTAAGAGAATCCTACACCAATGCTGATCAACCTTGAACTTCTAATCGAAACTCAAAAGTATGCAGATTAATGAGATGTAAAAAATGGGGTCAAAGTAATGAAGAGGTTTTTCCCCCCCCCCCTAAGTCTCAACTTAGAGAATTTTAGTGGCTTGTGGATGTGCTTTAGTTCTGACCGTTTTCTTCTCTCATTTCAAAATGAGAATACAATTAATAGCCAAACGGAAGAGATAAGGACATACCAAGGTGGAAGAGGATCCAATCCACTATTGTCCAAATTTCTAGACATCAGTGGTGTTTAGGGAGCTTTGTGGCTGGGTCTGGAGTGCCGAAGGATGCACTGTCCTCATCACAGAGAGTGAGGCAGAATGGAAGGACTACAGACTCCCAGTCTGAAGCTGTGGAAGTGCCCATCCCCTCTGCCTCTCATCAACCTCATTCTACAAGGTCGGCTCACAAGACTGGCTGAGCTCCATGGAATGACAGAGAAAGTGCTCTGAAAACTGAAAGACACAGTATAGTTGTTTCTTATCACGATCCTTGAAATTATTGCTTTATAATTTACAGATGCTTCCTCCCAATCTGTTTCAGACACATGCAATTTAGTTTACTCTCTATTTGTGGAAAGAAAATGCCTTCTGAAGCCCCAAGTAGCTCTCACCTGGACATTGACAGACAGCAGCAGGCTTTGGTTTCCGTTGCTCTGCCCGTTGTCCGCGTGCAAGGCAGCATCTTCCATTTCCACGATGGAAGCAAAAGAGGAAAGCGACTGAAGAAAAGAGCATCATGGGGAAGCTCAGGGCTCAGACTGATTTTTCTCTTCTGTTTAAAATTATTTCCAAGAGATTAGAACTACATGCTTTAAGTCTGAACAAATGTAAATAACTTGAGGATGATCTGTTTGTGAGTATTCGTACTGCTTTTCCTGTGATGAGATTGTTGGATGGCATCACTGACTCAACCATCAAGAGGTTGAGCAAACTCAGGGGGATGGTTAAGGACAGAGGAGCCTGGTATGCTGCAGTGCATGGGCTCACAAAGAGTCAGAGGAGACAGTGACTGAACAACAGTTGCGCTGTTAACCCTCTTCTGATGTAAATCCTTGGCCAAAGCAGGCCCCTGGGGCGAGGAGGCTGCAGCCTCCACTAACCCTGAGTGTCAGACTCCATGGAAGAATTTCTATTCCTTCCTCTGAAATTTCTATTCCTTTCTCTACCCTCTCTGCTAGTGTAGCAGAGAGTGATAAGTTTAGAGTTAAAATAGTTACGCTCTTTTGTTCTTCTTTTTCTTAATATATTTATTTTATTAAAGTACAGTTGACTTACAATGTTTCAGCTACATAGCAGGGTGATTCAGGTATACATGTTGTTTTTCAGATTATTTTCCATTACAGGTTATTTGACAATATGTTGACTGCAGTTCCTTGTGCTGTACAGTAAATCTGTGTTGCATATCTTTTTTAAAAAATTAGAAATCTAGCATCTGTTCATACTAAGTCAAACAAGCAGAATCAAAATGTCATAAATTTTTTAGTTAGGCAAAAATTCATAAGTTTTCTAAAATATATATATTATGAGTACTATTTATATATGTATACAAAAGCTTTCCTACTATGCTTGATAAAGGCTTAAGGAAGAATATCAAAAAAAGAGAAGAAATGAAGAAATTGGAAGACAAACTAAATGAAATGGAAGCACTTTGCTCTTAATCTATTTTGATTGCAAACAAGAAAAAAAGTGAAGCTGATAGTGTTAGAGATTGAAAACTGGAAATGACAAAATCCAAAAGCTTTACCTTTATCATTAATAAAAATAATAATAATAGGCAACTTTTATTGAATTTCTCCTATGTGTCAGATGCTGTACTGGGTACTGACAACTCATGTAATTTCATCCTTACGACGGCCCTGAAAGGTGTGTGTCATACTTCTCATTTTTCGTATGAGTCAACATCAGCTCACATGGTTGGCATAACTTGGAAAGCTTTTAAGAGGCAAAGCTGGGACTCCAACCCACATCCGACAGTAGGCCTTAGTTCCCTTCACTCCTCCATGCTGCTGCTTTACTATTTATTAGCTAGATGAGCCGGATGGATGGATTTACAGAGCTCCAGGCCTTAAGGTCAAATAACCTTTGGCTTCATGTCTCTATCCTGTCACTTATCACCCTGGAGGTCTTGCAAGAGTCTGTTAATCACACTAAGCCTGTTGTTTCATCTGTGAAGTGCTGTTAACATTGGGCCTTCAATCCTCATAGGATCGCTGGGGGAACCAAATGACAATGTGTTCTGAGTGTTACACAGACATCAGGGCTGGCTTCTTATAACTCTTGCCTCTTAAATGGTATTGTTTGCAAAACTTGTTCTTAAAGATGTGTTTGTGGCAGAGGTTTTCTATTATTCTAAGACATGGACGTTTATCAAGTAACTCAAGCCATGACAGGCAATAAAACCTTTATTTAATTAGAACCCAAATATTTATCAACTCTATGATCTACATTGCTTTTTGCTGTTCTCTTGAACTTCCCTTTTGAGGGCAAGACGTCAGTAAGAAAACAAGTGAACAGCCTAGATTTGCTAAAAATCCAGACAGCTTCCAAGATATTTATTTCTAGGGTCGCCATCAGAGGCTGTTAGAGCAGGAATCTTCCCTGGGGGCCGTAGACTTCAAGTTGCTAGTCCAGGGTTGCCTCTCCCACTAGAAGCCTTGAACCCATGCAGCTCTTTCCGTTACATCTGCTCGTGATTCTTTCTGAACCCCTTCTTCGCCTTGGCATCTTGTTGTGCGCACACTGACTCTCAGAGCCAGAGCCTTTTACATGTTCTCCGTCCACATGGAAAGGTCCATTTTTCTGTTCCTGTGGATAGGGCCTTCCCAGGTCGTGCAGTATTAAGGAACCTGCCTGCCAATGCGGGAAATTCAAGAGACGCAGGCTTGATCCCTTGGTCTAGAGGATCTCCTGGAGAAGGAAATGGCAACCCACTCAGTATTCTTGCCTGGAAGTTTCCACGGACAGAGGAACCTGGCGGGCCACAGTTCATGGGGTCGCAAAGAGTGGGACATGACTGAGCATGTGCGCACACACATAGAGTGGATGGATTCATTTTTAAGACTTCCAGGCACAAAGACTGGAAATGGAAATTTCTGATTGTTTCAAAACATCTTGTTCCCCAAACTGTCTCATTCATGGTTTTTTGTTGTTGTTTGTTTTTACTGTTGTTATTTGTCTTCTCTCATAATGGCAAACTAAGTTCACACTGAAACTTGAACTAGCTCCAACACATCATCAACTTGAACTAACCATTCTCTTGAGCTGCCATTGCGCTCTGCAGATTGCTCCAATTCGCCCAAAAATGGCCAGTCTGACTCCTGAGTTTTACCTGGCCATCAGGGAGGACGGCATTGTGTTGCAATATGGAAGACCAAAAGCACAGAAAGATGACTTGTTGTTACAATTGAAAGCAAACACAGGAAAATGTGTTTGTGGAGGGTTAGGACTGGTCATTCCTTAGTCTCGGAGATAATTGTACTTGAAACGAGAATGTGCCCAAAAGTGAAATGTGGATATCGTTTTTCATGGTCATGTTTTCCTTAAGACTATTTCCTCTTGATTGTTTCATTCCCAGCAGTGGCTCCTCTGGGGCTTTGGGAAGAGCACAAGAACAGAACATTCGCACCTCTTGCTTTGAAACGAGGATTAGAATTAACTGCCTTTCAAATACAGTGACAAATGAATCCAGCCCGAATCCCAGTGAGAGGGGTCAATCCAGTTCTTTTCACTTCACAGATCAAGGGGAGGGGGGCGATATTCACACAAAGACACAAGAGAGGGAAAAGTACTTGCCCAAGGCCACATAGCAAGTTTCTGAGTGACTTGGAAGCAATGACACATACAGAAAGATCTTAATTGTTGGAGGCCTAAGATGATAGGAAACTCCTGATGTCTGAGGCATCCAGCAGTTCCTCCGCACGCCAAGTGGTTGCCATATCAACTGCCACGAGGCGGGGAGCCAGCCAACCAGTGCATGCTCAGTCGTGTCTGACTCTTTGCGACCACATGGACTGTAGCCCCTGCCAGGCAACTCTGTCCATGGAATTTTCCAGGCAAGAATACTGGAGTGGGTTGGAGGTGAGGAGCAATCAGCTTAAACCCCAGAGTCAGGCAGGAGCAGAATGCAAGCATCTGTGTTTGAGTAGAGAGCTGCCTCTAGACTCTTATAAATGGCTGCAGGACCTAAAACCATGGCCTGGGTCTTCTATGCAGGGTTCCCAGAGCAAACTTCATTTGGGAGGGTGAACACTGGATGTACTCTATGATTTCTAGATTCAAAGTTCTTGGACCAGAATGGCTGTGTTCACCGGCAACAGTAATAAATGAGGGGCAGAACCTCCAAGATAATTTGAACAATAAACATTTTTAACATGATTCACACAGGGCAGAGAAAGTCCATGTGATAGATTTTTCATTTGGGGCCAAAAAGAATTGGAGGTAATCTCAGAAGTGTTCCTCTTTGGGCCCAGAGGCCAAAATTTGCAGCTTAAAGAAGTATAATGTGAGCTTTAAAATGGATTATAAAGAGCTGAATAGAATAAAATTGGGGTCTGAGTAGATGAGTTGGTAACATGTTAGTACATTTCCTAGATGAATCTTCTGACCAGTTGAATAGCGCCAATAAGATGGTTTTAATGTAACGTCTAAAATTGCTAAGCTTTGATATTGTAAGTAACCTGACCACACAGTGTGATGCTAAGAGTAACTTGATTTTGCTGGTATTGTTCTAAAGTGGATCCTCTTTATCAAAGTCATAGATTCACGGGGCTATTTCAAAGATAATGTGAAAATTCCTTTTCATAGTTACTAGTTGATATCATCAACTTTCAATCATACCAATATGTCTGGTTGTATAAGCTTGTCTGAACTTAAGAAAGGGATGATTAACTAGAAAGTGTATTCTACTGTGTTCACCTAAAAAATGCACCACCTGAAAAAGAAATCTGTATTAAAAGCAGGCAGTCTATCAGGTACACTGTTTTTAAATGACACTAACTCAGTTCCCAGAGTTAATCTGCATGCTGCCCCAAGATGAGTCCCCTTCCCAACCCTGTGGTGAATCAACTTGGAAGATGGGTCCACTGAAAATCTAATATGATTTCCTACTCTCTCAAGTATGCAGACTTCCTGGGTGGCTCGGTGATAAAGAATCCACCTGCCAATGCAGGAGACGAGAGAGATGTAGGTTCCATCACTGAGTTGGGAAGATCCCCTGGAGGAGAGCATGGCAACCCATTCCAGTATTCCTTACCTGGAGAATTCCATGGACAGAGGAGCCTGGTGGGCTACAGTCCATAGGGTTGCAAAAAATTGGACACAACAGAAGTGACTTAGCATGCTGCATGCATGCAAGTTATAAACTGGAAAAGTTTGTCCATTGAGAAAGCCAAAACTCTATTTTTAATGAATGTCCCTTACATTGCTCACCTAGGCAATATGCTGAAATGGAAGTAAAACAACTAACTAACTAAATAGCTAACATTTATTGAGAAGTGAACACTAGTTGCTATATGCCTGGCACTGTGCTGAGTATTAACATCTGATATCAGATTTAACCCATATAAGAGTCCAGAGTTATCAACATGTTTCAGATGAGGACACTGAGTTGCCAAGGTGGGGTAACTTGCCAAGGTCACATGCAGACAAGGGACAGAACCAAGATTGGAAAGGTAGTCAAACTTTTGACCCACAATCTTTACTTATTATTTGAAGTATAGTTGACTTACAATGTTGTGTTAATTTTTACTGTTCAGCAAAATGATTCAGTTATACGTACATATTTACACACACACACACACACTCTCTCTCTTTCATATTCTTTTCCAATATGGTTTATCATGGATATTGAATATAGTTCCCTGTGCTATACAGTAGGACCTTGTTGTTTATCCATCCTGTATAATAATAGTTTGCATCTGCTAACCCCAGACTCCCACCCTTCCCCACCCCCACCCCATGGCAATCACCAGCCTATTCTCAATGTCCCCGATTCTGTTTCTGTTTCATAGATAGGTTCATGTGTCATGTTTTAGCTTCTGCCTATAACTGATATCATATAATGTTTGTCTCTCTTTGTTGGGCATACCTCACTTATGATACCTTCCAGGTGCATCTGTGTTGCTGCAGGTGGCCTTACTTCATTCTCTTTTTGACTGAGTAGAATTCCATTGTATATACACACCACATCTTCTTTATCCGTTTATCCACTGTTGGGTATTTAGGTATTTTCCATGTCTTGGCTATTGTAAACAGTGCTGCTGTGAGCATTGGGGTGCATGTATCTTTTCAAATTATGGATATGCAGCTTTTCATAATTGGATAATTTAAGGGACAAGGGAATTGGGGGGGATGTTGAGATGAGATGACTGTATTTTGCACTCATGGATGTGAATGGGTGTGAACTGGGGGGTCCAGAGAGCAAACTGTAATGGGTTTAATAGTGTTCCCCCCCCCCAAATATGTCTACCTAGAACTTCAGAACGGGACTTACTTGGAAATAGGGTCTTTGCAGGTGTCACTAGTTAAAGTGGAAAGCATACTGGATTAGTGTGGACACTAAATCAAGTATGACTGGTGTCCTTGTAAGAAGAGAGGAGACACAGACACAAACAGGAAAGATGGACATGTGACAATAGAGACGGGGACCGGAAGCATGTGGCAATCAGCCAAGGTCACCAGGGATGACTAGCAACTACTAGAAGCAAAAGGCAAGGAGGGTTCTTTGCTAGAGAGTTCAGAGATGGCTTTGCCATGCTGACATCTTGATTTTGGACTACTAGCCTCCAGAATTGTGAGATAATAAATTGCTGATTTTTAATCCCCCCATTTTCTATATTTTGTTACAGCACCCCTAAGAAACTAATACACCATGGTGACACTAATCAAAAGAAACTTGGAGTGGCTTTATTAATAGTAAGGCTGTTAGTAGAGATAAATAGGGTCATTTGATAATCATAAAGGGTCAATTATAGATTTATCAAGAGAATATAGAAATCCTAAACTTTTTTGTATAATAACAGAGGTTCAAAATACATGAAGTGAAAACATAGAAAAAATTGACAAGTTCACAATAGTCAGACATTTCAACACTCCTCTCTTAAGAAATGATAGAACAAGTAAACAAGAAATCAATAAGAGTATAAAAGATTTGAACACTTGAACCAACTTTACCTAATTGACATTTATAGAACATCACACCCAGCAACAACATTCATATTCTTTTCAAATGCCTATGGAACATTTATAAAATAGGCCCCACTCTGGGCCAGGAAACAAGTCTCAATGAGTTTAAAAGTATTCAAGTGATACAAAGTACACTTTGACTAAGTAGAATTGAATTAGAAATCTATAACAGAAAATGTTTAAATATTTGAAATGAAAATAACATAATTCTGGAGAATCCGTGTGTCAAGTAAATCAAATAGAACATCAGAAGGTATTTTGAACTCAATAAAATCAGAAACACAGCATATCATTATTTCTGGGATGCCACCAAAGCAATATTTTGAAGACTTTTCAGCCCTAAACTCTTATCTTAGAAACAAAGTCAGTTCAGTTCAGTTCAGTCACTCAGTTGTGTCCGAAACTTTGTGATCCGCCATGGACTGCAGCAAGCCAGGCTTCCTTGTTCATCGCCAACTCCCAGAGCTTGCTCAAACTCATGTCCACCAAGTAGGCAACAGCACCCAAGGATATCCTCTGTCATTTGCTTCTCCGCCTGCCCTCAGTCTTTACCAGCATCAGGGTCTATTCCAATGAGTCAGTTCTTCGCATCAGGTGGCCAGAGTATTGGAACTTCAGCTACGGCATCAGTCCTTCCAATGAATATTCAGGGCTGATTTCCTTTATGATGGACTGATTTCCTTTGGGATGATCTCCTTGCAGTCCAAGGGACTCTCAAGTTTTTTCCCACACCACAGTTCAAAAGCATTACTTCTTTGATGCTCAGCTTCCTTTACAGTCCAGCTCTCACATCCATACATGACCACTGGAGAAACCATAGCTTTGACTAGATGGACCTTTGTTGGCAGAGTAATGTCTCTGCTTTTTAATATCTATCTAGGTTGGACATAACTTTCCTTCCAAGGAGCAAGTGTCTTTTAGTTTCATGGCTGCAGGTCACCATCTGCAGTGATTTTGGAGCCCAAAAAAATAAAGTCTGTCACTGTTTCCATTGTTTCCCCATCTATTTGCCATGAAGTGATGAGATCAGATGCCATGATCTTAGTTTTTTGAATGTTGAGTTTTAAGCCAGCTTTTTCACTCATCTCTTTCACTTTCATCAAGAGGCTCTTTAGCTCCTCTTCGTTTCCTGCCGTAAGGGTGATGTCATCTGCATATCTGAGGTTATTGAAATTTCTCCCAGCATCCTGACTCCAGCTTGTGCTTCCTCTAGCCTGGCATTTTGCATGATGTACTCTGCATATAAATTAATTAAGCAGGGTGACAATATACAGCCTTGATGTATACCTTTCCCAATTTGGAACCAGTCTATTGTTTCATGTCCGGTTCTAACTGTTGCTTCTTTACCTGCATACAGATTTCTCAAGAGGCAGATCAGGTGGTCTGGTATTCCTATCTCCTTCAGAAGTTTCCACAGTTTGTTGTGATCCACAGAGTCAAAGGCTTTGGAGTAGTCAATAAAGCAGAAGTAGATGTTTTTCTGGAATTCTCTTGCTTTTTAGATGATCCAGTGGATGTTGGCAATTCCATCTCTGGTCCTCTGCCTTTTCTGAATCCAGCTTGAACATCTGGAAGTTCATGGTTCATGTACTGTTGAAGCCTGGCTTGGAGAATTTTGAGCATTACTTTGCTAGCATGTGAGATGAGTGCAATTGTGTGGTAGTCTGAACATTCTTTGGTATTGCCTTTCTTTGGGATTGGAATGAAAAGTGATCTTTTCCAGTCCTGTGGCCACTGCTGAGTTTTCCAAATTTGCTGGCATGCTGAGTGTAGAACTGTCACAGCATCATCTTTTAGGATATGAAATAGCTCTACTGGAATTCTACCACCTCCACTAGCTTTGTTCGTAGTGACAATTCCTAAGCCCTCTTGACTTCCCAGTCCAGGATGTCTGGCTCTAGGTGAGTGATCACACCATCATGATTATCTGGGTCATGAAGATCTTTTTGTACAGTTCTTCTGTGTATTCTTGCCACCTCTTCTTAATATCTTCTGCTTCTGTTAGGTCCATATTGTTTCTGTCCTTTATCGAGTCCATCTTTGCATGAAATGTTCCCTTGGTATCTCTAATTTTCTTGAAGAGATCTCTAGTCTTTCCCATTCTATTGTTTTCCTCTATTTCTTTGCATTGATCACTGAGGAAGGCTTTCTTATCTCTCCTTGCTATTCTCTGGAACTCTGCATTCAGATGCTTATATCTTTCTTTTTCTCCTTTGCCTTTTGCTTGTCTTCTTTTCTCAGCTATTTGTGAGGCCTCCTCAGACAATCATTTTGCCTCTTTGCATTTCTTTTTCTTGGGTGTGATTTTGATCACTGCCTCCTGTACAATGTCACAAACCTCCATCCATAGTTCTTCAGGCACTCTGTCTATGAGATCCATTCCCTTTTATCTATTTGTCACTTCCACTGTATAATCGTAAGGGGTTTGATTTAGGTCATACCTGAATGGTCTAGTGGTTTTCCCTACTTTCTTCAATTTAAGTCTGAATTTTGCAGTAAGGAGTTCATGGTCTGAGCCACAGTCAGCCCCCTGTCTTGGTTTTGCTGACTGTATAGAGCGTCTCCATCTTTGGTTGCAAAAAATATAATCAATCTGATTTCAGTATTCACCATCTAGTGATGTCCATGTGTAGAGTAGTCTCTTGTGTTTTTGGAAGAAGGTGTTTGCTATGACCAATGCATTCTCTTGGCAAAACTCCATTAGCCTTTGCCCTGCCTTATGTTGTATTCCAAGGCCAAACTTGCCTATTACTACAGGTGTTTCTTGACTTCCTTCTTTTGCATTCCAATCCCCTGTGATGAAAAGGACATCTTTTTTTTGGTGTTAGTTCTAGAAGTTCTTGTAGGTCTTCATAGAGCCATTCAACTTCACCTTCCTTGGCATTAGTGATTGGGGCATAGACTTGGATTACTGTGATATTGAACAGTTTGCCTTGGAAATGAACAGAGATCATTCTGTTGTTTTTGAGACTATATCCAAGTACTGCATTTCAGACTCTGTTATTGACCACGAGTGTTACTGCATTTCTTCTAAGGGATTCTTGCCCACAGTAATAAATATAATGGTCATCTGAATTAAACTTGCCCATTATGGTCCATTTTAGTTCACTGATTCATAAAATGTCAGTGTTCACTCCTGCCATCTCCTGTTTGACTGCTTTCAATTAACCTTGACTGACGGACCTGACATTCCAGGTTCCTATTGCAGTATTGCTCTTTACAGCATCGGACTTCACTTCCATCACCAGTTCTGTCCACAACTGGGGATTGTTTTCTCTTTGGCTCTGTCTCTTTGCTCTTTCTGGAGTTATTTCTCCACTGTTCTCCAGTAGCATGTTGGGCACCTACTGACCTGGGGAGTTCATCTTTACTGTCATATCTTTTTGCCTTTTCATACTGTTCATGGTGTTCTCAAGCCAAGAATACGGGAGTGGTTTGCCATTCCCTTCTCCGGTGGACCACATTCTGTCAGAATTCTCCACCATGACCCATCCATCTCAGATGGCCCTACATGGCATGGCTCATAGTTTCACTGAGTTAGATAAGGCTGTGATCCTTGTGATCTGTTTGGTTAGTTTTCTGTGATTATGGTTTTCATTCTCTCTGTCCTCTGATGGATAAGGATAAGAGGCTTAAAGGGAAGTCTCAAATTGGTGACTTCAATTTCTACATTAAGAAACTACAAAAAGAGCTAATTTAGAACAAAATATTTAAGAACTGACTCATTTGAAAAGACCCTGATTCTGGGAAAGATTGAAGGCAGGAGAAGAAGGGGAAGACAAAGGATGAGATGGCTGGATGGCATCACTGACTCAATGAACATGAGTCTGAGTAAACTCTGGGAGTTGGTGATGGACAGGGAGGCCTGGCGAGCTACAGTCCATGGGGTTGGAAAGAGTTGGACATGACTGAGTGACTGAACTGAACTGAATTTAAGATAAAAGAAATAATATAGATGAGAATGGAATAGAAAGCAGAAAAACAACACAAAAAATTAATGAAACCAAATGCTAGTTCTTTCAGAACATTAACAAAATTGCTAAACATCTAAATAGATGGATTAGGAAAAAACAAAAACTTAATTTACTAATATCAAAAACAAAAGATGTGATTAAATATTCCACAAATATTTAAAGGAATAATAGCAAATTATTATGAACAACATTATGCCAACAAATTGAAACTTAGATTAGGTATCAGCAGACTTTTTCTATAAAGCACCAGTGAGTAAAATCTTTAGGCTTGGAGGACCACATATGGTTGATGTCACTTTTTTTTTCGATCTTTAAAAACGTAAAAAAAAAAAAAGTTATTTTGCAGGCTATCTGCTGACTTAAGTGAAATAGACATATTCCTTGAAACACACAAAATTATTAAGCTTACTGAAGGAGAAGTAAATACAGTGGGCCCTGCATATCCAGAGTTGTGGAACCTGGGATATGGAGGGCCAACTCTACCGTGTTCTTTTATATAAGAAACTTGAGAATCCATAGATTTTGGTACCTGGGGTTGGGGGACTCTGCAACCAATGCTTCGTGGACATCAGGGGACAATGTCACCTGAATAGTCCTATATATAGTAAAGAATTAAATTTGTAGTTAAAAAGTTTCTCACAAAGAAAACTCCAGATCCAGAGGCGGGCTTACTGATAAAATCTACCAAATAGTCAAGGAAGAAATAATACATTCTTACCCAAACTCCCCTAGGAAAATTAAAAAGAAGAGAATACTTTCCAACTCATTCTATAGACTAGCATCACCTGTTACCAAAATCAGACAAAGACACTGAAGGAAAATTCCAGATCAGTACCCACTGTGAACACAGACATATAAATGCAGGAGGAGAAGGGGGTGGCAGAGGATGAGATTGTTAGATGGCATCACCTACTCAGTGGACATGAGCTTGAGCAAACCCTGGGAGTGAGTAAAGGACAGGGAAGCCTGGCGTGCTGCAGTCCATGAGGTCACAGAGAGTTGGATACCACTTAGCAACTGAGCAACAAGAGACAAAACTTTAATGTAATGAATCCAACAATATAGAAAAAGGAAAATTCATGATAACCATGTGGCTTTCATGTCAGGAATGCAAACTTGTGGCATCACTTGAAAGTCAATTAATATAATTCTCCAAATTAACAAACTAAAATCATTCAATAGTCACAGAAAGGGATTTGACCAAATTCAACATGTATTCCTGCATAAAATGCCTCCACAATCCAGGACTAGACAGAAATGGCTTCAATCTGATCATACCAGTGATATCAATCAGTCTGATATGAAAAATTAACTGCTATTATCATACTTCATAGGGAAAGAATGATTTTTCATCTAAGCACGGAATCAGGACAATGATGTCTGCCTCTTCGATTTTATTCAACATTATACTGGAGGTTCTAGCCAATACCATCAGGAAAGCTGGTATGAAAGTGCAGCATGAAAGACAACTATATCGTAAAGGAAGAAGGAAATGTTATTGTTGTCTTTGCAGAAAATTCTTTGGAATTTACATAAAGCTACTAGAATTAATGAATAAGCTTAGCAAATTGACAGGATATGAGATCTGTAATAGTAAAGCTAATTTATTTATACTTATTAGCATTTATTTGTATTGAAGTATAGTTGATTTACAAAACTGTGTTAGTTTCAGGTGTACAGCTAAGTGATTCAGTTATATATTTTGTTTCCAGATTATTGTCTAAGTTATGACAAGATATTGAATATTGTTCCCTGTGTGATACAGTCAATCTTTGTTGCTTCTATATTTTCTATACAGTAGTGTTTATCTCTTAACCCCATACTTTTAATTTTATCCTCCACCATCCCTTGGTAACTGTCAGTTTGTTTCCTATATCTGTAAGTTTGTTTCTGTTTTGTAAACGATTCATTTGCATTATTTTTTATGTCCACACGTAAGTGATATCATATGGTAATTGTCTTCCTCTGTCGGACTTCACTTAGTATGACGTTTTCTAGGTCTGTCCATGTTACTGCAAATGGCACTATTTCATTCCTTTTTACGGCTGAATAATGTTCCATTGTGCATATATACTACACCTTCTTTATCCATTCATGAATGTCTTGGCTACTGAAAATAGTGTTGCTGTGAACATTGGGTGCATGTATCTTTTCAAATTAGAGATTCTCTCTTTTCCAGATATATGCCCAGGAGTGGGATTGCTGGATCAAATGGCAACTTTATTTTTAGTTTTGTAGGGAATGTCCGTACAGTTTACCATAGTGGCTGCGTCAACTTACATTCCTACCAACAGCATAGTAGGGTTCGCATTTCTCCATGCCCTCTTCAGCATTTGTTATTTGTAGACATTTTAATGATTGCAGTTCTGACGAGTGTGAGGTGGTACCTCACTGTTGTTTTGATTTGCATTTCGCTAATAATTAGCGACATTGAGCATCTTTCCATGTACCTGTTGGCCATCTGTGTATCTTCTTTGGAGAAATGTCAGCCTAGGTCTTCTCCTCATGTTTTGATTGGGTTGTTTGTTTCTTTATTATTGAGTTGCATGAGTTGTTTTATATACTGCCATTTCTGATACCATCAAAAATATCAAGTGCTTTTGAGTAAATCTGACAGAAGAGGTGAAAATCTATACAGTGAAAACCACTAGTCATGCAGAGAGAAATTATAGAATACCTAAGTAAATGGAGAGAAGTAATACCAATTTATGTGTAAGAAGACTCAATATTGTTAGGATGTCAGTTGTCTCCAAATGGGTCTATAGTTTTAATGCAATACCCATAAAAATTCCAACAGGCTTTTGACTAAAATTTATGTGGAAATGTAAAAGGCCTACAATAATCAAAATAACTGTGGAAAATAAAGAACAAACTTGGAAGGTTAACACTGCATGATTTAAAGACTTATGATCAAGCTGCAGTAATCAGACCAGTATGATACTGACAAAAAGATAAAACAAAAGAACCCAGAAAGAGATCTGTACATATACAAACAACTGGTTTCCAACAAAGATGCAAAGACAGTTTAGTAAGAAAATGATAGGTTTTGCAACCACATCATGGTAGACCAACTAGATAGCCACATGCAAAAAAACTAATAAATAAACTTTGATTCTTACATCATATAAAAATAACTCAAAATTACCATAGGTCTAAATACAAAATTTTAAACTATAAATCTTCTAGAAGAAATCATTAGAGAAAAATCTTTGTGACTTTGGATGGGCAAAGAGTTCCTAAATACAATTCTAAAAGTAATGATTCAAAAGTTAGTGGTTGGAGTTTATTTTAAAATATCCTTGTTTTTGAGAGGAATCATGAAGAGAAAGAAAAGTCACAGACTAGAAGGAAAATTTGTAAATTGTGGCTCTGATTTAAAAAATACTGAAAATGAAACACAAAAACAAATAAATTTTTTTTAATTGGACAAAATATTTGAACAGGCATTTCTCCAAAGAGGGTATAAAGATGTCAGATAAGTACATGAAAAGATGATCAACATTGTTAGTTTCTAGGGAAACCCAAATTAAATCTACAGTGAGCTACCACTCTACACCTGTTTGAATTTCTAGGCTAAAACTGAAGACGGATCATACCAAATCATGAAACTTTCGTATACTCTCCTGCACTCCTGATAGGTATGTAAAATGATACAGTCACCCTAGAAAACCATTTAGCAGTTTCCTAAAAAGACTAAATATACACCTGCCATATGATATAGTCATTCCATTACTGGATGCTTACCCAAAAGAAAGAAAATCATACAATGTCCATACAAAGACATTTACATGAATGTTTACAGCAGCTTTATCTATAACAGTCAAAAGATGGAAATGACCCGCATGTCCACCAAGAAAAGAATGGAGAAACAAACCATGGCACATTCTCAGAATGGGCTCCGGAATAAGAAAGAAGGAACTATTGATACAGGCTACAACGTGTCTGAATCTCAAAGTGATTACGCTGAGTAAAAGAAGCCAGACTAAAAAAGTAATACTGTATGATTCTATTTATAGAAAATTCTAGGCAATGCAAACTGATACAGAGTGACAGGGCAAATCAGCAGTTGCTTGGGGATGGAGGGAGAGATGGGAGGAAGGGATTACAATGAGGCAGAAGGAAACTCTTGGGGTAGATGGTATGTTCATTATCTTGATTGTGGCAGTTGTTTCATGGGTGTATACATTTGCCAAATATTAATCAAATCCGACACTTTAAGTATACTCCGTTTATTATATGTAATTATACCTTAGTAAAGCAGAGATGGACTTTTCCTAAAGGAGAAGGAGGGGAGGAGAAGAAAGGAAGGAAGGAAGAGAGGAAGGGAGAAAGGGGAATTTCAGCTCTCTAGGAAGCTATCTGGGAGGCTAGGAAAGAATTTCTTTCAAGCGCCCCAGTGTCTCCTAATTTGATTGGTCTTAACTCGGTATATGAGCTACCAGGCAGGTCCCAGTGGGATGTTTCTTTGCATAGTTCTAGTCACATTAACTTTTAGCAACTTCTCTGTGATACCTGTGGAACTTCAAGGTTGCAGCAGTCCACCATCTCAGAAAAAACTAAAAACTTTCTTCTCCCAGGATGTTAGCTGAAAAAGCAAGGGGCTCCACATAGAACCCAGGCCACAGTTATCATCCAGGACTTGCTTTCCTATTAGTAGAAAAACCTCCTCACTCTCTACTTAACCCTTACCACAGAGGATTCTGTTCATTACAAAATATTCCAATAAGCAGGCTTGACTGAGGAAGATACAAGTTGTAAAACAAGCAAGAGATGGATCATATTCTTTACCCAAAGTCCCCGAAGGGCTCTTTTAAATAAGAAAGCTTTCTGAGGACATATAAAATTAATGTAATATATATGTATAAAAATGGCTTTGCATGCACTTCAGGAATCTGTCTACATGCTTTAAGCCAGCCTGACTGAGTGAAAGGAGGTTTTGTAACAGCAACCCTTTCTGTGAATGGGCCCCTCTGGTCCTAGGTGTCCCCCCTCTTCACCCCAAGGTCCCCCGGAAGCTGGTAGTGAAGCATCCACAGGACTCCCCCGACTACATCTGTGTGCTTCGCAGGGACCTCAGGGACCTTCCTGGTGCCCCTAGCAGGAGGGCCTCTGCTCAGCTGTCGAGGGGCGACCTGGGTTCTTTGACGCCCTTCTCCAGGGCACATCCTCAGACCTGTGCTCGCCCTCTGCCATGCACGGCTCCGTGGTGGTGTGGCTGGACCTGGCCTGGTGGTGACGGGAGTGGTGAGTGTCCCCTCTCAGACAGGCAGGTGTTGCAAGTGGGAGCAGGTCGTGTGTGCAAGCCTGGTCCACACCCCAGACCAGTCCACACCCAAACGTCCCCTCTCAGACCGGCCTGCAGCCCTCCCCAGGACCTGGGGCACAGGTGGTGCCCACCTCCTGCTACCTTTCTGGAGATGCATGGATCAGCTTGTGCACCTGGGAGGACCCTGCACCCTGGCTCCCCAGAGAACTACTGCCCAGAAAAGGAACCCCCACCATTAGGGCCTCAAGTTGGCTGCACGACCCTTTTAAACAAAACGTTTTGTGTGTAGAACTGAACTTTTCTATGCCCAACTCTCCCCTCTCTGCAGAGGCCAATACTTATCTGCCTCCTGTGCATTCTCCCAAGCCTGTTTCTCTGCTTTTCCATCCTCCAGCAGACCCATGGAATGTCTCACTCTGCTTGTAACATCAGTTCAGTTCAGTTCAGTCACTCAGTCATGTTTCCAACCCATGGACTGCAGCATGCCAGGCTTCCCAGTCCATCACCAACTCCCAGAGCTTGCTCAAACTCATGTCCATCAAGTTGGTGATGCCATCTAACAGTCTCATCCTCTGTCATCCCCTTCTCCTACTTTCAATCTTTGCCAGCATCAGGGTCTTTTCCAATGAGTCATTTCTTCTCATCAGCTAGCCAAAGTGTTGGAGTTTCAGCTTCAGCATCAGTCCTTCCAATGAATATTCAGGACTGATTCCCTTTAGGATGGACTAGTTGGATCTCCTTGCAGTCCAAGGGACTCTCAAGAGTCTTCTCCAACACCACAGTTCAAAAGCATCAATTCTTTGGCTCTCAGCTTTCTTTATAGTCCAGAACTCATATCCATCCATGACTACTGGAAAAACCATAGCTTTGACTAGACGTACCTTTGTTGATAAAGTAATGTCTCTGCTTTTTAGTATGCTGTCTAGGTTGGTCATAGCTTTTCTTCCAAGGAGCAAGTGTCTTTTAGTTTCATGGCTGCAGGTCACCATCTGCAGTGATTTTGGAGCCCGAGAAAATAAAGTCTGTCACTGTTTCCATTGTTTTCCCATTTGCCATGAAGTGATGGGACTGAATGCCGTGGTCTTAGTTTTTTGAATGTTGAGTTTTAAGCCAGCTTTTTCACTCTCCTCTTTTACCTTCATCAAAAGGCTTTTTAGCTCTTCTTCGCTTTCTGCCATAGGGTGATGTCATCTGCATATCTGAGGTTATTGGTATTTCTCCGTGCAGTCTTAATTCCAGCTTGTGCTTCATCCAGCCAGGCATTTTGCATGATGTACTCTGCATATAAGTTAAATAAGCAGGGTGACAATATACAGCCTTGATGTACTCCTTTCCCAATTTGGAACCAGTCTGCTGTTCCATGTCCGGTTCTAACTGTTGTTTCTTGACCTGCAAACACATTTCTCAGGAGACAGGTAAGGTGGTCTGCTCTTCCCATCTCTTTCAGAATTTTCCACAGTTTGTTATGATCCACACAGTCTAAGTCTTTGGTGTACTCAATAAAGCAGAAGTAGATGTTTTTCTGAAATTATCTTGCTTTTTCGATGATCCAACAGGTGTTGGCAGTTTGATCTCTGGTTCCTTTGCCTTTTCTAAATCTAGCTTGAACATCTGGAAGTTCACAGTTCACATACAGTTGAAGCCTGGCTTGGAGAATTTTGAGCATTACTTTGCTAGTGTATGAGATGAGTGCAAGTGTGTGGTAGTTTGAACATTCTTTGGTATTGCCTTTCTTTGGGATTGGAATGAAAAGTGACCTTTTCCAGTCCTGTGGCCACTGCTGAGTTTTCCATATTTGCTGGCATACTGAGTGCAGCACTTTCACAGCATCATCTTTTAGGATTTGAAATAGCTCCACTGGAATTCCATCACCTCCAACATCAGCCACATTAAAAGTGTATTCTGCAGCTTATTCTTTTTATCCTTCAGTATGCCTTGGAGTTCTGTCCATTTTAGAACTTACACGGCTACCTCATTCTTTCTAAAGGCTCCATGTTCACTCCACAATGTGGACATGGAAGTTTATTCCATGGCCTTATTTGTAGGCATGTAGACGGTTTCAGTTGCACACAGCACTGTGATGCCTGTGTGCGTGCATGATCAGTTGCTTCGGTCGTGTCCGACTCTTTGTGACCCTGTGGACTGCCTGCCAGGCTCCTCTGTCCATGGGATTCTCCTGGCCAGGATACTGGAGTGACTTGTCTGCCCTCCTCCAGGGGATCTTCCCCAACCAGGGATCAAACCCACATCTCCTGCGTCTTCTGCCTCATAGGGGGATTCTTTACCACTAAGTCACCAGGGAAGCCTGCTGTGATGCCTACAGGTAGTTTAACCTTCAACCCTAAACCTGACCCTGAGAAGTACTGTGTGATGTCTTAGCTGCTCTCAAAACTTCCAGTACATTCAGACCTCTTCCACAGAAAGTATCTCTGTCTCAGAACAATAAGATAAAAGCTTATGGATTACTATTAGTAAAACTAGAAAGTGAAGAGCTTTTTTCTTAGATTCCTTTCTCTCACTCTGGCCATTAGACTTCTATAGAGATCCGCCCAGATTATCATCTTATTTTTGGTGTCTTTTGACCATGATTAGCCATGTGTTGTGTGGTTTTCTTCTTTAAGTCATTTATGGTAGAGTTGGACAGGCCTGGGTTCAAATTGACTTCTCTGAGCTTCAGTTTTCTTATCTGAAAAATGGGCATCCTATAAGTATCTCACACTTGAGGAAAATAGAAGATGGAATTTCTATAAAGTGCTAAGTGATCAAACCACAGTAAGTATGTGGTTGCTGGCTGCTATAGAGTAAATGATAAACTCTGCAGTGTAAATCTGTTTCAGTGCTTTAATACTGAGGGGATTTTTAAAATGTGTGTGTGTTTGGCTGTGTCGGGTCTTGGTTGTGTCATGTGGGGTCTTTGTTGTATCTCCCTGGTTGTGGTGCGCGGGCTCAGTAGCTGCAGCACATGGACTGAGTTGCTCCCCAGCATGTGGGATCTTCCTTCCCCAACCAGGGATCAAACCCACGTCCCCTAAATTGCAAAGTAGCTTCTTAACCGCTGGCCCACCAGGGAAGTCCCTTCAGCGAATTTTTAACAAGAGCCATGGCTCAATGTATTAGCATCTTTGATACTAACAGTCTATCCTGTGGATGTGATTGCTATCTATTTACTCTCACACACTGCACATGCCCGTTTTAGGCTTATGGTAATTGCCCATATGTTTGGTCTAAGTTTGGTGAGCTATTAGATAATCTCAAGGTTGTAGAGGACCTTAAAAGATGATCTGTTCTAACTCCCTTCACGTCATTCCCAGGTGTACAGACCTGGTCTAACAATTTATTTCCCAGGACAGCTAACTCAACCAGATAAGTGGTGAAAATATTCCCTAATTCCCAAAGTGGTATTACCTAATTGTCTTCTATCATCAAAGTCATTCAGGTGATTAATTTTCAATCATTCCCTGCATAAACGGGAAGGAACTGAATCTTCATTGATTCAACGTATTCGATTTATTGAGCACTTTCCAAGGACCACTGTCCATTCTGGGTGCTGATGATAGAGATGAACAGTACCCTGTGCAACTTTACAGTCTAGCAGGAGAGCCAGCGCTAAAGTGCATATGAGTTGAAGTCTAGATTTACGAGAAGGTAATGTTTTGCTGATAGTAATTAGGCACTGTTTCTATTAGGCTGATACTGACCTTGTGCTCCATGACATACTAGCCAAGAGACAGATTTGGCACAATTCAGGGATGTCGTAGTTTGGGCATTGCATAGTTTAAGCACTATATAGTTTAGGCACTGCGTAAGTATGCAATAAATTAACAAAAAGACAGTGGTCTGTCATATAGAAAAAGTGAATGAGTCTTTCGAACACAAGCAATTTTTTTCCCAAAAATCTTGAGCAGGAAAACATACTTTACAAGTCTAACTTTTTCTCTTTTTTCCAATTAAATGACAGACATACATACACAGCTAAAAGGGAAAATTGTTTTCTAGGTTGCAGCAGGCCCTGGAGATTTCAATACTGAAACCTTCTATTTGTACCAATAATTCATATACAGCTAGATGGGGTGAAAAAGGTTAATGATGGAATTTTTTTTTAAGTATGTTTCATTGACTATAAATGGCAGATCTGACAGTTAAAATGAAAATTGTTCCAGAAGAAACTTTAGTCAGACTAATTATTTGAGACGTTATAAGGATATATAATTATATTCTTCACCTTTAAAAAAAAGTTTTATTACAAATGTGCTTTTAAAGAACAAGTAGAGAAATAAAAGCTGTAATTGTTCTTAATTATAGCTAACTGTAATTGCGCTCGATTGCAATACACTGAATATCACCAGTGGCTTAAAGAAATTCTGGCATACAGACAGTGCACCCACATTCAAGAGATGAGGTACAGATTCTGAATATTCTGTTATCTGTAATTTAGCTCTTTTACTGCTGATTTCGTTCCTGTTGGTTTTATTTTATTTTATTTTTTAGCAATTGTAGAGATATGATTGTCATCTGTGAATGTGTTGAAGGTTGGAGATTTCATCTGGGGTTGGTTCAAAACCTCCATCGCCGCAGAAAAGACATTATGGCAATTGTTGAAGGAGAGAACTGGACGTGACCCACTGATTGAATACACAGATTTGAATTTCCAGAGGTAGTGATGAATACCAAATGTGATTTACCCAGCAGGATCCAAGAAGTGGCCTGGAAGATGTGAGGGAACACGTCTGGCGCACCTAGAGCACCCTAACCACGCCTCTGCTCTCAGAGTCGTTTCAGACGGGTAAATCAAAGAAGCGGGGACGCACCCGTGAATGGGAGAGCTTTCCTCTCACTCCTCCCTGTGTTCAGAACTCAGATGGAATTCTGCGTCTGAGCAGACCTCCCTGCCCTTCATAGTCAGAAGGGCCGGGCAGGAGTCCCTGAGTTGACTGTGCTCAGTTGTGTCCGACGCTTTGCAACTCCGTGGACTGTTGCCCAGGCTCCTCTGTCCATGGCATTTCCCAGGCAAGCATACTGGAGAGGGCTGCCATTTCCTCCTCCAGGGGACCTTCCAGACCCAGGGACTGAAGCCTTTCGCATTGGCAGGTGGATTCTTTACTGCTGAGCCACCTGGGAAGCCCTGAACTTCTTAGAGCCTCACTTCACTGGTCTGCAAAATGAGGCATGATGATGGGGAATCCACTTCCTCATCCAGGACTATACCAGGGCAGATTGAAAATCAAAATGAACCCACCCTTGGACACTAGGGGAGAAAAGAAGTAGGTTCTTTAGCTTCCAGAGAAAGGGGCATTTTACTATGCATTTATTATGTCCACTGTTTTAAAAAGTAAAAAAAAAAAAAAAGAAAGAAAGAAAGAAAGAAAGAAAGAAAACCAACAAAGAAACAAGATTCCCCTGAAACACATCGGAACAACCCTTATTACTTTTCAGTGCCCATGGATGGCTACTATAAGCTTTCACCATAGCTGGATAAGCTTTGACAGAATTTCTGGAGTCTTTTTTTCATTAAAAAATTACTTATTCTAATTAAAATTTTAAATTATATTAATTAAAAAAAAACATTTATTGCCTTGGTGTGAACCCCGTTCCTGACAACTGGTTGTCACCAGGT
This sequence comes from Ovis aries, assembly GCF_016772045.2. Classification (NCBI taxonomy): domain Eukaryota; kingdom Metazoa; phylum Chordata; class Mammalia; order Artiodactyla; family Bovidae; genus Ovis; species Ovis aries. Next base: position 15,046,301 of record NC_056066.1, read on the forward strand.
CTGCACGGAGAAAAGCCACCTGAGGTCCTGTCCTTTTGGCCACTCTGCACCCTGAACAGAAGCGCATCTGTTCCTCACTCAGGATGCTGGGTGGAAACAAACAAGGACAAGAGGCCTGAGCTCCAGCTTATGCTCCTTGAAGGCTCACAGCCCCCGGTGCCTGGCAGGGCCTGCAGGGCCAGTCTGTAAAGAGGGGAGGAAGGAGCTGGACTTCTAGCCAGTCTCCAGCCAGGGGTTCAAGAGCTGGTGTAACCATCTCTCCATCTTTCTCATTAAGTAGCTCCATCCCCCGTGGAGTTTGACTGTGGCTGTCAGAAGCCTCCTCCTCCTTCTTTGTCTCCCCCCACCATCTTCCCTGTGTCTCTGGACCCCTGCTGCCCTCCCCCAGGCCAGAGCCCATTCCAGGAATGCCCACAGTGTCCTGCAAGCTCTCACATCCACCTCAGACTGGCTAGTGGCTTTTGTGTTTCATTTTATTATTTCTGGCCACAGCATGTGGGGTCTTAGTTCCCTGACCAGGGATTGAGCCCACACTCCTGCATTGGAAGTGTGGAGTCTTAACCCCTGGACTGCCGGGCTTTTGTATTTTATATTCTTGGGAAGGGCGGCATCTATAAGACAAAATATCCTTCCTCTTGCTAAAGTCTTTTCATCAGGCAGGACTTTGGTGCAGTTACACTGATGAAGTCCCTCTGGATTTGTTTTCCAAAAACCTCCACAGGAGGGGCTCATCATGTGCTGGCATGGATAAAATCTTACCCTGCTCCTGACACGTGGGCATCCCTGTGTGTGGGCCTTGGTCTTGGAGGATGACTCCCCTACTGGGTGGTCAGCCTTCTGAGGGAGGGGTTCATGTGTATTCATTTCCCGCTCCATCCTCAGCACATAGAAACCAGCACACAGTAGGAGCTGTAGAAATATTTGTTGAGCAAATTAATAAGTAAATGCTAATGACAAATGCTGATGAACTCAATACCCATACACGTCAGTTGATGGATTAGGCCATTAGTCAAACATTACAATGCAGGCTGGTGTTTGCAAATCCCTCTTTGATCCAGAAATTATCAGGAGTGGGGATGATTTTCTCTCATTAAGAGGACTTATTGGTGATATTATGTCTCTGGGAACTAGGAGAGAAAAATTAGGCTTTTATTTTTGCACAATGGGCCTCATTTTAAACTGACTTATCAAAGAAAAAATTATTTTCAATTAATAACATGGGGGGGCATATTTTCCCTTATGAAGCTCACTTATGAACTGCAGTACAGCTTCCAGCTCAATGATTAAAGTAAATGCAGAGGTCTTGTAGTAACCTAGTAACTACCTAGAGGGTGTAGTAAGCTAACACCCTTCCCCATGGCAGGAGCTGAGTGTTTGAAGGATGGTTGATTCAGGTACTTACTGGATCATATCATGTAACCGTGCTGGATTTACAGAGCAGAAAGAGCATAAATGATTAAGAGGTAAACCCATGAGTGCGGAGATGTCATTCTCCTTCTTCTGATTCCACCAACAAACTCCAGGACAGCCATCTCTCTCTCCAGTGCATTCCTGAGCTAAGTGTCAAGATGACATTTTTGAAAGAAAAGAACACAAAAGCCCTTAACACCATCTCCCACTGACTGAAGGGACAGCAGCAGTGTTGTTTGAATAGTGACCCAACTCACAGATGACAGTCCAGGTGCCACGGTACCTGAGGCAGATTTGATTAAGAGAAACCTGGGGTGATTTTGTTCTTAAGGCCCGTGAGTACAAGAGCAGAGCCAGAGGCACGCATTTGTGGCTGTTTTATAAGAAGAGTACTAAAATAATCTGAAGAAATCTGCAGCCCAAGCAAATCTTAGCCAGGACTCTGAGTCGGACTGGCCTATTCAGAAGGAAAGAGCTTCCATGGTGCCTCAACAGTAGAGAACCTGCCTGCTAATGCAGGAGACTTGGGTTCAATCCCTGGGTCTGGAAGATCCCCTGGAGAAGGAAATGGCAACCCGCTCCAGTATTCTTGCCTGGGAAATTCCATGGACAGAGGAGCCTGGCGGGCTACAGTCCATGGGGTCGCAAAAAGTTGGACATGACCAATGAACTAAACAACAGTGCCAATTCAGAAGGAGGCTGGATACATCAGTGATTAGATTAAGTTAATCTTCATGCAGCCAATCTTCTGGCAACCCACATCCCATGTCTGCCTGCTCCCACATGCTAGTTCCCAGTAACCCCCTGTATGACTCTGTTTCCTGAGGATTTGGTGGGCAGAAGTCCCATCTCACCTTGGTGGCTGCCCTCAGCCTGAGTTAAATACTTAAGTGATGTAAAGAGAGACTCCACCTGGTGGACTATAAACTCAGGCATGGTGGGTTTAACCCCTGCGAGCACAGACGAGGCAGAAGGAGCGTGAAGTGATACCTCTTGTGAAGCAGTTCTGCAGGCGGGACCACTTCTGTGGATGCTGCCGGCTGATATCTCATTCACTTCCACGCCAGAGTGGACTTGAGAGGCTGGCCGGCCTCTTAGCGATATGAAGTGTCTCTTGTCGAAACCTGCAGTTTTCTAAGTGACTGGGTGAGTTTCTCTGAGGATCTCGTCTCCCCTTTTAGTTTATCAGTATTTAGAAAGTACAGGTCCAGACTATCATTTCTTTAAGTTACCTCATATTGCCTGCTCCATTCACTGGGTACCAGTGAATAACTGATGGGAAAAAAAGAGAGATGAAATGCAATAGGGCAAAGGAAAGAAATAGACATAAGAAATGCAGGTGGAGGTAGAAGTCGTTGCGTTTCATGCCTTCATATATTCAGTCTCCTTTCTGTAGCAATAGCCCCCCTATGGAAATAATAGCCCCCCTGTGACTCCTACTATTATGTATTGATACTATCTCCTACCTTGCCTCGTTCTTCTTCATGATATATGCTGCGTAATGCCATGTGCTGTCATATCCGAGTCTTTGTGACCTCATGGACTGTAGCCTGCAAGCTTCCTCTGTCCCTGGGATTTTCCAGGCAAGAATACTGGAGTGGGTTGCCATTTCCTACTCTAGGGGATCTTCCCGTCTCAGGGATTGAACCCACTACTCCTGTGTTTGCTGCATTGCAGGCAGATTCTTTATCCACTGAGCCATCGGTGAAGCCTACGTAAGGGGGTCGTAAATATCTGTTTGCTTACTTGTTTTTTGTCTGTCTCCCGCTTCTAGATTGTACAATTTCCAACAACGGGGCCATGTTTTGTGGTTGTTCTCTGTTCTAGCACAGAACCCAGAATAAATGAGTGGATGTAAAGTATGTATACATCAGATCCGGCAGATGCTGAGAGCAAGCAAGGGAGCATAGTGACCACAAGCATGGGCGTTGGGGCCAGAGTGCCTGTGTCCATCACTAGCTGTTTGGCCTTAGGAAGCTATTTAGCATTTTCCTGTCTCATTTTCCTCATCTCTATTGTAGTTGGAATCATAGTAACCACGTCATGAGGCTTTTAAATGAGTTAAGTGAGTGAATGCATGTAAATGGCCTAGAATAATGGCTGGTATTAAATAAGAGCCCAGTTATAATGTGAGTTATGCTGTGTGAGTGTGTGGTGTGTGTATGTGTGTAGGTTTCACCATGTAAGAGTAATTGCTTGCATTTATACACACAAGCACACGCACATTTTAATTATGGGAGTAAAAACTGAGGAAGGATAAAGTGATAGAGAAGAAATGAAGGGCCGAAATAAAGAGATTATAAATTCAGAGAAATTATCAGAAAGAAAAACGTTGGGATGAGTGGAAGGAGAAGTGTCTTTGACTTTATCAGAGAAGACACTTTAATCTCTAAGGTGTTTTAGACTTCCCAGACTTGAGGTTCACCATGTAGGAAAAAAACTGAACTGTTCTAAATTGATATATGAATTTGTAATGATGCCTTGAAGCTAATCTTTTTTATCTGTGTATTATTTGGAAATAGATCCAGCTTTAAAGGCCCACAGTTTGCCCCAAGCACTGGGTGACCAAAAAAAAAAACAGACAAGGAAAAGAATAAAATCTAGTTTATGTAGTACTTTTACCCTTACCTCTTATGACTAGAACATTAAATAATTTACAGGGCCAGGCAATAAAAATAAAAGGTATTCTAACATTTTTTTTTTTTTTTTAGTCTTTGTACTTTTGGGAGAATCAGAGGTGCCAATGGAGAGAAACAGTCCAAGTCTTAAAAATATTTATCATGCTGACACACAATTAACAGGGGGGTTCTCATGTCCTCTGTTTTATAGTTGTCAGCTAATTTTGGAAACTGGCAAGCTGCACAGAAATAGATAGCTCTTGCTTCAACACGTCCTAAAAAAAGAACTGTTTGCATAGTTCAAGAATGGGATGGGATAGGAGAGGATGAGGAAGACCGCTATTTCAAACAGCTAAGAAGAGCTGGCATCACCCTGGCAAATGTTCTACATGTTTAAAATTAAAATCGTTTTTAAGAATTGCTAAGTAATCTACAAAAACTATAAAATACACATGAGACACTTGTCTGCTTTTGAAAATACTTGTCTCTTCTAGTTTACTTTTTCCCCTCTTTGGTAAAATGGAATTTATAGCCCAACTTCAAATTTGCAGAAAGCTTTCCTGTTTGTTCACATTGATGATTGATCCAGCAACTCTAGATCAAAGGGCAGCATTATTATTCCATTCTGGGACTTAGCAACCCCATAAGGCAGAAAGAATCGCCCAAGGATATCAACCTATCAGAAGTGAACGCCCTCCATCATTTTGGTCTATTTCTTAGCCCCTAGGACAGCTCTGTTCCTCAGAACAGATGACTTCACTTTGTCATCTTTTTCATCTTTGTTTTCGTTCAGTTTTTAGCATTCCACTCTCTTCTTGAAATTAGATTATCTTGATCATGACAACTAAGGAAAGAAAATTAGTGCAATTAAACTCTAAATATTGCTATAACTAAAATGGACATTTTAGAAAATTAAGAAACTGGAATTACCTGTCAGCAGACAGTGATTGATGGTTCTCTTGCATGCCTATTTATTGAGTGTCTGGTAGGTGCCAGGCACTGAGTATCCAAAACCTTGAACAAGAAGCGATCTTTGACTTAGCAGAGCTTTCACTAGTGGAAAACTCAAAACTATTCACCACTTAATACTTTACATAATGTCCTTTACTGGAGTGTAAACACTTGGAAAGAAGGATCAGGGTTTATTTCTTCTTGGTGCCACTGAAAGCACCCAGCACAGTTTGTGCTGAACATAGCCTCAGTGCTCAGTGAATATGCTGGTTGAATAAACATTACTGATGAAGATGATTTATGCTTAGAAAGGAGTGTTATTAATGGACATTGTGATCTATATAAGTTTATTGAAAAAGCATCATCCTTATGGCATCTTATTTTCAAAAAGCTTATTTTTTTAGAGCAGTTTTAAGTTTATAGCAAAATTGAGGGAAAGATACAGAGATTTTTCTTATGCCCCCACCCATACTCATGCGTAGCCCCCTCCACTATCAACATCCCCCACCACAGTGGTGCATTTGTTACAACTAATGGACCTACGTTGAAACCAGAGTCCATAGTTTGCATTAGGGTTCAGTATTGTGCATTCTATGGACTTGGACAAATGTGCGTTAACATGTGTCTACCATTATGGTGTCATAAGAGGAGCTTTACTGCCCTAAAATTTTTCCATGTGGCATCTTCTTTAGGTTCTCTCAATTGGGTTATGAAGGAAAATTATATAAAAGATGCTTAGCATATTATGCTACCTTTATTTTCCTCCAGGGTTTCTTTACAAAAGATATAAATTCATGAAATGTGAATAATTCAGATGATTTGTTAGAAATAAAGAATAAAAGTGAACAAATTATTATTTTAAAAGCTCTGGTGTTCTGATGATCTCAAAAAATGGTCATTGGTTGGCGAGTCCTTGCCACATTCTGCCATCAGATACAGTGGTTCTTTCTTTTTTTTTTTCTTTAAATCATGGAGCTACATGCTCCAGAGGAATCATCAGGTTTTGTCAGTAACATAAATTAAACTGTTCACCCATTCATTTATGTTCACCCAAAATTACATTCCTTATGAAGTAACGTCTGTAATTCTAATGTGAGTACATGGCTATATAAAAGATAAATTTTCCCCTGCTAGTACTAAGTGTGTGGAAAGCATAACTTTTTCCTAGCATTTGTCTTTTGCTGTAAAGGCAAGGCAAACACCTTGAGTCTGTGGATGTACTGAATGGAATTCTGCATTGTCTTTTGTGCGTAAATCACACCTATAATTCACCATCTAGGAATTTCTAGTTTACTTAAGAGGAATAAGAACTTGGAGAAACTTGTGACAACCATGTCTTTTTTCTCCACAGTATTTATAGTTGTCTTGCCCCTAGACCTAACTTACCATCAATTTTTCTTAAGCTTGTTGACTGAAAAAAAAAAAAAAGTACAACCTAAAAGTTGAGAATTATGTTTCATTTGGCAGATGAAACTGAAGACTTAAGCCCAGGATGCAGCCTCTCAGATAGCTCTGAGGAACTGCTCCAAAGAGAAGCCAGGATAAATCAGAGTTTTTGCAACAAAGACCAGGTAGTCAAAACATTGAAAGGTTCCTATTAAAGAAAACCAGATATCTCAAGTTAAGGAATTCAGTTCTTCTCTATGTTTGGAAAGATGCAGGAGTCTGGGCTCGCTGAAATCATTCCTTTGACGTGCACCTCGGCTATCTGTGGCCAGTGTCCGTCCTTCCTCATCGTGAGTCTCCCCTGGGCACACTGATGGAGGTGACTGCAGCCGCTGACTGCTGGATGGTAGGCATCCTGTTTGTTTCCCACGCTCGGTCAGAGCAGCTGTGATGTGGTGGCTTGATGGCTGCAGCATCCTTTCTCAGGTGATAGGGAAGGCAACATTTTTTCATTGATAAGCTGCTTGTCATTTTTAATCTTTCCAAAGAACCCAGCTCAGTTTTCCTAGAAACAAGAGCCTTTCAGTGCCTGTCATCATGTTTGTGTGTGCCCAGTTACTCTGTCATGTCCGATTCTTTGCGACCCCATGGACTGTATCCCGCCAGGCTCCACTGTCCATGGAATTTTCTGGGCAAGAATAGTACAGCGGGAGTGCCATGTCCCACTCCAGGGGATCTTCCTGACCTAGGGATCGAACCCAGGTCTCTTGCGCCTCTCGTACTGGCAGACAGATCCTTTACCACTGCGCCACCTCGGAAGCCCTTACATCATGTTAAGTTCGAGATTAAAATGAGTCCCACTAACATAAACAGGTGGGGAACAAGCACAGTGTACTCTTGGTAAGCGTGCAAACTTACGTGATGGTGCAAAGTGGAACAGGCCCTCCTGAGAGGGCTCAGGCACCATGTTCTTCCAACAGAATGGAGATTGCTGGTTAATCCAGGAAGGTTTTGAAGCAGAAGCCAGCTGCAGATATTCGGATTCTGCTGCTCTGCTGCAGTGGTTCCCCACTGAGGGCAGTTTTGCCCCCAGGGGACATTTGGAGACGTTTTGATGGTCACAGTCTGGGAGGGGGAATGCCACGGGCACCCAATGGCAAGGGGCCAGGGATGTTGCTGAACATCCGCAAAGCACAGGACAGTCCCTCACAAGGAAGGATCATTTGGCCCGAAATGTCCTGATAGTGCCCAGATTGAGAAGTACCGCTACTGTGGTTTAAATGGATTTGTGGTAATATAGATCCAATGTAGTTATATTAGATACCACGGGGACTTCCTGGAGAAGGAAGTGACAACCCGCTCCAGTATTTTTGCTGAGAAATCCCATGGGCAGAGGAGCCTGGCAGGCTACATGACAGTCCTTGGGGTCGCAAAGAGTTGGACACAACTGAGTGACTGAGCACACACAGGGGGACTTATTATATTAAAACATGTATCATCTTGGAGCAAAAAAAGGAAAGGGAATTGTACTTTACCCTGGGGTGCTGCTTGCTGTTACTCTGATCAAGTTCTGAATATAAAATTAACCCTTAAGGTCAACAAGTAGGTCAGAAAAGTTCATTAATTCCTTCCTTACAAATTTAATAAGCATTGACTGAGTGTTCATCTATTTTGGTCTCAAGTAATTAATGAAATGATAAATTAAAAAATAGAATTTAAAAGATACTTCTATTGTGATACCATGTTATAAAGGAAGACTGAGGAAGGGGTGCTTCTTAGCTGGGGGAGGAAGGGGTTGGTGTCCACAATTCCAGATTCTGTTTTGAAAGAAAAATTTCTCAGGCAGGCATGAAATTCTTAAATGAGATGAATACGTATGAGGCCTTCAACAATGTAGTGGACAAGGCTTTCGACTGCGGTTTTGTTGAAGGAGTGGAGCATTCTCTCGAAAGCCAATTTTCTATAGCAATGAAGGCCAAAGCTTTAATAGTATGTGGTTATTTGGGAAAGAGCATTTCTATAGGAGCTGAAATTATAATCACTTATATTTTTAAAGCAGCATGGCTCTATGGGAACCAGCCTGTCCCTAAAGTGCCTGGATGCTGTCACAGACAATAGGTGGGAAGGAGTTCTAGAAACTAGGAGGAAGCCCTCTATTTGGATTCAAATGAGTATATAAAGACAATGCAAGTTTCAAGGTGAGATTCTTAACCTAGGATTGACATATTGGCTTTCCGAGGTCCATGAAGCATTATAATTTTTAGACCATGTTGTGTGTATATGGGCATGTCATGTGTATATCATTACTGTTTCCTGCATAAGGTGTTTGTAACTTTTCTAAATTTATATTTAATTGGAGGATAAGTGCTTTACAGTGTTGTGTTGGTTTCTGCCATCCATCAACATGAATCAGCCATAGGGATACACTTGTCCCCCACCTTGAACCTCCCTCCCACCTCCCGCCCCAGGTGTTTGTATCTTTAATGAGAGTCTCTTTTCTTTTCTATTCTAGTGTATTACAAGATATTGAGTATAGCTCCCTGTGCTATACAGTAGGACCTTGTTGTCCACCTATTTTATGCAGAGTAGTCTGTGCCTGCTAATCCCAGACTCCTAACGTATCACCCCTCACCCCTTCCCCTTTGGTAATCATAAGCTTTTTTCTGTGTCTTTGAGTTTGTTTCTGTTTTGGAGATAAATAAGTTCACTTGTGTCATATTTTAGACTCCATTTATAAGTCACATCATATAGTACTTGTCTCTCTCTGTCCAATTTAGCCACTTGGTGTGTTAATCTCTGGTTGCGTCCATGTTGCTGCAAATGACATAGTTTCATTCTTTTTATGGCTGAGTAGGATTCCATTGCATTTGTAGGTACTATCTCTTCTTATGAGAGTCTTAAAGGGATTATATGACATGAAGAAGACTATGCACCACTATTCTAAGAATTATATTTTGCATCCCTCTGTCTCAAGTTCAGCCCACTTCAGCTTTTAGAATATCTCAGCAGTAAGCCTCATCTCCTCCTTCTCCTTGCACCCATTTCTTCCAGGAACACGTCTGTAATCAAAAGATGAGATGTGTAATCGGAACAGGTTAGCTCTGAACTGTGTCTCTGGTCGTTCTTACTCATGTGCTGCAGAACTTCCATCAGTGACTTGTCATTTGTGCCATTTTAATTGTCATAGCATCTGTGATTAATCCTTTGACCTGGTAGGACATTATAAGAAAGAAATGAAAAACAGTGGTGGTGGTGGTTTAGTGGCTAAGTCGTGTCTGACTCTTGTGATCCCACGGACCGTAGCCTGTCGGGCTCCTCTGTCCATGGGATTCTCCAGGCAAGAATACTGGAGTGGGTTACTGTTTCCTTCTCCAGGGGATCGTCCCAACCCAGGGATTGAAGCTGGGTCTCCTGCGTTGCAGGCAGATTCTTTACCACTGAGCTACCCAGTAATCTGCTGTTAAAAGAACTGGATTCTGTGCTGGACATGTTACTTCATAAACCTAAGGCAACAGAGACCAGTACAGAGACCCACACTCAAAGAAATTTGTTCCTAAATGATTCTCGGAAAGAGAAACAGGTGCTTTGTTCAAATGGAAAACATCTAAAATTCGGTTTGGGATTCTTTTCCCTCTTATTTTCCTTTCATATGTTGTACATTTTAAAGTTGAATGCTTTAAAATCAGTTAAGCTCAACCACCAGAAAGCAGGGGCAGATATCTTGCATGCGTGTAGAATTTCCTTGGAAAGTAACCACTGAAACGCTTAGGGGAATTAATCGGAAATGTGATGCGTTGATTTTAAGTTTCTAAACCACTGCAAATACAGTATCCTCTGCACCACCTATATGATACTGGAATGCCTTGGCACGTTAGATTATGGCTTTATTAAACACATATTTATAATTTGTCAAAATAGGCTAATCATGCTTATCTTCTTTTTCTTCCAGAGAGACAACCACAGAATTAGCTGGAAGTCTACCAAGGTGAGCAGTGAGCTTTGTTTATTTTTGTACGTGAGTTCTGATACAGCCCCCTGACAGAAGAGCTGTAGCAGAATGAAGCAGAGGTATTCTTCATTTTCTCTTCCTCATGTTAGATTTTAAGACCTCTGCTTCACCATGTAAATGCCAAAAGTTGGGGATAAGTGATGTAACCAAGAGGTAGTGAAGGTGGTGTCCGTACGTGACTTAGAGAAGTCATTCTTGTCCCATGGAAGTTATATCACATACACCCAGGGGTCCATTGGAGCTATTTTCTCCACAGCCATCATAAAGATGCTGCCTCCTGTGTTATATTCATGGGTATTGACAGTCTAGACATACTGATTTTTTTTTCCCCATGATATCCATTCGTGGTATGGTCTTCAAGGATTTGTAGATTTGTGAAAATTTTGAGCTTGCCCTGAAGAACTTGCATCATGGTTTTGATGATAGCATAAATGCATTTGTAATTCACCTCATCATTTGAATAACTAGTTACTGTCTCACCTGGGAAAGAAATCAGTATATAAATTGATCGATGTCTTTAATGTATTTTGGGTATGTCACTGTTTGACAGAAGACATGATTAACAGCGTGCCGGTTATAGACAGCTAGCCGTCAGAAATGATTACCACTGTCTATTAGGGAAAAGAAAGAAAGAAAGGAGGCAGGAGTGTTCTAAGAGAGATTTTCTGGGTGTCACACAGAGCACCTAGCATCGTGCCTGCGTCCTTGAAGCTGCTTGGTGTCCTTCAGGGAATGAGTGAATAGGGCATGGGGTTTTGCCTGGGAAGTGCTGGAAAAGGAAATGTAGAGGATCTCAAGAAGAAGCGATAGAAAAGCCTACAGAATGTGATGATGAACAGCACTAGGGAGCCGGGGGAGGTCTGACCCGTCGCCGTCGGTTCCAGGACATAAGCTCATGTGGTTGCTTTTTTTTAACATAAAGAAAATCTTTGCTTATAGGATCATAACTGTTATGGCCAGAAAACTGTTTTCTGTGATCCAAACATTTAAATTACTGAATGTCTTCATTTTTTGGATGCCATCTCAAGGCTAGCTTGCAGGGTTAAAAGCGTTTGTGCGTTCTGGTGCGGGTGTCTCCACCGGGTGTGATTGTCCTCTGCTTTCAGTCTGGAAAGAGTCCCGTGTGAAAGACCTGGCATCTCGTCATTTTCTGGGAGACAGAGAGTTGTGTATCTACTCGTGTTTGTGGTGCAGAAGTTAATCCTCGAATAATGAAATGAAGGGTGACTTTTAAACTTTTCTAGAACGGCTAAGGGGTGGGCCACCCCTGTATTGTCAGATAAGACCCATGCAGAACTGTAATCATGAAGATAAAAATTACTCAGATGTCTGCAAAATCTGGTGCACACCCTGAATTCTATTAACTAGCATCCTGTTGTGAATATCAAGTGGCAATTCCCACATCCACCGAGAACAATCTTCGGTTGTCACTGGTTTATGGAGGGAGTCAGCTCACTTCTTGAGTTTTGTGGGAGGTATTTTAGTAATGAGCCTAATTGTTTCTTTCCATGAATTTTTGTTACTTCAATACTGAATCGTGTTGAGAGTAAACACACCACCAATCTCATTCTAACTGCAGCATGCAGTCATTGTAATGTATGGCAGCAAGGGCATGAGAAATGATATGTCAGTTATTTCTCAATTATTCTTCTAATGTAGCCCTGGACATTCTTTTGACTCTCTCTGGGGGCAGTTTAGGACATTATCCACTGACCATTATTTCCCTTCACGTTAACACGAAATAGTGTGACTATTTGATGATGAAAACTTCTCTTGGCATCCCCTCTTCCAGCTGCTAGCGTTTGTTTGTTTGTACCGTCTTATAGAATTCAATCAGGTGTTCAACTCTCAGCCTCTTTTAGCCTTTTTTTTTCAAATTTCTTCAGCTTGTCATTGGGATAGTGCAAATGAGCCCTGGAAAACCTTAGCGCATTTAGAACAAGACACCTGTCATTACTCTGTTTGTCGGCTAATGATTAGTGGAATGTGACACATTGGAGGTTTTATCCTTTTAGTCATAAAAGTGTGCTTCAGTGGTGACATCTAGGAAAAATGGAGAATTGTGACTCAGGCACCTGCTACCTTGTGATATGTAGCTGGAAAGGAAGACAGTGGCGTTTTATAGCAGGTTTATGTTTTGGGTTTCCTTGGCTTTGATTATCTTGAAATTTTCAGAAAGACCATCTACAAAAATTGCACAAAGATGAGATATTTCAACTTTAATTGCTTTACACAGCTGGCCACTGATTGATACTCTTCTGTGAAATGTACAGCTCGTATAGCAGTGGGTCCTCTCTTGGCTGTTAAAAATGGGTTGAGGTTGAGATGAGGTGTATGCACGAGGTACTTGAACAGACACCTGGTTTTGTCTTTCATCACTAATGATAACCTAAATGTGCTTTTGGAATTCTTACCATTGCTGAAATTAAAGCCTAGTTATGATATGTCATCAGAAAAAATTGGACTATATGAGTAACATGCACTAAGCATTGTGATCATATTATAAATATTAAAACCAGTGTTCTTGTCAGGATTAAAACAAATATTTAAACTGGCGACGTGTTCTACTCATGCTGTCCTCTTAATCTTGAGGTGTTCTGGAAAAGGAATGTATGAGTCCGTTTCCTGAGCTCTAAAAAGGATCATTTCTAATCTTACATAAGACTTCATGCTTTTATTTTGCTGTAGCAAAGATCAATTTAGCAATTGGAACAATTGTTTTTCTCCATTACAAGCATGTCTTTCAAGCTCTCTTTTAATGTGCAGGGTGTTTAGCTTCAGTACAGTTCAGTTCAGTTCAGTTCGGTCGCTCAGTCATGTCCGACTCTTTGCGACCCCATGAATCACAGCACGCCAGGCCTCCCTGCCCGTCACCAACTCCCGGAGTTCACTCAGACTCACGTCCATTGAGTCTGCGATGCCATTCAGCTATCTCATCCTCTGTTGTCCCCTTCTCCTCCTGCCCCCAACCCCTCCCAGCATCAGAGTCTTTTCCAGTGAGTCAACTCTTCGCATGAGGTGGCCAAAGTATTGGAGTTGCAGCTTTAGCATCATTCCTTCCAAAGAAATCCCAGGGCTGATCTCCTTCAGAATGGACTGGTTGGATCTCCTTGCAGTCCAAGGGACTCTCAAGAGTCTTCTCCAACACCACAGTTCAAAAGCATCAATTCTTCAGCACTCAGCTTTCTTCATAGTCCAACTCTCACATCCATACATGACTACTGGAAAAACCATAGCTTTGACTAGATGGACCTTTGTTGGCAAAGTAATATCTCTACTTTTCAATATGCCATCTAGGTTGGTCATAACTTTCCTTCCAAGGAGTAAGCGTCTTTTAATTCTATGGCTGCAGTCACCATCTGCAGTGATTTTGGAGCCCAAAAAAATAAAGTCTGACACTGTTTCCACTGTTTCCCCATCTATTCCCCATGACGTGATGAGACCGGATGCCATGATCTTCATTTTCTGAATGTTGAACTTTAAGCCAGCTTTTTCACTCTCCACTTTCACTTTCATCAAGAGGCTTTTAGTTCCTCTTCACTTTCTGCCATAAGGGTGGTGTCATCTGCATATCTGAGGTTATTGATATTTCTCCCGGCAATCTTGATTCCAGCTTGTGCTTCTTCCAGCCCAGCGTTTCTCATGATGTACTCTGCATAGAAGTTAAATAAGCAGGGTGACAATATACAGCCTTGACGTACTCCTTTTCCTATTTGGAACCAGTCTGTTGTTCCATGTCCAGTTTTAACTGTTGCTTCCTGACCTGCATATAGGTTTCTCAAGAGGCTAATTAAATCATGGTGAAACCCCAGTTGTTCAGGCAGAATGGAGATACTAACTTAGTTATGATAAACTGGAGTTTAAGTATAAAGGATGCCTATACAGAGGAATAACTTTATTATGGATAGCAGAGTGAAGGTGTCAACAAAGTGTTTATTAACAGAGGTTTTACTCTGAACTTGCAATATTAGTGGCTGTTTTTGGAAAAGAGAGAGCTTTTTAATTCCTTAAACATAATCTACTGTTTCTCAACATAAACTAAACAGAATAGAAAATAAAGCTATTTAATAGACCCTAATAGGAGCATCTTGAAGATGCCAGTAGAGATTCATGAGCAGTTTTTAAAGCTCAACACCCAGAAGTCAGGATGCTCTTTGAAAAACATGAAGGATTGGTAAATGAAGCTTACAATAATTAAATACATAAATAAGATAACTATTTTTAATGGATTTTAGCAGAAACCAATGGAGGCAGGGGCCAAAGATTAAAGTTCTAAAAGATACACAGTCTTTTTCTTCTATTTGACTTATTTATTTAATATTTATCTGTTTATTTGGCTGCAGCAGGTCTTAGTTGAGGCACATGGGAGCTTTGATCTTCATTGCAGTGTACGGGATCTCTTAGTTGCAGCATATGAGATCTGTTCCCTGGCCAGGGATCAAACCTAGGCCCCTGCACTGGGAGCACAGAGTCTAGCCAGGGAAGTCCCTTTTCTTCTACTTTAATCTTGTAACTTAATCTTTTTCAGTGCTTTCTCAGAGGAGGTTTGGAAACATAAGCATTCAGTGGGAACAATTTTTTTTTTAAGCCTTTTAACACCCAAGGCTAAGAACATCAGTATATACCATCAGATTATCATTTGAGCTTCTCTACCAACAAGTTGACTGTGTGGATCACAATAAACTGTGGAAAATTCTGAGAGAGATGGGAATACCAGATCACCTGACCTGCCTCCTGAGAAATCGGTATGCAGGTCAGGAAGCAACAGTTAGAACTGGACATGGAACAACAGACTGGTTCCAAATAGGAAAAGGAGTACGTCAAGGCTGTATATCGTCACCTTGCTTATTTAACTTCTATGCAGAGTGCATCATGAGAAACACTGGGCTGGAAGAAACACAAGCTAGAATCAAGATTGCCAGGAGAAATATCAATAACCTCAGATATGCAGATGACACCACCCTTATGGCAGAAAGTGAAGAGGAACTAAAAAGCCTCTTGATGAAAGTGAAAGAGGAAAGTGAAAAAGTTGGCTTAAGCTCAACATTCAGAAAATGAAGATCATGGCATCTGGTCCCATCACTTCATGGGAAATAGATGGGGAAACAGTGGAAACAGTGTCAGACTTTACTTTTTGGGCTCCAAAATCACTGCAGATGGTGACTGCAGCCATGAAATAAAAAGACACTTACTCCTTGGAAGGAAAGTTATGACCAACCTAGACAGCATATTCAAAAGCAGAGATATTACTTTGCTGACTAAGGTCCATCTAGTCAAGGCTATGGTTTTCCTGTGGTCATGTATGGATGTGAGAGTTGGACTGTGAGGAAGGCTGAGCACCGAAGAATTGATGCTTTTGAACTGTGGTGTTGGAGAAGACTCTTGAGAGTCCCTTGGACTGCAAGGAGATCCAACCAGTCCATTCTAAAGGAGATCAGCCCTGGGATTTCTTTGGAAGGAATGATGCTAAAGCTGAAACTCCAGTACTTTGGCCACCGCATGCAAAGAGTTGACTCATTGGAAAAGACTCTGATGCTGGGAGGGATTGGGGGCAGGAAGAGAAGGGGACAACAGAGGATGAGATGGTTGGATGGCATCACAGACTCGATGGACGTGAGTCTGAGTGAACTCCGGGAGTTGGTGATGGACAGGGAGGCCTGGCGTGCTGTGATTCATGGGGTCGCAAAGAATCAGACACGACTGAGCGACTGAACTGAACTGAACTGAACTGAACCAAGAAGTTAGAACTTGGTTGGTGTGACTATCAGAGACAAAAGTCACGGCATGGCAGTTTCACTTATGAAATTTTGATCTTCAGTTATAGGTCTTTATTATCTGAAATTTGAACTCAGCATGTTTCATATAGTGGAAGGGCAAGGCTGAACTCTGATTGACCAGATTTCTCAGTCAGGAGTGTCACTGATCAGGTAGCAGTGCAGGGAAAAGGTGGAGACAAAGAGAATTAAAGAAATATCTGGCGGCTCAGCTCACCATGTATGCACCATGGGTTTTCAGTTAGATGTTCGGTCCCCTGTGGGGGCTTTGGTAGGTAAGACAATCTCATATTTCTCATAGTCCTCAATTAAGTTGCTGTCGTCTGAAAGACCTTTAGCAATTAGAAGATAAGAATGTTGGAGACGCGAGAAGCAAAGGCAACAAAAGCAGAAGTAGACAAGAGCAGGTCTGCATCTTAGAGGCGCTTCTGCAAAGCAAAGGACATGATCAACAGAGTGAAAAGACAAACTGTAGAATGGGAGGAAATAATTGCAAATCACGTCTTCTAAGGTTTAATATCCAAACCATGTAAAGAACTCACACAACTCAATAGCAAAAAAATTCAACAGTCTGATTTTTAAAATGGGCAGAGGACCTGAATAGACATTTTTCCCAAGAAGACATACAGATGGCCAACAGGTACATGAAAAGATGGGCAACATCACAAATCATCCAGGAAATGCCAGTCAAAACCACAATGAGCTATCACCTCACACTGGTTAGAATGCCTTTCATCAAAAGACAACTTAACAAGCCTTGGTGAGGATGTGAAGGAAGGGAATCCTCGTGCGCTGTTGATGGGAGTGTAAATTGGTGCAGCTACAATGGACAATTGTATGGAGAATCCTCAAAACATTAAAAATAGAACTACCACATAATCCAGCATTACTGCTTCTGAGTATCCAAAGGAAAGGAAAACCGAATTTCAAAAAGATATCTGCACTCCCATGTTCATTGCAGCAATGTTCACAACAGCCAAGACGTGAAAGCAACCCAGGTGCCTATCAGTAGATGAACGGATAAAGAAGTCACAGTATGCACGTTCACTGGAATATGATTTGCCCACGAGAAAGTAGGAGTTCTGCCGTTTGTGACAGCACGGGTAGACTTGGAGGGCATTATGCTAAGTGAAATAAGCCAGACAGACAAAGACAAATACTGCATGATATCACTTATATGTGGAATCTTTAAAAAAGCCACAATAAAACAATTTGAAAGTCAAACACATAGAAAGTAGAAAACTGGTTGCCAGCACCCGGTGGGGACAGGGTTAAGGAAATATGGGGGAAAATGCTGCTAGTTCCAGACCAATCTCATACTAATTAATCTAGAGCTGATGAATATTTCTTATTTTCCTTATTATCCCTAAGAAAGAACAGTTTTCCCAGCTTCCTGGGACCCAGGTCTGTTGCAGTTTGATATTTACAAAAGCCACCATTTATTAATTAATTCAACAAAGGTGCATTGAACACTACTTATATGCAAAGAATGGTTATAGGCTCTGTGGTGGAAAACAAACTGATCACTGTCTCTTCTCCTAAGATACATAGTCTAGGATAGCAGGGAGAGATAATCACGGTGCTGGGTGGAAAGTGTTTAATGCCATAAGAAGGGTAGAAAGACATGTAAGCAAGCAAAAGGTACCAGGGAATTTCAGAAGTGAGATGGACCACCTCTAATTGGAAGAAGCAAGGACAGCCTTGTGAGTCAACCTTCTGAGCAGGGCTTGGACAGATGGCTCAGGTCTGACCATATGGCGGTGCAGGGGGCTGTGTGCCCCACACAGAGGGAACATCATCACCCAGAGGAGGTGTGCAGGGGACAGGAAATGGTGCCATCTTGTTGGATGGAGTGCAGAGACAAGAAGAGGCACTTGGAGATCACTTGATGTGAAGGGTTTAGACACCAGTCTGAGGAGCTGTTCTTCTCTTTGATTATTATTCATCCAAGAAGAGTTCTAAACTGTTGTTTAATAAGAGTCATCTGGGCAAATTGACGGAATGGATTTAGGGAAAGAAAAAAAAAGTTGGATATTCTCCATAGGGGACCCCACGGGACTCCCAGACCTTACAATCCCTAGAGCTCCCCTCTCTCAGAGTCACTGTTTGGCTAACAATAGAAAACAAGCCCTCTGGTTTAAGTGATTGTTTTCCAAACCTTACACTACCCAATTTCCTGCTTATAGCACCCACTGTAAGTTATACTGCACACTGACTCTGTGGCCACAGTTGCAGTTGGTAAGAAGTATTCTTTTTCCTTGCCCCAACCCCCACCTCCTTATCTTTTACAGTGCATCCCACCCCACCCCCTACATTCATGAAAGTGAAAGTGAAAGTTTGTGACCCGTAGACTGTAGCCCACCAAGCTCTTCCATCCATGGGATTCTCCAGGCAAGAATACTGGAGTGGGTTGCCATTTCCTTCTCCAGGGCATCTTCCTGACCCAGGGATCGAACCCAGGCCTCCCACATTGCAGGCAGACACTTTAACCTCTGTACCACCAGGGAAGCCCTTAAATACAAGAATACAGTCTCTCAGAAAACCTCCTATAGAGACACAGAACTTCAGATCCAAGTACTAACATCAAAGATTTCAAGGGAGGAAAGGAAGCCAGGTTGAAAGAAGGGGGAGGAGGCAGGAGAGGGGATACGAAAAGGGTGGCCTTATAGACGTCTCCTGCCACCTACAGATACCCAGGCATTATGGGACTTTTCCCTGGACCTCCAGAGAAGGGAGGACTGGAACTCGGCCCTACCAGAAATCAGACCAGAACCAGAATTCGAGTTCTCTGCCAAGAGGAGGTGATCAGTCTCCAATCCTCAGCTCAGGCTGAGGGCCCTTCGACCAGATTCCTGTGTCCAGGACCAGGGGACTAGAAAAACAGGGAAGGATAGGAAGGGTTAAGGAGAGGAAAGAGAGAGGGAAGGGGAGAGGGGTCAATAAAGTCTCTTGTTCCTTGCCAGTTGGGGCACTCTGGCCAGTTGTCTGCATCAGGAGGAGACCAGGGACAAAAGGGTCCCAGTTGCGGCTGCTGGGTCTGGTCCATTGGCAGGCAAGCTGGCCCCTGAGTACCCCAAGTGGTCAGGATGTCAGTCTCAGCAAAGAAGAGTCCTGCCAGAGTCTCCATTTGTTGCAGGAAGGCAGACCCCTTCTAGGGCCCGAAACTGGGCTGTTGTCTAACACTAGGAAATGAATTGTCTGAGGAGACACATGTGCTGACAAAGCAAGAGATTTTATTGGGAAAGGGCACCCGGGTGGAGAGCAGTAGGCATTCATAGCCTATGACTAAATTTTTTCCTGCTTGAATCTTTCTCTTATAGTATTTTTATTATCTATCCCAGGTTGAAGCCATTTAATAAAAAGCATTGTAGCTTTATCAGGGTAGAAAATGCAGTTTGAGTTTGTAGCTATAGTTCAAGAAATCTGAGAAAACCCATAGTTAATATGGTGACCTTATATATTCTCTCTTTTTCCTCTGCCATTCTCCGCATCTCTTGGTTGTGATGTGCCTCATGTTTACAATGTGACTGCCACAGCTCCAGCCATCACATGGAGACATGATCACATCCAGTGAAGAAGGGCATTTTTTACCATGTGTTCTATTTTAGGGAAGACTTTCTTGCCCATGTCTGAGCTCTTAGGGAGGGGAAATTGGGTTTCTGGTATTTGCAGCCTTTATGTTAGGAGACATATTCTGCCATTAAGAAGAAAGGAAGAAGTCAAGGTAGGGGGAAAATGGCTTTACATGCTTAGAAAGTGGTATCTGCCACAAGAACTCTTTTTCTTACTCAATCCTCAGCCTGTTTCAGCTGGGTGGGTTTCTAACCCTTTCTTTCTGCTATACTGGCCTGATCAAGGTCAACAGCACCCTCCGTCCAGCAAAGTCCAGTGGCCATTTATCTGTTTTCTTATTTGGTCTCTCAGCTGCCCTCAAAGTCGGGCCTCCATTCTTCATGAAACAGGAACGTTCTGAGTTTCCGGGACAACAGTCTTTCCCAGGTTTCTCCCTCTCTCACTGGCTGGTCTTTCCCAGTCTGCCTGCCTGTTCTTCCTCCTCTGCTGGACTCTATGTGCTGAGCTTCCCAGGGCCTCCCTTGTCCATGTCTCTCTTCATTCATAGAGAGGATGTGGAAAGAGACGTCCTCAAGTTCATCTTAAGAAAGCTAGTTCCCATTCTCATATCTCCACCCTCAACTTCTCCCTTGAGTTTCAGATCTGAATACCCAGTCATCAGTTTAACATCTCTTCTTGGATATATGATCTTGAAGTTGACGTGATGGAAAAGAACCCCGCTTTAAAAACCTGTACTTACTTGGCTGTGTCAGGCCGAAGTTGCGGTGCCCTGGCTCTTTGTTGTGGCCTGGTGCTTCTCTTGAGCTGTGGCATGCAGGCTCAATACTTACGGCACACGGCCTTAGTTGCCCATTCCCAGACCAGGGATCGAATATGTATCTGCTGCCTTGCAAGGTGGATTCTTAACCACTGGACCACCAAGGAAGTCCCTCAAAAAGAACTTTTAAATCTACCCCCAACCACCTTAACGTCAGGCACCCAACTGTTGAAAGGAGAATCCTTTAGTCATTTATTTTATTATTATTATTATTTTTTTAGTTTTTTATTTTTTAAATTTTAAAATCTTTAATTCTTACATGGATTCCCAAACATGAACCCCCCTCCCACCTCCCTCCCCATAACATCTCTCTGGGTCATCCCCATGCACCAGCCCCAAGCATGCTGTATCCTGCGTCAGACATAGACTGGCGATTCAATTCTTACATGATAGTATACATGTTAGAATGCCATTCTCCCAAATCATCCCACCCTCTCCCTCTCCCTCTGTTATTGTCTTTCTTTTTCTCATACTTAACAGACCATCCATCAGCCAAGTCTATTGACTCAGTCTCAGATTTCATCTTTAATTTGGGCACTTTCTCCATCTTTTTCTAAGCCGTCGTAGACTCCCACTTGTACTATTAAAATGTCCCCTAACTGGTCTTCCATTTCCTCTTTTGCAAATCATTCTTCACATGGCAGCCGAAGAGATCTTTGAAAAGTCATCACTCAAACCACATTGCTTTTGGCTTCAAAGTGAGCACGTTTGCTCTTGCTGGGAATAAAGTCCGCACAGTGTGCCTTGGCATCCGAGAAGCTCCGTGGGCTGCGTCTACAACCTCATTGCCTCCTGCTCTCCCTCTCCTCTCCTTTGTTGCTGACCCACTGGCCTGTCTTCCCTCTTACTTCTGCAGAGATCCTGCCTCTGACCACTCTAAGCAGTCCCCTCTGTAGCGAAGTTGCAGTCACGTTGCCATATCATAGTGCCCACAGAGGAACTGTTATTATGCGGTCGTTTATTTGTCCATTTACCTATTGTCCGTTCCCCTCCCTTCACCCCCAGAACAGAATCTCCTTTGGCTTTCTTGCTTATTCCTCCGTTCACAGGACTCCCAACAGAGATGGCAGCCAGTCGATGTTTGCGGAGTGACCATGTGAGCCCCCATTTTAGAGAGAAGAAAACTGAGGACCTGTCTCTCTGTCTTCATTTCTTTGTCTGCCTGAAAGTCTCTTATCATCTCCCAACCTATCTTTTTCTTTTTCTCCTTCCCCAACCAACCTATCCCTTACACATCCCCTATACAAGGTGGCAAAGTACAGCCAGTTTCCTGTTTTTATCAATAAATTTTTATTGGGACACAGCCAAGCGCATCTATTTACATATTGCCAATGTCTGGTTTTGTGCTACCAACTCAGAGCTGAGTGGTTGTGGCAAAGACTGCATGACCCAACAAGCCAAAAACATCCCTTATTTCGTTTTATAGAAAAAGTTGACCAAGCCATGCTCCAGACGCATCTTAGATGCGTTTCTGCTCTGAAGTCGTCTCTGTCCAGAAGGGTTCCGTGCCTCTCCTGTAGTTTCCAGAGGCCCAAGTGCTAACCCCTATGCTAGCATCCGTATCATTGATAATAGAGTTCAATAGAGGACTTTTAGATCTCCACTAATTAGGAAATGCATTGAGATCCCACTATTGTTCATCGTTTTTCCTCCATGTCTAACAGTGCCTGGAACGTAGGAAACCCTTAATTAATATTTACATAAGTCTTGGAGTGAATAGATGATTGAATGAATGAATGAAAGTTTGGATTGGGAAGTATCCTGGTCTGGTGGTGCTTTTATCACAAAATACCAGAGCCTGGGTGACTTAAACTTCTCTGTTTCTCACAGTTCTGGAGACTGGGAGGTCCAAGACCAAGGTGCTGGCAGATTCAGCATCTGAGTGAGAGCCAGCTTTCTGGTCTACTGCCTGCTGCTGTCTTTCTCTACCCTCACCAGGTGGGGGTGGGGGAGGGTAAAGAAGGGGAGAAAGAAGAGCCATCTCACTGGTCTCTTCTGATCCCCACCCTAATGACCCTAGCTAAACCCCATCACCTCCCAGCCCCATCACACTGGGCTGTAGGATTTCAACATATGAATTTTGCAGGCTTCCCTGGGGGCTCAGTGGTAAAGACCCTGCCCGCCAATGCAGGAGACTCGAGTTTGATCCCTGGATCAAGAGGGTCCTCTGGAGAAGGAAATGGCAACTCGCTCCAGTATTCTTGCCTGGGAAATCCCATGGGCAGAAGAACCTGGCAGGCTGCAGTCCATGGGGTCGCAAAGAGTCAGACACAGCTTAGTGACTAAACAACAACAACGTATGAATTTGGGGGGTGGGGGGACACATTCAGTTCCTGAGAAGAAAGGAGGGAGGAAGCATTGGAGAAACTTCACAGACTACCAGTCTTAGACCAGATATATGATTTCTGTGTTCGATCACCCTTCTCACTCTGCTCTTGCCAACCAGAAAAATTCATCTTGTTGGCTGGAAACTTATAAACTTAAATTTGACTGTTACCAGGCTGCTCAGAGCTGTTGCTCTTGAGTCTGTTAGCACAGAGGTTAAGAGACTGGGCTTTGGGCTCAGACATGCTTTAATCTTGTGTTTGTACTTTCTTAATCATGTGACCTTGAATAAGTGAGTTAATATCTCCGTCTCAGTTTTTATTTGAAAATTTGGAAAAATTATGCTACCCATCTCATAGTGTCACTGAGAGAAGATAATCTATCCAGAGTATTTAGCCCGGCACCCAAGGAGTAAGCAGTAGATGGTAGCTTTTAAAGTGGTGGATTCAGAGGTAGCTTAATGCTCATTATTTGGGTTGTGCTTCTATTGAGACAAGATGCCTTGTTGCCTTACAAGAAGCACTCTGGTGAAGTGGTTCAGCACCTACACTCTGGAGACAGACTTCAACATATGTTCAAATCCCTGTTCAGCTCCTTACTTGCTCCGTGATCTTGGGTAAGTTTCTTCACCTCTCTGTGCCTCGTTTTGTTTATCTGTAAATTGGAACTTATTATAGGAACAGTTGTTCAGAGAATGAGATAAAGTGATAGGTGTAAAGTACGCAAAATAATGCCTACTTTACTTTATTGTAAGGAAATTAGAGTTGCACGCTAGTTGAAATTTGTAATGGGGAATGAAGGAGTGTTAAGCCACAGGCCATAGAAACCTCTCGTTCAGATATTAATTATTCTGTGGCTAGATCTTTTGCCTTGCTATGGATTATTATTGATCTAAAACAAAATGCCCCAATTATTAAATATAAAATTCCCTTGACCTTGCTATGATACATGAAAATAACAATTACACAGAGAAAGCATATATGCACACATCACCTATCTATCTTGGGCAGCTCTACCAGGAACATGCTTTTCATTGATTCTCCAGATAATCTAAATCAAAACATTTCTTTATGGATGTGTATAAGAGTCCGTAGTGACTGAATTAAATTACACTTGTTTTATAATATAGTGTTCTGATGTGTAACAGACTATCAAAGGAACCATCTTTACAAGGAAAACTTTAGAATATTGTTAAGTTACTCACTGCATGACCTATTTAAACTGCTCAGATTCTTCTTGTAGACTGCATAATTAAATTTTAAATGGAACATGATAAAGAAATTATACTGGCGATCTCCAGAGATTTCGATACCCTATTTGGCTCTTTATAAAAGTGTAGCAAAGGCATACTTTAAAATTTAATAAAGGCCTGCCCTAATTTTTTTTTCCCTTTTAGATTTTCCTTATCTGTTCAGGCATCCAAAGCTGTGTTATATTATCCACAAGTGTTACCTGAAATAAACGATCAAAATAAAAATTCTTAAAAGCACATTTATCCCAATTTGAGAATTCCATTATTTGCGCATGAGAGCTTTTGTGGAGCCGTTGAACTCCTTGAAGATAAAACCTACCATTTCCTGAATTTGTCACCGTAGAGAATTGGGGCTTTATTCATTCTGTTTGTGGAAGCGTTCATATCTTCAGCGCTTCTAGAGCAAAGGGGTAGAAAATGGATTCCAGGAAAGATATAATTTTGCAATTAGAACTCCTTCTTTGCTATGGATAAGTTGCACTTCTTGAGGGGGTTGAAGGAAACACACACACACGCGCACACACAGCCTGTTGGAAGAAGGGTTAATGCAGAGGACAGGAGAATTCTAGGACTAAGCCTCCCGAGAGCTATTGGAGCCTCTTGGGTAAAGAATTCTGTTTCATCACCTTCCATTGTTCATTTTCTTTTGTATTTAAAGGGATGCTGCCAAGATAAAACTACGTTAAATACATTTTCCTCATATTTGCCTGATACTGCTTTGTCATATAAAACATATTAGGAGAAAAGCTTCTCGGTCTTCCCTGAAGGACTGCAGATTTGCCGTCCACTGAGCTTTGACAAAACACCAGGTGGAAGCGTTTCTCTTCCCAGGCAGGATTGGTTTGTTTTTTATTATACCTTCTCAAACATTTGCCTCCATCAGTGTTTGGAATGTTCAAGCTACCAAGATCATATAAATTAACAAAACTCATTTATACATACACACTTTTAAACCTTAGAAACCTTTCTCTTCAGATTAGGTTTTGTAAATGTTTCTATTATGTATTTCCCTTTGCCTTCTTTCTGGCAAATATACAGATTTCCTATTGGGCTCAAACCACTCAAGCATCCAGTGCTGGTTTCATTTTTCAAATAAGCTATATTAAACTCACATGCCACTATATAAAACCAAACTGAGGCAGTGACGCAGGCCAACAGAGAAAATAAATTCACCATTTAGCCTGACTGTTCACCCTAAACCCTCTGCCTGTCACACTTTGAGTGGGGGAGGAAGGACGGCACTTCAAGGAGTGACGCTGAGCTACATAAAGGATGCTAAAGAGAAGTTCATATCCAGAGCAGGATTATCCAGTGAGGAAGTGGAAATTCTGCTTCACCACCACAATATGACATTTGAGACCATCTCCTGGTCAGATTCAGGCTTCCCAGGTGGTGCAGTGGTAAAGAATCCACTTGCCAATGCAGGAGACACCGGAGACATGGGCTCAGTCCCCGGGTCAGGAAGATCCTCTGGAGGAGGAAATGGCAACCCACTCCAGTATTCTTGCCCGGGAAATCCCATGGACAGAGGAGCCTGGCAGGCAATAGTCCATTGGGTTGCCAAGAGTCAGACACAACTATATGACTGGGAACACACACACACACACACACACACACACACACACACACACACACACACACACACTTGGCCAATTCAGATCTATGGAACACGGGTGAGCATCTTCAAAAGTGACACTTGGTCACGTAACTCATTATAATGCACCAGGTTCCCCTTGAGCTCCTTGACGCGAAGGGAAATCATTCCCAAATTAGGCTTTCAGTGAAATAGATTTCAGTGAATAGCTCACAATTTAAAAATATATGTAACGAATAATGAAGATGCTTATGGACATAATAAACAATGAAACTTAAAGATTAATCTGTTGACATTTAATAAGATTGTTATTACTAGTTGCATCACCAAGCACCCGTGTGAGCAAGGAAATTCTTGATATCCTGTGGAGGTGCAAGGTATAATGAACCCTGCTTTTAAGAACCAAGCTATCTAAATGTGGAAATCTGGTTTATAGTAGGAGAAACTATGTTCTTCACTAACTCTCCGTGCCTAGGACAAAGTCTGTCCAATGATGAGATGAAAACATTTCTATTGAATACATTAAGTATCGTTTAAATTGAGCAAGTATTTAAGTTCAGAGGAGAAAGGCAACATTTTTAGGAAGGTGATTAGAAAAATCTCACCACGGAGAATGTAGATCTTCTAGGAAAAGACACAGCAGTAACAAGGCAAAGAGTGAGAAATATGGAGTTCCAAAATGGGGATTGCAGCCAGCTGGTTTCAACCAGATGGTTTGTTGAGAGAATAATGAAATATGAGTTTAGAGGTGTAGGTAGAAGCTGGCTTGCACTCTTTAAAAGGATGAGAGAGTTTTCATTTTGCTTGGCATTGTTTTCAGTGGGCCATTGGAGGTGCTTGAGTTGGATGAACATGTGATTCAAAAAGTGTGTGAGCAAGATGACTCTGATGGTGTCCTGCAAAATGTATTATTCTGGCAAGAGCAGCACAAACCATAAACTCCGAGAGGACTAGGACTAAGTCTCATTTTGTTCATCTCTTTTATCCTCAGCACCTAGAACAGTGCCTACAGGGCGCAGTAGGTGCTCATATATCTGCCAAATGAAATGGTAAATGGATGTGAGGGTTTTTCCAAATAGTTCAAATGAGGATAACAAATGCATGAACTAGACTGATCTTATAGAAAGGGAAAAAAGCAATGACTGATTACAGATAATATTGGAAAACACAAATCAGTATTGCTTGCTGAAACTCAGGTGGTGGAGAAAAAGTTTCCACTTTGGGCATATCATTGGCATCACCCACCAAACCCAGTGAGGGAGGTCTGGAGAGGGCTTGTTGGGAGATGTGAAGCTAGAAAGAGGATTGCTTTATAAGTTTCCCCGGTTTTAGTCGTAAAGAACCCATCTGCCAATGCAGGAGATGTAAGAGTCGCGGGCTCAATCCCTGGGTCAGGAAGATACCCTAGAGTAGGAAATGACAGCCCACTCCATTGTTCTTACCTGGAGAACCCCATGGACAGAGGAGCTTGGCGGGCTACAGTCCACGGGATTGCAAAGAGTTGGACACGACCAAAGTGACTTAGCACGCGCGCACACACACACACACACACACACACACACACACACACACATGAATCTGAGATAAAGGCCAAATATTTTGATGAACATTTCTGGTGGAGGGTGAGGGACACTTGTGGATTTGGAACTGCAGATTTGAGCATTAAGTAATAAAGCATCTTGGGGATTGCTTGCATGAAAATTTAGTTGAAGTCATCTTGTGCACACATGGGTTTTGTGGTTCCCTGTCAGAGTGACATCCTTTGCCAAATTAAGCAAGATGCAAATTTGATACTGAGTCCATGAGGACAAATGATGTTGAAGCAGAGATAAGCATAATACTCTAGTGGTTTTTAGTTCATTCTGCCAATTTCTCAAGAGAATGAATAAAGGACGTTCTCTAGGGTGACTTAATAGACTGTGCCCTCCCCTTAAATGCCCACCTCAATTGCCATCTTGGTTCTGACACTCACCATGAGAACTTGGTACCTGGCACTCCTGGAGGGGTTGGGTTGGCAGCTGAATTCTATATGCTTCCTGCTCCCATTTGGCCTTTCTCATCTTGGCCTGGCGCTTCTGGGCTAATTCCATCGTGTCTGGAGTTTCATCTTTCCTGGGTTCATGCCTGAAGCTCTGGCAGTTGACTGCGTTCAGTTGAGAAAGTCCTATCCAAGTTCAAGTTCCAAGATGCAAGAATCTCTTTAATACCAGGGAGAATGGAAACCCAAGTTCAATGCCACATTTTATCCATTCATTTTGTAACCCGGTTGCAGCATTGCCAAAATGTTACAGATTAAAATATTTTCTATAAAGAAGCCTGTTATTTAGGAATGCTTTGGGACAACATGAAGAATTACGGTTAAGGGAAAATAGGTCATAAAAGCCACCTGGGAGCTGGTTCCCCAGATCAGACCAAGGGCTGTTGCATCTTGTAGATTTTTAATTTTGTTTATGAATATGTATGGCCATTCAAGCATCCTACAGAGATGCCTGTGAGGGTGAAAAAGTTATGTTTCTGTTCTGAGCTCAAGTGAAGGACAATAGTACTTTAGAAAATTGGGAAATGAAACTCTGTGAAAGGAACGTAAGACACAGTGAGATGAAGTCAGAGCAGTTGTGAATTCTCAACCCCGAGAACACAAAGATTTCTTATGTATTTTATTCTTCTCTCTTCCTGTTCCAAGCTCTCAGTGGATCCCTTCCCTTCTCTAATGTATATGTGCATTGTAGTTGACTTTGGTGAAGTAGAAAGCAGCAATAAGATCTTCAGAATGAACAAAGGTCAAGAAATGGTTCCTCTCACTCAAGCATAGAAAGATTCAGTTTTCAAAAAAATTTTTTAAATAAATTGATGCTTTTCCTTAAAAAAGAAGAAATGGTTACTCTCAGTGCAGCAGTAATCAAATTTCAACATAAAATTTGTTCAAGATCACAAAGCAATCTGCATAAGAATTGTATAAATATTCTTATGTGAATATTCTCCCCCCCACCACCACCTGGCCTGTTATTTTTCATAAGTCCAAGTGGGAGGACTTTTGAGTTAGATGGAACTTATCTTGCATCACCTCCTGGTTTTATAGATGAATAAGCTGAGTATCAGAAAGTCAGAAGCCAGTTTTAGTGACCACACTCTTTGTGCTTGCTGGGCAAGTCGATATTTGCATGGTGTGGATGGAGTCTGTGTTCATTTCAGGGTCTGTTCTTGGAGTCATAGACCTAGAAGCCTGTTTTCTACTTTCTGAGATCTTTT
Source organism: Ovis aries (assembly GCF_016772045.2). Classification (NCBI taxonomy): domain Eukaryota; kingdom Metazoa; phylum Chordata; class Mammalia; order Artiodactyla; family Bovidae; genus Ovis; species Ovis aries. The sequence continues at coordinate 15,075,259 of NC_056066.1, forward strand.
TCCTCTCAGTTTTCTTCTGTCTGCCTTCCCTACCTTCCCCTGAGGACAAAAATCTTCATTTTCAGTATTTTCACGAAAGCCTTGTTTCAACTAAATGAAAGCCAGGTATAGAGATTCGGTTGATGCTGGGTGTATCATAGTGTACAGTAATGCTTCAGAGGGGACATCTGAGTCCAGTGGCTAAGACCCTGAACTCCTAATGCAAGGGGCCAGAGCTCCATCCCTGATCAGAGAACTAGATCCTACATGCCGCAACTAAGAGTTCGCATGCCACAACTAAAGATTTCACAGGCCTCAATGAAGAGCGAAGACCCCGTGTGCTGCGGATAAGACCCGCCACAGCCAAATAAATATTAAAAAAAAAAAAATAGTGCTTCTCAGATTTTAATGTGCTTGTAAATTACCAGGGGATTTTTATTTAAATACATAGTCAGATCTAGTTAGTCTGAGATGAGGCCCAAAATTCTGCATTGCAAACAAGCTGATTCTGACCACCCCTTGAGCAGCAAGGAACTGCAGACCCACAAGCCACATCTTGTTTGAAAGAAGTCCCCATCACTTTCCAAGTTCTGCATCCATATCTTTAGGAATACAGTACTTTTATTATCTCTTACCTCTGGTTGGCTTGTTTCCTTTTAGAGAAGATGCTACAGAGTGTTCTGCAAACCGCCACTGCAGGAGTAATTTCTTTTCAAAGTCTGAGATACTATAAACCCACTGTAGCAGCCTGTGGATTGATCTATATAAAGGCAATCTTAGGTTATCAAGCCCATGTGAGTTTAGGATTCAATATCAATCAAGATTTGACTTTCAATTCTGGGTTTATGATGAGCAGCTCCCATTGAAGAAGAAACCAGAACTTTGGCTATTAGAAAGTTTTTATTTTACAAATACAAAGACTTATTTATGTCGAGTAATTGAGTTCCCAGATGTTCTCATTCTGTATCAGTGACTGTAAACAGTGTCAGCCTTGGTAATATGACAGAATGAATATATATGTATTCACATTCATATTCAGGAGTCAGCCTCAACACTACAGTCAATTCACAGGTTATCTTGCTCATTCCTGGAAACTGGCGTTTATTGACTATGCAGATGATAAAATTGTCTTTGTTTTATTTATTCCATATGAGCCTGCAAAGTATTCTAGAAGCAATATTACTTCTCTTCTTTCCCCTCTATTCCCATTCATCCTATCCCCTTTACTAAAGTAAACTGAGGTATCTGGATATTGCAATCTAATTTGGGAGGACTCAAGAGAGATACAGAAAAAGATAGGTAACATTGAATACTCAGAATTCAATAATGAAAAATAATTACTTTAGTGAAAAGCCAGCTGTTCTTTCTTTCCTAATAGGCATGTGATGTTGATGAAAAATAGCATTCAAGTAAAGTTTACCAAGTAGGACTGGTTTGATTCAGGGTATTATATTATTCTGCAGAATAGGAAATGTTATTTAGGTTGAACAAAAAGCTGAACAGTCCAGCCAGTCCAAAAGACCCAAATACCAAAGGATTCTCTTTAGAGAATGAAAAATGCTGCTGCCTTATATGTAAGGCAATGCATGATAATTCTTTCAGAGACTCTTCTGCCTGTGTTTTCTATGTCCTTCAAATTTCATTTGAATGAATGCTTTATGGATTTCTGTGACGCTTGGGAACATGTTAAAATACCATTGCAAACATACCAGGGAACTCAGGTTTAGATAATTCTCGATTTGAATGATTATAGCATGCTGCTGTTATCCTATTTGGAAAAAAAAAATAGGAGTTTTGTGACAATTTGGAGTTTCCTTTCTGTGTCTCCCCCAGTGGGTTTGCACAAAGAAGACCTTTGAGACATAGATTGGAGTCCAAGGACATGAGGGAGTGGGGAAGGGAGGTGGGCGGGGAGGCCGGCCAGCGGACATGTGCTCAGGAGTGGGTTACTGCCCGGGTGTCCCGGGCCCCCATGGAACACCGTCCACTGAAGGGCGAGCAAGCTGCTGTATGTTCCATAATACCTTGTCCTTCAGTGGTTGATGTCCCGCAGGGGGAATTCGTTCATGGGCACTTCTCCCTTCCCCATGCTCAGGCCAAGCACTTCTAAGGCCAGAGAAGACACACTCTGAAAGGCAGCAACAAGAGGAATCTCTAGGCTTCTGCAAAGCATCTGCAGGCGACCCTCAGGACAAACTAAAAGCAGGCCATTAACAATATCTATGTTACTGGTGTGGTCACCATTGTATCCAAGCACGCGTGACAGTGCCTGGTACCCAGGTTGTTCTTTAGTCACTATAATTTGTGTCCAGCCCCATAGACTGCAACACAGCAGCCTTCCCTGTTCTTCACTGTCTCTCAGAGTTTGCTCAAATTCATGCCCATTGAGTTGGTGATGCTATCTAACCATCTCATCCTCTGCTGCCCTCTTCTCATTAGGCCTTTAATCTTTCCCAGCATCAGGGTCTTTTCCAGTGTGTCAGCTCTTCACATCAGGTGGCCAAAGTATTGGAGCGTCAGCTTCAGTATCAGTGCTTCCAATGAATATTCGGGGATGATTTCCTTTAGGATTGACTGGTTTGATCTCCTTGCAGTCCAAGGGGCTCTCAAGAGTCTTCTCTAGTACCACAATTTGAAAGCATCAATTCTTCAGCAATCAGCCTTAAATATTTATTCAGAGGAGGAAGGCAAGGAGAGAGGAAAACACTTGACTCAAATAAAATGGGAAAAGCTGGCATTGGCTACCTGCCAGCCAACAACAGTAATAGACTGAAGATTAGAGGTAATTTTTTTAAATGGTATCTCACTTCTGACTTAAGTCCTCAAGCTAACATTGAAATTTTACGCTTGCCAAATTTATTATGCATGAGGAGACGGGACAAGAAAAGATAGGCATGAGAGAGCAGATAGCTCTGTGTATCAGCAACCTCAGTTCTAAAGTCTGGAGCTTGGGGACTTGACTTTTAGCATCAATAGTTATATTATATCCACTTAATTTTTTAAAAGATTAACAGTGTGTTTATCTTTGATTATTCAGTATATATATGTTTGTCGTTATCTATGAATCACTGAAAAGCTGCATGGATTATCCATGCCAAGTTCTTGACGAGGAATTAGGTTAAAGGACTTAACTTCTTGGCTTGTGGGGTGAGCTGGGGAGCCCGGGTTTGAGGTAAGGCCAGCAGAGGCAAAAACAGAAAAACTGCCTTAGTCACCTGGATGTTTGCAGATGGGCAGTGACTTTGTTCACATTCTGCTAACATATTTGAGTGAAGAGTACAACAGTCAGTAAATCACACAGATATTTCAGATACATGGCCGTAAGCACCGGAATTTCTAGAAATAGCATGTGATTACTTGCATTTATTATTCTGATGGTTTTCATTATGTAAATAGATAGTTTTCCCCTGAGAGTGTTTCTCTTTAGCCAAGCATGGACCTGAATGTGGTTATATATATCTGTGTGGCATGTTGGGAGGAAGGCTGGAAGGAGGGACTCCTCCCCCAAAGTAAGTGGAGGGTTTTGGCTTCTTTTTATTTTGTTATTTGCTGGTTTTAATCATTTGTAACTCTTGTATTATAACACTCAAACATGTTCCATAATTCAGTGAATGCAAAAACCTCAGAAGGCCGTATTCTCTACTAGACAACCCCCTCTAACGCTGACAGGTGTGCAAACCTGTGCTCTTTTGTCCCTTTTTATGGACCCTGAGTGATATTGTTCTAGATAAATCACGTTCAAAGAAAAAGGGACCCATAGGGAAGTGGCATCAAGAAAGCAGAGCTTAACAGTGTCAGCAAAGGGTTAATAAGCGAGACATGCTCATTGGTTGCCAGAAACAGGAGCAGAAAGCATTTGGCAATGATTCCTTCCTTTTTTCCTGGAGTGAAGGCAAAGTGGATTACAGAGATATTGGGGCCAGCGTGGACTCAGAGTACTAAAGTATCTTCCTGTCCTCAGGAGCTGGACACGTTTCCCTCCCCTGAGGCCCCTCCATGGCCCTGGAACTGGGTGGCGGGCCAGTTAGCCACGAGTGGTGTGGGAATTCAACCCATAAACACTCTCTTCCTTCTAGCAGGACGCCTAGCTCTGCCTGACAATTTCCTCATACTGATTTATTGATTTAATTTTTGGTTGGCAGTGGTGGTAGTTACAAAGTAAATTCACCCCAGAAAAAAAAGGGTATTTTGGGAATTCATTAATGCTAACTCTGCACTTGGATGCTAGATTCACTTCCCATCTGCCCAAAACAGCCAAATAAAACAAGGAAGTGACACCAAGCAAGTGACAACTAATTATCTCCTCCGTTTATTCTGCTGGGTTGGTGGGAATTGAAGGGTATTGAAGGCTGTTTTCCTCTTAATTGTTAACCTTAGAAATCAACAGTCAAGTGACCATCACTAAAACCACATGTGTCATTGTGTTTGAATTCCAGCAATGTATTTCTCTATCTTCATTTTGATTTAGGAATCAGAAAAAAAAAAGAAATTGTCTTGGATTCTTCACTGCTCTTAAACATGTCTTAGTGTAACAAATTACCCTAAAACCTAGCAGCTTAAAGAAACAAACATTTGTTATCTCAGTTTATCTGAGTCAGGAGTCTGGGCCTGACTTAGCCGAGGGCTCACATTTCAAGCCCATGGACAGAGGAGCCTGGTGGGCTGCAGTCCATGGGGTCACTAAGAGTTGGACATGACTGAGCGACTTCACTTTCACTTTTCACTTTCATGCATTGGAGAAGGAAATGGCAACCCACTCCAGTGTTCTTGCGTGGAGAATCCCAGGGATGGGGGAGCCTGGTGGGCTGCCGTCTATGGAGTCACACAGAGTTGGACATGACTGAAACAACTTAGCAGCAGCAGCAGCACATTTCAAGATTTTCTCACAAAGCTTCCGTCATGATTTTAGCTGGGGCTGCAATCTCATATGAAAACCCAACTGAGGAATGACCCATCTTCAGGCTTTCTCTCATGGTTTCTTGTGGTTGTTGGAAGAATTCAGTTCTTCATGGGCTGTTGGACTGAGGGCTTAAGTGCCTGGCTTTCTGTTGACTGGGGTTGACTTCCATGGCAGCAAACAAGAGTGAGAAGAAGATACGGCCAGTAAGATGGAAGCTGCCATCTTTTTATGACCTAATGTCATAAGTGAGATCCTATCAGCTATAGTGTTCTCTTCATTGCAGATGAGTCACAGGACCCAGCCCCTGCTCAAAAGAGGGATTATACATGGACACAAATAGCAAGAGGTGGAGATCCCTGGGGGCCGCTGTAGAAGGTGCTTACACAGATATGATTCCAAATCCCAATGTGATGGAGAGTTGTCTTTGCTGCAGTGAGAGGATATGTTCTGAGATAAACTCATTATCAGTGGTAATGTGGATTGATCCCTTGCAGATACAGAAGAGAGAAATCATAGGGCCAAGAAAAATGTGATAGTTATCTACTTGGTAATTGAAATGTGTCCCACTATGGCTAAGAAGAAACCAGAGTGCAAGCCAAGAGCATGTTCTGTGAGGGCTGAAGGCCAAGTTGTTTGAGCTGAGAGCAGAAGGACCTGTGGATCTGAGACCTCGAGAGACGGTGGGAGGAGGACCCTGACTGTCCTCTTCCTACTAGAACAAGCAGATTGTGTTAGGAAACAAAACAGTCCCTCCTCTAGGACTGCATGTGCAAAGATCAGGATGATCTAGAAGAACTTCGGAGGCCTAGGAGAAACACTGTTCTCAAAACACTAATACTATCACCTATGCAGGGTGGCTGGGTTCACTCTGCAGCCTGACCACCTGATGGTGGGCTGGCCGTGGTCCAAAGGGCGGTGTTCCATCCATATGGAACCTGGTCTCTGCTCACTGTAGAACGCCATAGTCAGCGTGCCTTTGGCACCCACTGAGCTGGATGTCAGGAGTGCCTGTTCCGGGGCTGGATCTCGGTAGGTGTCCCTGGATCTATGGAAGTCTTGCTAGATCCAAGTGTGTATCTTTGAGTCTCTTTAGTCACTTGGCCTCCTTGGGTTTAGGAAGCTGATCTATGGAATGAAGTAGAGATCAGTAGAGATTTGCCTCTCCCCCCACCTACGGTGCCTTAAAGAGGTTGCCAGAGGCCCATGAGCAGCGCCGTCCAGTCCCATGTGTAGACACTTCTGTGCACACAGCGTGTACTCTGTCTGTTGTATTCAATACCATTGACCACCTCCTTCTCCTCGAAGCACTTCTTCCATTGTGTCGATATCATTTCGGAAGTCATTACCAAACAGTTTGTCTTTGAAATGTGAGGGCATATTTGATCCAGGGGAGGCATTTTGCATGCAGAGAGTGGAGGGGTAGACTAGCACCTCAGTAATTGCATGCACCAGGGACCAGGGGAAGAAGGTGTATCCAGCAGATACACCTAAGGGTAAGAAGGTTGAGATTGAAGCGGTTTTAGCAGTGAGTTGGAAGGGGGCAAATCCAGAAGATTCATTCAAGAAGCTCAGCTTCGAAAGGGATCACAAAGAGGTCCTGGGAGCTGGTGGGAAGTAATGAACTTGAGGTGGCTTGTTTCTTAAAGAGAGGAGACTTATACATGTTTAAACGCATAGAAGGATGGGGGTGCAGTTTCTGCGGAGGCAAAAGGGGTTAGCCTAAGAGAAGACATCCGACACCTCCATTTAAATAGGATGGAAGGGAAAAGGGCTTTCCTGGTGGCTGAGATGGTACAGAATCTGCGTGCCATGCAGGAGGCCTGGGTTCGATCGCTGGGTTGGGAAGATCCCCTGGAGAAGGGACTGACTAACCACTCCAATATTCTTGCCTGGAGAAGTCCATGGACAGAGGAAGAAAGAGAGGTGTGTGTGGCCTTAGGTCAACCTGTGGGACTGGCAGCTTCAACGGGTCTCCTAACCCAAGAGCAGATGGGAGCAGCAGGGATGTGGCCAATGGCCCAGGTGCAGGGGTGGCTGTTACTGAGACTGACATGGGACAGGAAGAGCAAGGCTGGAGGGCGGTGGAGATGTCTGACAGCATCTCCCTCCCTCCAACCCTGCCACCTGCACTTAGGTAGAGGGAGGAGGAGTTGTTTATAGGGCAGGGAGCTCCTCCGGTAGCCAGGAGGGAGCCTGGCAAGCTGCCAAGTCAGGGAAGGCTTCCTGGAGGAGGTGTGACTAGGGGTCCTGTATCTTGGAGGATGGTCAGGACTCAGGTGTTCTGGGGAAGGAGGAAAGCAGGTAACCACATGTGCTGAGAACCTGCTCCCGGTATGATGTTAGCACCTGTCACCCACTTTCCCGTAGCCTTTTGTCAGAGAAGGGACAAGACGTGCCCCACGTCCTTGGGCTGCTAGGCGAGCAGCCGGGCCCTGACCTCAGGCTGTGCGTCTCCAGTGTATGCCGCTCTGCCTCCTGAGGGCTGTGTGGCCAAGTCGAGAGCGTGGCTGGGCTGGGCAGAGCAGCTTTGACACCAGAGAAGCTGGGGCCAACGTGGGCCAACAGCACCGGTGAGCCTGGGTGAGCCTGATCAGAGGGGGCGGCTGGGCGAATCTGAGTGCCAAGTGGTGTTGGTGGTGCTCCACCCCACGGGGACGTCCACGGGTGCCACACATCTGACCGGGAGGAGGCCATGCAAGGACCTGTCAGCAGCTGCTCCTGGACGCGAGTCTGGCAAGGTGGCAGTTAACTGCTGACAAATTTCTGACAGGGCTGCAACAATATGTTAATGTGCATTCTCCAACAATATGTTTCCAGCACTGCTTTTTTTTCCCCCTGCTGCTTTGATTGAGAAAATCATAGCCACCGAAAGTGCAAGATTTATCCAGAGAGCGTAGCAGGGGTTTGGGATGGGAGCGGGTGTGGGGCGGGGGGGCCCCTTGGGAGGAATTTACCTTTTGAAGCCAGAGGGGGAACAGGTGCTCTGGAAATGGCTCGTAACTGCGTGAGGGCGGGGACCGCGCTCCTGGAGGGGAAGGTTACTCAGATTAATGACATTCCGCGGAAAATGATGGCATCCTGGCTCCGTCACTGAAACAGGTGGCTGTCATTATGGCCCTGCGCTCCTAATGGGAAGATAATACGGGGGGAGAGAGGCTTATATCGGCCCCTGAAAGATGAAATTGCACACGAAGGAGGAAGCAAGGCATAAAGAGGACCAACTGGGGGACTTGCTCGCCCCACAGGACAGCACGTGATTCTCATTAATGGAGCAGCGTTTCCACCTCTCTATCCAGAGGGTTATGTTACCTACATCGCTTTCATTTTGGGGGGGCTTAGTCAAATCTCATTTGGAAAAGATTTTTTTTCCTCTCTGTATGTTTTTCTTCCATTTAAGAGAGTAGTGAGTATAAAAATGTACTGTGTGTGTGTTCAGTCGTGTCTGCCTCTTTGCAACCCACCAGGATTGTAGCCCACCAGGCTCCTCTGTCTTTGGGATCTTTCAGGCAAGAATACCGGAGTGAATTGCCTGGATCTTCCAGACCCTGGGATCAAACCCACGTCTTTTGAGTCTCCTGCATTGCAGGTGGGTCCTTTACCCCTGCGCCGCCTGTGCTGTGCTGTGCTTGGTCGCTCAGTCCGTGTCCAACTCTTTGTGATCCCATGGACTATAGCCCGCCAGGCTTCTCTGTCCATGGAGACTCTTTGGGCAAGAATACTAGAGTGGGTTGCCACGCTCTCTTCCAGGGGCTCTTCCCAACCCAGGGAATGAACCCAGGTCTCCCACATTGCAGGCAGATTCTTTACTGTCTGAGCCACCAGGGAAGACCAAGAATACTGGAGTGGGTAGCCTATCTCTTCTCCAGGAGATCTTCCCAACGCCAGAATTGAACCAGAGTCTCCTGCATTGCGGGTGGATTCTTTACCAGCTGAGCTACTTGGGAAGCCCATAAACATGTACTGTGTATGACGAAATGTACCCCCTTCCTTTTCCTGCCAGTCATGGTGGCTGCCCAGTAGATGATGGGAAATCCAGAGTGGGCTCCAAATAATGATGAGGCCATACAGGTGTGCTGTGAGAGATAACTGATATGCCTATGTGCTCTATTTTTTCCTTAGAAAGATGAAGTGTTTTTGTTTTTTTTTTTTTAAAGATAAAGTCTGAATGTTGTCAATTTAATATGATGGCACCATTTAAACTTATTTGGTGCTAATTATTGCCCGGCACTGTTTTTAAGCATCTTATAAAAATTCACTCTTTCCATATTCACAGTAACACTTTTAAGGAGCATCAGCATCTTTGGATACTCCTTCATCAGCATGAAGGAGGTGAGGGACTCATCCAAGGTCACACAATCAGGAAGTGGTGAGGTTGGGGTCCTGCACCAGCAGGCTCCTGACCACTGCTATCCACTGGCTGCCTTGCACACATTTTGCTCATTTTCAGTTTCAAGGGGCCTTTAAATTACTTGTCCCCTTTTTCTCGGGGAGAATGCAGTTTGAAATCTCAGCGTGTTAGACATCGCTGCATTGACGGTGAGTGGATATCAGAATGGCGCTTGAACTTGAGCAGATAGTGGTGTTTTCCATTTCACAAGGTGTGTTTAAAACGTGCAGTATGGGTCCCTGTCAGACCTTCAGAGCCCTGCCCTGCTTGCTCTGTGCACAGTCAGGGGAGGTAAGGCACCCGCTGAAATCTACTAGAAGTGCACGCTCACTCTCTCAAGCACAGATCAGCACAAAGTTTCAGATATGCGTGCAATCTTACATATGGTTTTAAACCGTACTTTGGGATGCTCGGTTGGAAGGGTCTTTCTTTGGCCACACTGAGCATAATTTTTCCTGAAGATTTAGAACTGATGGAGTACAAGTGGGAGGCAGAGTAATTTACCCTATTCCTCCCGCTCCCTGTTCACCATTAGACACAGACATGAACAACTCTTTCGCCTTACAAGGCTTAGCCAGATTGCCAAGCAATTACCGTGATTTATGAGGGCAGGAGTAGAAGGAAGCAGCAAACGTAATTGTTAAGTGAGGATGGGCAGATTACCACGCCTGTAATTTGTAACTTATTTCATGCCACATGGCGTACCTAAGCAGCATATTGAAGAGGGGGATGGTATCTTACTACTTTTGTGTCCTCGGTGCCTAAAACAGTGGCTGGCTTTCAATGTTGGTGGAGCACCTAGCATTCAGAAGACTCCCTGCTAGATATCTGGAGTCATTCAAGAGGGCCTCTGGCTTTCTGCTTTCAGGGTCGTAAGTAATACATAGTTTATACTTGCTCGGTCATGTCTGATTCTTTGCAACCCCATGGACTGTAGCCTGCCAGGCACCTCTGTCCATGGGATTCTCCAGGCAAGGGATCGAACCCTCATCTCTTGCATCTCCTGCTTGGCAGGTGGACTCTTTACCACTACACCACCTGGGAAGCTCCATAAGTAATATAATGGGACAAATATACACATCTGTTGCACAGATGCATTACAAGAAAAATGGCATTTAGAGGAGAGAGAAAATGCTTGGGGAAATAGGAAAATCTTTGTGAAGAGGCTATTGAAAAAAAGCTGGCAGAAGCTAGGTGGACTCTTAAGGGATGAGGAGGATCTGGTAGAAAGTTCACAAGAGTGTTAGGCATGTACAGGTTATAAAAGAAATAATAAAGCTGAGATAGGTTTTGACATAATGGTGAGGAGTGTGATTGCCAAGCTGGGGCATTTGTGTGTGGTAGACCAGGCAGTGAAGGACAGTGGAAGATTTTGAAGCAAAGCTCACAGCTCGCCTTTGGAAGGGTTGAGCTCCAAGGGTCTGTCGTGAGGGATGAACCGGGAGCAGAGAGAGCTGCTGGGAGGATATGAGAGTTATCTAGAGGAAGGGAAGCTGGAACCAAGATGGCAGCGGTGGGGCTGGAGAGAAGAGACGTCTCTCAGGTGTAACTTAGAGGAATCAGAGTTGTTTGGAGGGGAACTAAAACCAAGGGAAGTTTGAGTTAACAACTAAGAAATCTGAACTGGGAGATCTGGAGGTCAGGAGGAAGAGTGAGTGTAGGAGAGAAGATGCCCAGTTGGTTTCCTGTGGTGGGACATGGAGGATCGCAAACTGTATGCTTGGCAGCTGGAGATGTGTGAGTGGGAGTGGCCGAGCCCAGGAGCATCTCCATGGAAGTGATGGTGGAGGAGGTGATGATGAACCAGAACCCTGAGGGAAAATGAGTAGCGTGAGGTACCCCAGGATGGCTCAGACACAGTTAGATCAACAAGAAGATCCATCATTCGTGTTTCATGAGCACAAAGTGGCCAAGGGTGGAAACTCGTATTTCCCCATAGGTGACCAGAATCGGGATTCCCAGGTGGTAAAGAACCCCCTTGCAAATGCAGAAGATGTGTGTTTGATCCCTGAATGGGGAAGATCCCCTGGAGAAAGAAATGGCAACACATTCCAGTTTGCCTGGGAAATCCCATGGACAGAGGAGTCTGGTGAACTACAGTCCATGGGGTAGCAGAGTCAGACACGCCTGAGCATGCACTGAGCAGAACTGAGATGACCAGAGTCCACCCCCACCGTCTCCAGATCCTGCTGCCTGGGGCGCACGTCCAGGAAGACTTCAGGATGACTTCTGTTGGGACGGTGATACCGGCCCATCCCCACTGCCTGGTGATAGTAAACTCAGTTGTTTGGAAGTCAGCAGTCCTCTAGCTGTTTTCCCTTCTTCCAGCCTGGAACTTTTTAGCCTCCTTCCAACACATCAGTGAGAATGATGTTTCTAATATGAAATTCAGACCCTGCCCCTCCTCCCCTCAGAGTCTCCATGTTAATAGCCACAGACGTTCTACGCATCTCAAGCCCTCTGCCAGGAAGCTCTGCCTTGATACAGCTCCTTCTTGGGGGTCTTCTAGTCCCTGGACCCTCTCCCACTTCTCAGAACAGGATTCTGTATGTGATACAAAGGGCCCTTCGCTTTAAGTTCTGGCCTTGGAGTATCTGGTCCACGAACTTCCCATGTCTCTGTTCCCAGTCTCCCCAGTGATTCAGGGAAGAAATGAAGCTGTCCACTCATGTGTCCATCCGCGGGACTGCCTCGGGCCCTAGGTCAGGTCGCTGAACGAGTTAGCCGTCGTCTTGGACAACACTCACTGAGCCCTCAGACTTAGATTAGTTCCCCGTGGTCAGCGGGGCAGGCCGTGTTCAGGGCAGAAGTAGGTTTCTGACCCATGACCCCTTGGTGAGTATAGGCTGTGTCCTGCATCCTTCACTAAGGGCCGCAAAGTTGACACACATCAAAAGGCAGCATCAAGCCTACCCCCCACAGGATAGTTCAGTGCCTGATTGAGGAGCCACTATTCATGCTCCTTGAAAGTCCTTCTACGCATAAAGTAGAAGAGACGTTGTACCTCCTAATAGTTCATTTTCCCAGCCAGCTTCTTCATCAGATGCAGACGATTGATGGGACATGGAATCCATACTGGCCTCCTCTCAGACTGGAGACAGTTCACACGAAGAAGAAGCTTCTCTTTTCCTGTTTCTTCTCCACCCTCCCCACCCCTTCACACGTCACAGAAGACCCCTGACTCTGCACAGCGAGGTGCCCAGTGAAGCTGCTAGTTCTCTCTGCTGCCGGCCTATACTGGGCTGTAGGTAAAGACCCCGGGATACACGTTGGACATTAACCAGAAGCCAGTGGATATCCTTAGTCACCTCTGAACTCGCCTTGAAGACGCAGGGCCTGCTTCTGGACAGAGCGAAGGGGGAGCAAGTCCTTTGTGTACCCCAGATACTGCCTTGATCTGCGTGCCCCAGCATGAACACTTACACAGACACACGGGAGGTGGAACTGATATCTATCCCGAGAGTAAGAGGGGGAAGGGGGACAGCTTGGAGGAGGAGGAAATCTGGGCTGAAGTATTTGGCCTGTGCTTTCTGGGCAGCACGCCTGTGTCCCCTGGATGTGCCATGCTGAAATCCCGACCCCCAGAGGCGATGGTGTTGGAGGGGAGGCGAGAGTGCCTGGGAGCTGCTTGGTTGTGAAGGTGCCGATCTGCGGCACACCGGCACTCTGACCATGTAGCGTATGACCATATGCTCTGACCATAGCGCATAGGCCAGATACTTTTCAGCCTGATTTTCCTCTCCTCTCCCAAGCTGTGCCCTTTCCCCTTCTGAAAACAGAGGGACAAGGTGCTGGCTCTGAGCCAGCAGGAGGTCCTTCATGAGAACAGGACTGCTGGCACCTTTACCTTGGACTTCCGGCTCCAGAACAGTGAGATATACGTTTCTGTTGCTTGAAAGCCACCCTGACTGTGGATTTCTGTTACAGAAGCCCAAGAAGACTGAGATTAAGCGTGAGACAACCCTGCTCCAGCCTTTGAGGGTGCCCAAGCTGCTCCCTCCGTCTAGGAGCCTGCCCCGTAGCCTGCCCCATCCAGCCTGCTCCAACTTCAGCTCCTCCCATATTCTCTTTCTCTCCTTCAAGCTCTGCCCCCCTCCCAAAGCCCCTGCATCTTCTGGAAAAGCCTATCAGTCCCCCAACCCTACCTGTGTCCCCAGGGGGCTGTGACTCCCAGGGGTCTCTCCCCAGCCTCATTGCACTGTGTGAATGGTGGGGGGTGGTGGGCGCTGGGGGACAAAGTGGAGGACGGTATGATGTGGGTGAGGGGATGGCAGGGGGATCTTCTCTCGGAGTTGCAGACTGTTTACTATGTTGTTTCAAAGTCCCGTCTAGAAATTTGGACTCAGTTCATGCTTCAAGGATCCATTTCTGGCTGAAAACCCTTGCTTAGCCTAAGGAAGAGAGTCCCCTTCTTCAGACTGACCCATCTTTGACAATTTTTAGTGCCCAAAGAGCATCCGTACCCTCTCTGAGCCTGGCTTGCTTGAGGGTCTTCTCTGATTGCCTCCGTGCCTTCCTCCCACGGCTACAGGAGGGGTTGGGGGAGGGCCCTGGGGCGGGTCTCTGACCACACTTGTGCCCCGTCACTGGTGCAGGCTGTGTGCCTCTGCCTGCCTTGTGTGTTCTCAAGCAGGGTGGGAAGCTGGAGCGGGCAAGGGCCGTGATCTGAACATGACTAGGGCACACAGAGGAAAGAGGTCACGGGGAGAATGGTGACCTTAGCCCTGTAGGATCAGCTGTTCTGAATGGAATCTCCGCAAACGCTGGATCAGAGCCAATGGAGTGTCTTAAACTCAGCAGATTTCAGATGGCAGCCTGGCCAAAGGGTCAAAGGAACCAGGCAGTGTTCCCTTAAACAGTAGCTGCCGCAAGTGGAAATGGGGATGGTCCTTAATATTCTCTTCCTTTTTTGGGGGGAGGGGTAGATGTATGATTCCTTTAATAATAGGATGCTACCAGGGGCTTCCTGCTTGGGGAAGAATGGAAGGGTTGCAGGGGTCTCAGAAGAGAGATGTGAAGAATGACCACTTCTACATATGATTTTCCATTGCTGCCACCCTCTTTTGGAAATTGGAGACCATTTACTTATTTATCATCTTTGCATGTAAAATTGTAATTCTCGCGATCATGTTGCCTCAGGGCACGAGTAGAGAACATAAAATTCCGTTAAAGTCTACAAGGCAGAACAGCAGCAGCTATCAGCACGTATTAAAATCTCTACTGTTCAGTGCTTCTTAGGAAGGTAGGTCACACATCCAGGCCTGGCCTCCGCTAAAGTGGAATTTCCATGAGAAGTACTTTGAAGATCACATTTGAGAACGGGTGGGTTGTGGCTTGGTGGGATGTGTTGGTTGCAGTGGTTACTTTTGTGATGGTATCATGGTAACTTGAGAACATCACTGTGTCTGACTGGCGAGCCTGTGTTTCCTGATCTACCATTTAGTGAGACTCTTAGAGTCTATGAAAGCCAGTTACCAAAGCCACCAGAATGAGCCGACTGGGAACTCATCTTTAGTACTATTCTTCTTTCCTGTAGTTCCAAACATTCATGCCCTGACGTTACTAAGTTTCTGTTCAATGACCAGCTACCACTTAAAGGGAAGAATGATTGGGTGGGTGAGCACGGCTCCATGCGTTCCATTCCTCCGAGGACACTAACTTTGAAGGATGAAGACTGCATCCCCCGACCCCCAACCCCCGGCCATCCACTCTCCCTCCCTTCCTGGGACAGTGGGGCTGAAGGCACCCTATGGCTGGTGGGACAACTCCAGAAGCCCAAAGTGCAGAAGACCAAGGGGGAGTCCGTCATTAGCAGACTGTTCAGTGTTTCAGTTCAGCTAGTATTCCCTGCTTAACGCCAGTCCTTTCATTTTATCCCTTGAACAAAGAGGAAAGAAGACAGCTCTTGCTTTTCCATTTAAATCACATCCTAGTCACCTAAGGGGGCTTCCCTGGCGGCTCAAATAGTAAAGAATCTGCCTGCAACGCAGGAGACCCTGATTCAATCCAGGGTCAGGAAGATCTCCTGGAGAAGGGAATGGCGGCCCACTCCAGTATTCTTGCCTGGAGAATCCCTTGGACAGAGGAGCCTGGTGGGCTACAGTCCATGGGGTCACAAAGAGTCAGACACGACTGAGCAACTTTCCCTCACTCACTAGTCACCAAAGGTGGGGTACAGATGAAGAGGTCATCTCCCATTCTATCACATGTCCCTCAAACCCTGTACCTTGCCCCTTTGACGCAGCAGCCCAGATGTAAAGCTGTGGCTTAGCCAAGAGGCGAGCCCCGGAGGGGAAGGGCATTCTGCACACACAAGTGTCTGGGGCCAGTCTCCAGTGCCCAGGGCTTCTTCCAGTGACAGACTCCCCCTCAGTCTTCTGCGCGTGGGACTTCTCGCGCAGAAGGCCGCAGGGCCCCTTCAGCCCCACTGTCCAAGGACAGGAGGGCGAGTGGATGGCAAACAGAGCTGGTGGCCCCAAGTCAGAGAGGGGAGCATGGCTGCTCTCAGCCTCAGGAGTGGGGGGCCCAGGGCTGCTCTACACAGACAAGGAGAGTGTCTTTGGACATTTTCCAATGTCAGGAAATAGCAACGGGGAATTACTCTGCCAGAATTACTGTCTTGGTTGTACGTTCTAAGGGAAGAGCCATGTCATAACAAACCCTTAATCCTCACCCACTGAAGTTCTGCAGCTATTATGTACTTTTCTTATCACAGCTGGGTACTCCGGACCAGCTCGGAAAAGAGCCAAACCCCCATCCTTTTGAAAACTTGGCTGTTGGACCATGCCCACTGTTGGGAAGGGAGATTTCCTCCACCCTTCTTGGTTCTCCTACCTGGTCTGAAAATTAAACTGACATAAGACAAATTAACACAGAAAGTCAAACAAAAGTTTAATAACATGTGTATGTGAGAGAGACCTAGGGAAACTGAGTCACTCACCAAAATGGCTGACACCCTCACCTTCAACACCATCTTTGGCTGAAAACAAACGGACGTTGGGGGCGGGGCTTGGGACTTCAAAGGGGAGGAAGGTTGTTCACATGACATTGGAAAAGCAGTTGTTAGATAAACAAATGTTTGCTGGGGCATGTGGAGACAATGGGACCTAGAAAGGAATTCTAACAAGCAGAATTGCTCCCTGGATGCACACCTAGTTCATACTCTAATAGTTTATGTTGGTCACTCCTTTCTTGGACCGAGTCCTCCATCTGCATTATTTTATTTTTAATTTTGTTTATTTGTTTTACTTTTGGCTGCATGGGGTCTTCGTTGCTGCGTGGGCTTTCTCTGCCTGCAGTGCATGGGCTTCTCATTGCTGTAGCTTCTTTTTTCACAGAGCACAGGCTCTGCAGATACTCAGGCTTCAGTAGTTGCAGCCCACAGACTCAGGAGTTGCAGCTCCCAGGCTCTGGAGCACAGCCTCAGTGGTTGTGGTGCACGAGCTTAGTTGCTCCTCAGCATTTGGGATCCTCCCAGGTCAGTGATCGAACCCATGTCCCCTGCATTAGCAAGCAGATTCTTCCCTGCTGTACCCCCAGGGAGGTCCCCTCCATTACTTTAGGGGGTTGTAGGGATGGTCGCAGGTTCTTCCTGAGTCTTTTGAGCCTTTATTGTTTTCATATGCTTAAGAGACACTTGGGGGTGTAAGTTTTGCTTCTGTATTGGGGGCTTCCCTGATAACTCAGTTAGCAAAGAATCGGCCTGCAATGCAGGAGACCCCAGTTTGATTCCTGGGTTGGGAAGATCCCCTGGAGAAGGGAGTGGCTACCCACTCCAGTGTTCTGGCCTGGAGAATTCCATGGACTGTATAGTCCATGGGGTTGCAAAGAGTTGGACATGACTGAGCGACTTTCACTGTGCTCACTTTACTCTGTAAACCCACCGACTCAAAAAAAGAGCAATCATTGCACATGGCTTCATGGAAAAGGCAGGTATTAATAGGGAAGAAAGCCAGTGAGGGAAGAAAAAAAAAAAAAAAGGAGTTAGACTTTGGGGAGAAAGTGGCAGAACATGAAACCCTGGGAAGAGGCCTTGACAGTGAAGCCCCAGAGTCTCTACATCTTGTTCCTTTTTCTACGTAAATATTTGAACACTTATCTCTATCTAGCTACCTCTCTTTATAAAGAATTAATGAGTATGAGATGGTCCAGAAAAAGGATTGCAGTTATTTCAGTGGCTACTTTAAAGTTAGTTTTAATCAGACATTTGTATCATGTAATTATGGCCCATGGCTTTATGGGAGAAAACTATAGTTTAAGAAATTAAGCCAAGATAGTGTGGGGAAGGAATGCTCTCTGATGCTGGCCCCCCATTTGGTCCACGTGTAATTAAGTTTGCTCATTTTTCCTGTAATCCGGCATCCAGAGTGATGCCGACATTTTTAAAGGGCTCAGGTTCAGTGGTCGTAAAAGATGATGCTGGAGAAAAACAGATGGGTGAGTGGGTTCAGATTGCCTACATAATAGAAAAACAGTAATAAAAATGCCATCACCTCCATATTGTGGGAAGACAAATGCGGGACTCATCACGGATGACTGGTTAGGCTCATTCTGTCCTCCAGCCATAATCAATTGTACATCATTAACAAGACACAAAATCTTTACTAATTAGCTTTTATGATTATACTGTTATTGCATGGAGGCATTTAAAGCATTGGCGATAAAGGAGATTCGATGGCCACAAAAGAAGAATCCTCTGAAAGGAGGGAAATTTCGGCCCCATCGCTCGAGTCATCATCAGAGATTTTCACTCACTGTTACCATCTGTAATTTTTAACTCAATTCACTGTGAAGATTAATATTTTTAGTAAGTGAGTGACAACAGTTGAAAAGAGGGAGAAGAATATTGAATATGCTTTCACACCAGAAAAACTGGGAGAAAGTCAAGCTGCTGAAGTTATCGCACAAGAATAACTGTTCATTTTCTCTTTGATTGAAATCTTCAAGTCTATTTATTTTTCTTGCCCTGCATATCATGTCTTACAAATTGTTCTTCTCTCAATATAAGAAAGAAAGTTCAGCCAATTAAAAAAGAGTTAGATCCATACCTTACACCAGGATATATTTCAAAGGGATCCAAGATTTTAATGTAAAATATGAAACAATAAATGTATCAGAAGAAATCATGGGAGAATTCTTTGATAACACCATAGCAGGGAAGCCTTTTTAAAAACCATGATACAAAATCCAAACCTATCAAAGAAATATTAGATAAATTCAACTCCAAAAAAAAAAAAGTTCTACATGGCAAACTGACAAAAACAGACCAAAACAGCAATAAACCAAGTCAAAAATAAATGACAAGCTAGGAAAAAAAAAATATTTGCATTTCATAACACAGACTGAGGCCTGCTATCTCAAATATGTAAAGAGCTGCTATAAATCAAAATGACAAAGTCCAGCAAACCAATGGAGAAATAGGCAAGGGTATGAATAATCATTTCCCAGAAGAGAGTATTCACATTTTACTAAAACATATGAAAATATGCCCAGCTCCATTCAAAAGGTAAATGCCAAATTAAACTACAATGAGATAGCAGTTTTTGATGATCAGAAAGTTGTACAAGAGGTTTTGTTGATGGGAGCATGAGAAGCAGGTTCTTTCCCATTGCTGATTACAGTAGAAATTGGTACAGATTCTGTGGGGGACAGCTTGGCGACTTCAAACAAAATGACAAATGTACAAACCTTCCAATCCAGCAATTCCACCGCTAGGAATTTATCCTACAGATACATTGATGTGAAGAGATTTATTTCAAAGTTACCCATTCCTGCATTGTTTGTAAAAGAAAATGCAAGAAAACCACCTAAATGCCCCTCAGTGGGAAACAAGTTAAATTACGAGACAACAATCCAGCGGAACACTTATGTTTCTGTGGAATAAAAATACGGATGTTTTTATGCACTAATTTAGGAAAATCCCAAAGTTATATTGTGAAGTTTTCTTTTTTTTAAGGCAGCAATATGTAGCACATACATAAATATGTTTTGTTCAAAAGGGAAAAAAATAGGCAGATTCATTCATTGTTTTAAAAAGATAAATCATCATCTTTGGTTCTTAGACAATTAACTGCTCTTCCAAAGGCTCCAGATATTCAGTACTTCTCCCCTTTCTATTATCTTTCCTCCTGGTTTGAGCAATCTCTGTAAAGATAACTGCATTTTTTAAAGCATCATTTATTGATTGCTTCCTAGAGCTTCCACAGATCTCTCTTTAAACCTCAGAACAATATTTTCAGAAAGATGGTGATGTGTCTGTTTTGTGGATGAGATAACTGAGACTCAGAGAACTCAGAGTGAGGCAAGGAACTCACTCAAGGCCACGTGGCTAAGAAGTTGCAAGTGAAGTGAAAGTCACTCAGTCATGTCCGACTCTTTGCTACCCCATGGACTGTACAGTCCATGGAATTCTCTAGGCCAGAATACTGGAATGGGTAGCCCTTCCCTTCTCCAGGGGTGTCTTCCCAACCCAGGGATTGAACCCAGGTCTCCTGCATTGCGGGCAGATTCTTCACCAGCTGAGCCACAAGGGAAGCTCGAGAAGTTGCAAAGCCAGGCCCAAGTCTGTCTGGGCCTAGAGCTTGTGTGCTTCCTGCTCAGCCAGGCTGAGCAAGCATGCCTCGCCTTTCTCATTTCACATGAACTGATGAAATTCTAGCTGAGCATGAGGGTGGCCCATGGACTTTGCAGCCTCCTAGGCCCCATCCTAGGGCTTCCCTAGTAGCTCAGTTAGTAAAGAATCTACCTGTAAAGCAGGAGACCCGAGTTCAATCCCTGGGTTGGGAAGATGCCCTGGAGAAGGGAATGGCAACCCACTCCAGTACTCTTGCCTGGAGCATCCCATGGACAGAGGAGCCTGGTGGGCTGCAGTCCATGGGGTCAAAAGAGTCGGACACAACTAAGCAAGTAACACGCACATCCTAAATCTAGGATCCTAAGTTTAGGCTCCATCCTAAATCTATTGATCCAACCCAGTGGAATGGAACCTTTGCACGAGGGCTTTTCAAAGCTCCTTGGAGGAGCCTGATGAACATGGAGCTTCAGAAGCACTGCCACTCAGTAGTAAGTAAGACAAGTAGCACCCACCCACATTCACTTGTTTTATCGTCAGATAGCCTCGTGAAGTAGGTCCTCTCAGTGTGCTCATTTCACAGACATGGACACTCAGGCTTCAGGCAAGAAGTGAAATAATCTGCCCCTGCCACAGGGCTAATGATGTGGTGGAAGCTGAGGTTTAAGGCTGGATAGTCTGGCTCCTGGACTCTGATCCATCGGGCTACATTCTCAGCCACATACTGTGCTCGCATGGAGTGATTAGCCGTCATAAGGTTGGACACCAGGATATTGTTCTGGGGCCATGATGGTGGATACATGGGCTCAGTTGAAAAGGAATATGGGGCTTCCTTCTGTTACTCATCAGGAAACTGAAACTCAGAGAAGTGAAGGATCGCAGTAGTCTAAATAAATGCTCAACAGAACTCCCTGCTTCCTTCTGTGTCCATCTTCCTTTTTTGTCCATCACATCAAGTCATTATTTGAAATTGCCCAGACCTAAGTTAGAAAAGATTGTACTTGTTAGAAAGAGATGGGAAGAAAGGGCAACCGAGAATCCATTTGCTCTGGTTTTTAAGGTTGTCTTTCATGAATGCATCAGTTTACAGATATTTTTATAGCAACATCCTTCTTCTTCTTTTTTTTATCTCTGTGTTTGATGGGGAGCTTACCGAACATCGATACTGAGTTATTTTACTTTATTGCTGCCACAATACTGCCCTTAATAAAAAGTGAAAGAAAGAAGAATGAAAGCTTATGGTCTCTCCACTCTATTTCTTCCACAGAAGCCCATCATCAAAGTTTTAGGGTTTAAAGTTCGTTTTAGAGAAAATGCTTTCCTGTCACCAGAAGAAAATGCTTCAGGCGCTCTTTTTATTTGCATATTTCTTTCCCTTTTTAGCAGTCCCCACCCCTCACCCCTTGGCATCCATCGACTGAGTACAACCTTGGGAGGAGCCCATACTTGGATCAAAGCCTATTTCGGCCTCTTTTACACGGTGTGACTTGAAGCAAGTGTCTTAACCTCTCTGAACCTTGATTGTTAAACTTCTGTACCACAGTGTTAAATAATAGCTACTGGTCAGGACTGTGAGGCAGAAGGTTCAGTGAACACCATTTGTGAAAGCGCTCACCAAAGTGACCCTCACATACTCAATGCCGCTTGCATCTCAGATTCTCTAATAATGAGAAAAACTACCTCCTTATAACTTGACAACTGGCCCCAGCTCTGATAGCTGAGCTCTCAGGATCAAGGGTAAAATCTCCCACAGGGCAGCTCCCCAAACATTTAAAAGCAACCACCTTCTCACCCAAATCCTCCCCTTGCTTCAGCACTCTGGAGTTTTGACTTCTTATATGATAATTTTTGGTCTCTATGTCATTTAACCAATTTTTCCACCAGTTCATTCAAACTGGTTTATGTGTTTAGCTATGATAGAAGGTCCTGTTTAATTTATTGAAAGAAGAATACTAGTAGTAATGGTACATTAGTGCCAAGAGAAGGCAATGGCAACCAAGTCCAGTACTCTTGCCTGGAAAATCCCATGGACAGAGGAGCTTGGTGGGCTGCAGTCCATGGGGTCGCTAAGAGTCAGACACGACTGAGCGACTTCACTTTCACTTTTCACTTTCATGCACTGGAGAAGGAAATGGCAACCCACTCCAGTGTTCTTGCCTGGAGAATCCCAGGGAAGGGGGAGCCTGGTGGGCTGCTGTCTATGGGGTCGCGCAGAGTCGGACACGACTGAAGTGACTTAGCATGATAGAAGATCCTGGTTAATTTATAGAAAGAAGAATACTGGTACTAATGGTACATTAGTGCCAAGATAGAATTAGCATTGCTCCTTGGAAGGAAACCTATGAGAAACCTAGACAGTTTATTTAAAAGCAGAAACATCACTTTGCCAGCAAAGGTCTGTATGGTATTTCCAGTAGTCATATACAGATATGCGAGTTGGACCATAAAGAAAGCTGAGCACAGAAGAATTGATGCTTTCTAATTGTGGTTTCTAATCTAAATCTGGATAAGGCTCTTGAGAGTCCCTTGGACTGCAAGGAGATCAAGCTAGACAATCCTAAAGGAAATCAACTGTGAATATTCATTGCAAGGACTAATGCTGAAGCTGAAGCTGAAGCTCCAGTACTTTGGCTACCTGATGCAAAGAGCTGACTCACTGGAAAAGACCCTGATGCTGGGAAAGAAGGCCAAAGGAAAAGGGGACAGCAGAGGATGAGATTGTTAGAAGGCATCACGAACTCAATGGACATGAATTTGAGCAAACTGTGGGAGATAATGAAGAAGAGAGGAGGCTGGCATGCTGCCGTCCATGGGGTGGCAAAGAGTGATTTAGTGACTGAAGAACAACAATAACAATCCTCAGGGATGCACTCAGTCACTCACTCGCTAAAGATTATCCCAGAATGCCTTCTGTTTGAATGTAAAAGAACGGATTGATTCACTTATGAGGCGATGTGAGTTAAGGCCGGAAGACTCTTGCTGAAATTAACCAGGTCATGCTTTCAACAACAGCTCAGGCTTACTAGATTGTAGAATAGTCCCTGTGATTCAGCAAAGAGTTGGTAGTTGTGGATAGAAACTGGTTTGGAGGTCAGAACAGACAAAAATAAGTTCTTTACCCGCAAACTATGTTTTCCTTCAGCCTTCCCCGTTTTCCTCTTTGGGATCATGTTCTTCATACCATGCTGGTGATATTATATGAGGCTAAATAGTAGAATCACAGGACTTCCTTGTTAAGCTGGTGGTTAGCACTTTGCCTTCCAATGCAGGCGTTCGGTTCAGTTCAGTCACTCAGTTGTGTCCAACTCTCTGCGACCCCGTGGACCAACGCAGGCAATTCAGGTTCAATTCCTGCTTGGGAGGCTAAGACCCCACATGTCTCACGGCCAAAAAAAAAACAAAACATAAAACAAGCAACAGTGCAACAAATTCAATAAAGATTTTTTTAAGTGGTCCACCTCCAAAAGAATCTTAAAAAAAAAACAACAGTAGAATCACCTCACATTGTTCGGAAGAAGGTCATTTCATCAGAGCCCTCCCTCAGTATTCTCAGGGGATTGCTTCGAGAACTGTCCCCTCCCCTGTGTGTACCAAAATCCACAGATGCTTAAGTCCCTTATAGAAAAAGTATTCGCATATAATGTATGCAGCCCTCCTGTATAGTTCAAATCATTTCTAGGTTGCTTATAATACCTGAAAAGAGTGAAAGTGTTAGTTGCTCATGTCTGACTCTTTAAGACCCCATGGACTGTAGCCTGCCAGGTTCCTCCGTCCATGGGATTCTTCAGGCAAGAATACCGGAGTGGATTGCCATTTCCTTCTCCAGGGGATCTTCCCAACTCAGGGATAGAACCAGGGTCTCCTGAATTGCAGGCAGGTTCTTTATTGTCTGAGCCACCTGGGAAGTCCTTAAAATACCTAATGCAATGCAAATGCTGTGTGAATAGTTGCTGGCTTATGACAAATTCAAGTTTTGCTTTGTGGAACGTTCTGGAAATTTTTTTCCATAGTATTTTCTATTCGTGGTTGGTCACATCTGCAGATGAGGAACCTAAGAATACGGAGGATACAATTGGAGGGTCCACTGTATCATTGCTGCTTTGGTTTTCTGTCAGAGGAGTATAGGACTTCAGGAATGTTTATGGAGTGTTCAGTAGGCTTGGATGAAGTAGACAGATGAAATGTGAGTGATTATTTAGGAGTCAGTAATTGAGCCTTGCTGAAAGCTCTCCTTCATCAAAGAAATGTTTAGACCAAAAGAAGCATGTGTCTGCCTCTTCGTACATCTGTCTAGAGAGGAGGATGTGTAGAGGGAACTGAACAGATTCAACAAGAAAGGAAAACTTGTTCAAGCATGAGGGAAACGTTGTCCTGAAATCTGTGCTTGGCTTCTTCCCAGAGATGACGCTTCTCCTGGACTTTGCAGCTGAATTCTCAGGGATTTATCCTCAGAAGGACCATGTGTACCAATGCATCTGCTTCTAGAAGGAACCACATTTTTAAGGGGGAACACGGAACAAACAGTGGAGCCAGGATGATGGAAGTGAGAAACCAGCCATCTGCCGAGATATTTTGCAGCCCAGCCTGAGGCTCTCTGGAGCAAACACATGGAACACAGAACATCCTGGCAAAACTGTGGCGAAAACCCTCTGATTCGGAACTGCCCTGTCTGCCACTTTGAAGTGTCATTTCACTGCTCTGCCTTTCAGATATGTTAGAAAACAAAGAATAAGGGAACTTCCCTAGTGGTCCAGTGGTTAAGAATATGCCTTGCCATGTAGGGGATACGGGCTTGATCCCTGGTAGGGGAACTAAGATTCTACATGCTATGGAGCAACTAAACCCAGGCACCCCAACTACTGAGCCAGTGCACCGCAAGAGTCTGTACCCTGCAATGAAAGATCCTGTGTGCTGCAACGAAGAGCTGATGCAACCACAATAAGTAACTATCAAAAAAACAAACAAAAAGAGAGCCACCGTATCACCCCTGTGTGTGAAGGTACTGTGCTGGGTTGGCATACCAAAGCCTCAGCCAACACATCTTTCTAGTACAGAAAAGCCCCAAATCCAGTTTAATACTGCCATGGACTGAATGTTTCTCCCTCCAAACTTCATAAATTTAAGCCGTAAGCACCAGTGTGATGGTGCTTGGGGGTGAGACCTTTGCGAGGTGATTAGGTCATGAGGGTGGAGCCCTCATGAATGAGATTAGTGTCCTTTTAAGAAGAGACAAGAGAGGATCTTACTCAGCCTTGTGAGACACAGTCAGAAGACAGCCATCTGCAAACCAGGAGGAAGGCCCCCACTGTGAACCAAGCCCTGTGGGCACTCTGGTCTCAGACTATTAGCATCCAGACTATAAGAGAGAAGTGCTTAGTTTTTAAGCCATCCAGTCTGCGGTCATGCTGTTTTTGTTATAGCAGCTCAAGCAGACTAAGACAGATGCACGTCACAGTTATGGCCTTCTACATATCAGTCATCCAAGTCACCCAGTCCATCACGGCCCACTAGGTTCTGTTTGATATTGTACTTCTCATCAGTGTTGTGAGACCCTGTTCATCTTCTGTCAGTATTTACTGAGCATTAAAATACTCTGAGTTCCCCCCAGAAGAAAGCAAGTGTTCACAATAAATTGTTACCTGCATTTTACAAGGGAGACAGATAAGGTTCCAACTAGGTGATTTGTCCAACATGGAGAACCAAGCTGGGATTATAAGAATATTCTTCAATCTCCAGCCTGTGTTATTTCAGGGCAATTCTACCATCTTCCTAAGACTGAATATTACATTTTTCCTCCTTGAGTATTCCTGATCCATCTGCAGAAAGTGCTGTCATCACACAGGTCTTGTCTGGCCTTCTCAGAAATAGAGATTGACCCCGAGCCCCAGGGGAAGTTGCCTTAGATTATTTTCCTCTGTAAAAAAATGTTTCCTGGATGAAAAAGCATGAAGTCGGTGCAAACTGTTATAGCATTGAATTATCGTTTTCCTTTTCAATTAGCACCAGGAGCTGTCACCTCATGTGACCCAAACTGAAAAAGGATTAGCATCAACTTGCCTTTATTCCAAGGCTGTGGTTATCAGCATACTCATGAAGCTGTCAGGATTCTGGCTACAGGCTCCAAAACTCTCCAGCCACTCAGGATGGCTTTAAACTGCATTTGGATTTCGTAGCCAGATAGTGAACTTCTTAGAAGTCGTTTCTGCCAGTGGCACACTCATCCTTAGGGATCATGGGGCTCTAGAAGCACGAGATGTTGGCAACTGGAAACCTTTCTGATAAAAGGGCTGCAAGAACAGTGGTGGAAGAAAGAACTCAAGGAACTTTTCCTTCTCTCTCCATTCCTCCTAATGTGTAGTGTCTGAATCTTCTTTCCCCAAAACTTTATCATTCAAACCACTTGAAGCCAATACCCTTTGAGACATTGAACCAATGAACCACCATGTAAGTGCAGAAAATCCAACTGATTAGAATTCATGCTAGTACCCACCCAGTAGAAGCAATATGCAGGCAGACCTAGTTTTTGCATGTTGCTTTATTCTGCATTTTTTTTTTTACAGATTGAAGGTTTGTGGCAACTTGTCAGATTATGATTTGTTTGTTTTTTTAGCAATAATATATTTTAAAGCTAAGGTATGTGCATTGTTTTACATACTGTTATTACATACACTTGGAGAAGGGAATGGCAACCCACTCCAGTATTCTTGCCTGGAGAATCCCATGGATAGAGGAGCCTGGCAGGCTACAATCTACGGGGTCGCAAGAGTCGGGCACAACTGAGCGACTAAGCATGCATTATACGCTTAGCAGATCAGTGTAGTGCAAACATAACTTTTGTGTGCACTAGGAAGCCAAAAAGTCTGTGGGACTCACTTTATTGCAACATTCATTTGTCACAGTCGTCTGGAACCAAACCCACAATATTGTCGAAATATGCCTGTGTTCTTAAAGCTAGTTGGTAGAACATCCTGTCATATGGAAACCTCTGTTTAATTGATACAACCATGCTTCACTGGGCGCAGTGAAAATTGAGATTCAGAATGGTGACCTAGAGGCAATGAAATATTTTGAAACACCTTGAATCATCAGAGAAAGATTAAAATATGTTGTTTTAGCATTAATAGTATTCTATTGTGTTCCATTTCTTGCAAATTGCTAATACATACCTAGCATTTTTGGTGATACTCTATTAAACTGAGCGTTTGATTTGACACAATATCCCATTTCCTAGCAGAGACTTCTTGTTACATCTGGCTGGTTGTTTTTGCTCAAGGCAGAGTTAGGTGTTTCTTATTTTTTTATGGGGAACTTAATAGGCGTGCGTTAGAATCTGCCTCCTTTTTTTTTTTTTAAATCAGGCATTAACTTTATAGATTGAAATACAGAAGGCACATTTTAGAGGGAGGTATTGTAACTAGTTGTGCCCTCAGCCAGACAACTAGCTGCTCCTAAGTATCTCAAAGTTTGGCATCCTCTTTGGGTAATGGGATAAAAGGAATCTTTTTCATTGCTCTGATATCTCTTCCTATTTCTTGAGCACAGCCCCCAGCTTCTCAATGGAATTTGAATCCCAAAATGATCCCTCTTATAAGGAATACTTTTAGGCCTGAGGAAGGCCAAAGAGTTTCATTTGGAACTGAAATTCCTCTGTTCCCCGCCATCCCACCCCCAAAATAGAGAAGAGGTAAGTTCTTCAAGTAGGTGAGGGGATTTAGAGTTAATGATCTTAAGGTTTAAAGGAGACCCAAAGGAAAGCTGACCTCGTTTTATTGGCAGACGCTTACACTGTGTATTTATAGTTTGTGATATTGACTTCTTGAAGACAAAAACTAAAAATATATTGGGGAATGTTATCGTGTTAAAGAAGAAATGTGTGACATTCCCATTCAGGTAAACTTCTTCATGTGACTAATTAAACAATGGTGCCAGCAACACCAAAGATTTAGTTTTGGTTTTAGGGTTATTTTCTTTTTATGATCTTTGAAAAATGTTTTGCACATTATTCAACTTGGGACTTTTAAGTGAATATTTCACTGCCTTCCTGGGTATACTTTCTTTTCTTTTTTCCCCTCAGATCTTTTTTTTTTTTCCCACAATCAAATATGGATGAAAAACAAAAATTTAATCTAAAATTAGAAAAGGCTCTTTCTTCTCCCCTCTGCTCAATCCACAGGCCCCATGGATCTGCATAATGAAGGTTTCAGGAGAAACAAGAGGGATGCTCATTACCACTCTCTCCTCCCGGCTCTGGCTCCTCTTTCTATCATCACATACAGGCTTTGAAGGGTTCTCGGAACCACTGATTGCTGTAGGACAGACTCATCGTTCTGCCCAAAGAGGCTGCCATGCTTGAAGTAACAGAGAAAATAAACCTTCACGAGAAATCTCTTTTTGAACAACTTAGAATGAGGAGGGGGCTCCCCTGGTGGCTCAGACGTTAAAGAATCTGCTTGCAAGGCAGGAGACCCAGGTTTGATCCCTGGGTCAGGAAGATCCCCTGGAGAAAGGCAGGGCAACCCACTCCAGCACCCTTGCCTGGAGAATCCCATAGACAGAAGAGCTCGAGGGGCTATAGTCCTTGGGTTCGCAAAGCGTCTTTCACTTTTCAGACTGATGAAGGCAGGGGAGGGGGGAGGGAGATGACGGGGAGAGGAGGAGACATAATCAGATATTTCTTCCAGGCCCTCCAGAGGTCCTGCAGACCCTTGGCTCCTTCCACAGGCAGCTCCTTGCTGTTGCCCAGCCTTCTGATCCCCACCTTTTCAATGAGTAAATTCTGTTTTAGTCTACGCTGGGAAAAAAAAATCCCTTCCCTTCCACATTTGAAGTTGTCATCTTCAATTTTGTCCCCTTAATGGGAGTCTTTAACATTTCTTGCCAATGAGGATTAGAGCTTTTCCTTGAAATTTGTCAGATATGTATGTACAAGCTGAAAACTGGAGACACTTACGTGAAGGATGGGAGCAGGACCCACCCTGGCTAGCTTCTGCCTGACAGTGTGAAATCTCTGCCTTGTTCCTCTACGTATGGACCTAATTACAGGGCCATTATATCCGATACGTGTTTATTTTAAATTATTGTTTATTTTTGGTGTGCTGGGTCTTCCTTGCTGCAGGTGGGCTTTCTCTAGCTGCGGCAAGTGCGTGGGCTTTTCAGTGCAGTCTCTGGTTGCCGAGCACAGGTTCTGTACACCCAGGCTTCAGTAGCTGTGGCACGAAGGCTCAGTGGTTGCAGCTCAAGGACTTTGGAGCACAGGCTCAGTGGTGCCTGGGCTTAGTTGCCCCTCAGAATGTAGGATCTTCCTGGACCAAGGGTCAAACCCGTGTCTCTGGCATTGGCAGGCAGATTCTCAACCACTGGACCGCTGGAGAAGCCCTGTACGTGTGTTTTTATTGATGAATTATTACTCTTAGGGGAGCTGTTAGTCATTGGTTAGTTGGAAAATGATAAGGTAGCTCATGACCAGGACTTGATTTATGACTTTTGGATAAGAGTGCTAAATTGACATCAGAGTGAAGGTTGCAAGAAGAGGTAAAAGTGTCCACTGAAGGTGAAGGAGGGAATTTATCTTCCTAATACTGTCACCCCGAGCACAGGGAGCCCAATCTCAATGTAGCAGCGAAATCTCAACCTTTCCCATTGTAGTATACATACCTACCCCCTGCAGACTCTTTGTGAACAAGGCTATTGACTTCCTACCAAGTTCACAGTTGCCCAAAAAAAAAAGAAAATCATCTTTTCATGTGTTTGTTAGCCATCCGTATGTCTTCTTTGGAGAAATGTCTATTTAGTTCTTTGGCCCATTTTTTGATTGGGTCGTTTATTTTTCTGGAGTTGAGCTGCAGAAGTTGCTTGTATATTTTTGAGATTAGTTGTTTGTCAGTTGCTTCATTTGCTATTATTTTCTCCCATTCAGAAGGCTGTCTTTTCACCTTGCTTATATTTTCCTTTGTTGTGCAGAAGCTTTTAATTTTAATTAGATCCCATTTGTTTATTTTTGCTTTTATTTCCAGAATTCTGGGAGGTGGATCATAGAAGATCCTGCTGTGATTTATGTCTGAGAGTGTTTTGCCTATGTTCTCCTCTAGGAGTTTTATAGTTTCTGATCTTACATTTAGATCTTTAATCCATTTTGAGTTTATTTTTGTGTGCGGTGTTAGAAAGTGATCTAGTTTCATTCTTTTACAAGTGGTTGACCAGTTTTCCCAGCACCACTTGTTAAAGAGATTGTCTTTACTCCATTGTATATTCTTGCCTCCTTTGTCAAAGATAAGGTGTCCATATGTGTGTGGATTTATCTCTGGGCTTTCTATTTTGTTCCATTGATCTATATGTCTGTCTTTGTGCCAGTACCATACTGTCTTGATGACTATGGCTTTGTAGTAGAGCCTGAAGTCAGGCAAGTTGATTCCTCCAGTTCCATTCTTCTTTCTCAAGATTTCTTTGGCTATTCGAGGTTTTTTGTATTTCCATACAAATCTTGAAATTATTTGTTCTAGTTCTGTGAAAAATGTGGCTGGTAGCTTGATAGGGATTGCATTGAATTTGTAAATTGCTTTGGGTAGTATACTCATTTTCACTATATTGATTCTTCCAATCCATGAACATGGTATATTTCTCCATCTATTAGTGTCCTCTTTGATTTCTTTCATCAGTGTTTTATAGTTTTCTAAACACATGAAAAGATGCTCAACATCACTCATTATTAGAGAAATGCAAATCAAAACCACAATGAGGTACCACTTCACACCAGTCAGAATGGCTGCGATCCAAAAATCTGCAAGCAATAAATGCTGGAGAGGGTGTGGAGAAAAGGGAACCCTCCTACACTGTTGGTGGGAATGCAAACTAGTACAGCCACTATGGAGAACAGTGTGGAGATTCCTTAAAAAATTGCAAATAGAACTACCTTATGACCCAGCAATCCCACTTCTGGGCATACACACCGAGGAAACCAGAATTGAAAGAGACACATGTACCCCAATGTTCATCGCAGCACTGTTTATAATAGCCAGGACATGGAAACAACGTAGATGTCCATCAGCAGATGAATGGATAAGAAAGCTGTGGTACATATACACAATGGAGTATTACTCAGCCGTTAAAAAGAATTCATTTGAATCAGTTCTGTTGAGATGGATGAAACTGGAGCCGATTACACAGAGTGAAGTAAGCCAGAAAGAAAAACACCAATACAGTATACTAACACATATATATGGAATTTAGGAAGATGGCAATGACGACCCTGTATGCAAGACAGGGAAAGAGACACAGATGTGTATAACGGACTTTTGGACTCAGAGGGAGAGGGAGAGGGTGGGATGATTTGGGAGAATGCCATTCTAACATGTATACTATCATGTGAATTGAATCGCCAGTCTATGTCTGACGCAGGATGCAGCATGCTTGGGGCTGGTGCATGGGGATGACCCAGAAAGATGTTATGGGGAGGGAGGTGGGAGGGGGGTTCATGTTTGGGAATGCATGTAAGAATTAAAGATTTTAAAATTAAAAAAAAAAAAGGAAAACCTAATGAATGGAAAAAAATAAAATAAAATTAAAAAAAAAAAAAAAAGAAAATCAGCAGATTCTCCCCTAGACCAAACTCTAAAATCTAAAACCATATGCTCCCACTCAGCCTGAAAGCATAAATTAGAATCAAGGAGATATGAGACTAGATGTCTTTCTTAGCATCGCAAAGCCTGGCCAACAAAAGAGAAATAGTAGCATTTGGATAATATGACTTTGCAGTTATTGAACAATTTTATGATTCAAAAATTTGGAAACTGTAGCATTCCTTTACTTAGTTACTAGGGAAATTCTAAAATCTTTCCTCAGGGCTCCCCCTTCCTCCACCCTGACTACGGTATTCAGGATCAACTTAACAGTGTCTATAATAGTGCTTTATGTATATCAGACTCCAGCACTGAAAAAAAAAGTCATTTGGATGGATCTTATCACTGATTAGGGGGTAAACTGACCACTTTTGAAGGTGATTTAACATTTCAGCTCTTTATGATGTTATTTGGTGCCCCAGAAAAGGTAATTTACTAAATGGTACTTTTGTAACTTAAGAGAATTAATGATCATCGAAAGTGAGGAAATTGTTCCTTTTTCAGTTTTAGAATCAGGTCTAATAGAATTATATGTGAGGCCATCCACCTTTCAAAGGGATTTGATTTTATGTCATTTCAGCGACTTAAAAAAATATCATCTGAAGAGCAAAAGAAAGCCTGGGGCTTTTGATTTGTCTGTTGTACGTTTTCAGACACATCTACAGAAGGAATAGGAAAATAGATTTTTTAAAATTTTAAGCTGAATGTGAACCTTCCCTTCTCATATTGTCATTTGAGAATCAACAAAATCATTAAGACTCTCATGCAGAAGCAGTGCAACTCTTTACATCAAACAATAAAAATAATTACAGTAATAACAGGTATATACGTTTTGTATAACATTTCGGACTTTACAAAATGTTTTTCCATCCCACTGTCTCACAGTGTCAATTATGAATTAGCTATGAAGAACCTTTTTATTTTTCTGATTGATATGGAAAGATTTTAGCTGGGCATGAAAAAACTTTCAGCTTTCACAGTGGTAAGATGCTGGCATGGTTTATTGAGAAAGACTGTGGAGCCATCATTATCTTTGATGATGAAAGCAAAGTATATTTAAAGACACAATTAAGTTTGCCTCTAACCCAATTCTTGGGGTCCAGGAAAAAAGGTTGTTGCTACTTTTCTCTTTTTACTAGAAGAATCTCCTACCTTTCCATCAATAAATAAATTCATATGCAAATATTGAATCATATCCAGAATAGATAAAGTCCAATAAATATGGTCCCCCTCTCTTTTTAAAATTTATTTTACTGAAGCATAGTTGATTGATAATACTGTTAATTTCTGCTGTATAGCAAAGTGATTCAGGTACAAGTGTATATACCTTTTCATATTCTTTTCAATTATTATTTGTCACAGGACGTTGAATATAGTTTCATGTGCTGAAATAGAGCAGGACTTTCTTTCCCTTTTAATACTTTTCCAAATATTTATTTATTGGGCTGGGTCTTGGTTGGGGCACTCAGGATCTTCAGTCTTCCCTGCGGCATGCGAACTCTCAGCTGCAGCACGGGCGCTCTAGTTCCCTGACCAAGGCTTGAACCCAGGGCCCTGCATTAGGAGTGAGGAGTCTTAGCCACAGGGAAGTTCCCAGGACCTTATTGCTTATCCATCGCCTATCTAATACTGTAGTTCTCATCTCATAATCTCAAATTCCTGATCCATTCCTCCCCTTCCCATCCTCCCCCTTCATAACCACAAGTCTGTTTTTTGCTTTGTTTTATTGATGTAGAGTTGATTTACAATGTTGTGTTAATTTCTGGTTCTCTTCCCTTTGGTATCATTTGATTGGGCTTCCTTCGTGGCTCAGCTGATAAAGAATCCTCCTATGATGAAGGAGGCCTGGGTTCAATCCCTGAGTTGGGAAGTTCTCCTGGAGAAGGGAAGGGCTGCCCACTCCAGTATTCTGGCCTGGAGAATTCCATGAACTGTATAGTCCATGGGGTCACAAAGAGTCAGACATGACTGAGCGACTTTCACTCACTCATTTGATTTGCACACATTTCATTTTTTATTATCCTGTTAGTTTTCTGTTAACGTCATGTGTGTGTTTCCCCAACTTGATTGAAAACTTTTAATGAAACTCATTCTTGGAATCACTTTTATACTCTCCACAGGGATTATTACATATAGGACACTTAAAACAGTTTAATTGACCCATCATTGATATTGGGTTGACTAAGAAGTTCATTTAGGTTTTTCCACAAGATGTTACAGAAAAACACAAATGAACTTTTTATCTGATCTAAAATAATTGCTTCAGTCGTGTCCAACTCTGTGCGACCCCGTAGACAGCAGCCTACCAGGCTCCCCCATCCCTGGGATCCTCCAGGCAAGAATACTGGAGTGGGTTGCCATTTCCTTCTCCAATGCATGAAAGTGAAAAGTGAAATGAAGTCGCTCAGTCGTGCCCGACTCCTAGCAACCCCATGGACTGCAGCCTACCAGGCTCCTCTGTCCATGGGATTTTCCAGGCAAGAGTACTGGAGTGGGTTGCTGTTGCCTTCTCCATAATGTAATCCCAGCCTGAAGACAGTAGATAGAGGAAGCAGTGGTTTCTGAACTTGAGCCTGGATCAGAGTCACCTAGAAACACAATTCTAGGCTCCACCCCAGGAGATTCTGCTTTAGGAGGTATAGAGTCAGGCTGGTAATCTGCATTTCTAATAATTCCCAGATGATGCTGATGCTCCAGGTCCTGAGACCACACTTTGAGGATCATTG
Organism: Ovis aries; assembly: GCF_016772045.2. Taxonomy (NCBI): domain Eukaryota; kingdom Metazoa; phylum Chordata; class Mammalia; order Artiodactyla; family Bovidae; genus Ovis; species Ovis aries. The sequence continues at coordinate 15,109,436 of NC_056066.1, forward strand.
CATTAGACTCAGGTGTAAAGTTGCCTCCAAATTTTATTTGATGATATTTAAGATTTCTACCAATGTCTAGTTGGGAAGCCCTTTAAGAGCACAAAGCAACATTAGTCACAGAAACAAATGTCATCAGGAACTTACTACTAAACCCACAAAAGACCTAAAAGAAACCCAGCTGAGCTGCAAATATATCAAGCTATATGAGTGAATAACTCTGATTAATGATAATGATAATTTTCGAAATGAGGATGTATCCCACATCATTAGCACAGCTATTACCCAACTTATGAATGGATCATATTCCACCGTTTATTTGGAGTCTGTTGTATCTGGAACTCAGAATGTGTTTTGCCACAAAAGAATTGTGAGAAGCAATCGTTACAAACGTCTAACTCATAATTCCCCCGAAGATAGTTCTAACAGTACCACAGGTCTTAACCCTGGGTTTCTAAGGGGACAAGGTTAGGGGTATAGCTTTATATCACTGCCAGCTGAAGAGGGCACCCAGATAGAATAGCAGCGAGGAAGGGGTGGATATTCTGTTTTGGACATGTTGAGGTCTTTGGCCCATCCAGGTGATGGTCACTGTGCACAGCATTATGGGTATATCCGCAGCTCCACTATAGCCCACTCACAAATTACATGTGCCCCCTCCGTTTGTCAGCCAGTGATAAGAGGAACTCAAGGTGCCTTTCTTCCATAACCAGGTCGATAGCACAGCCAGAGCTGTTGAGTCCAGACAGAGCTGCCCGTCCATCGTGTGGGAGGTGGGGGGCGGGGACAGGCTTCCCACGTGGCGCTAGTGGTAAAGAACCTGCCTGCCAACGCAGGAGACGTAGGAGACACGTTGCTAGGATTTCATCAGGAGAAAATGGGAAGGAGCCAGAAAAGGCTGAGAGAGTGGCCCAGCTGCAGTGCATGCCCGACCCTGAGGGAAGGCAAGCTTGGTGGAAGCATCCCAGACCCACGTGGAGGCTCTGGCTGGTCTTTGAGTGAACCTGCCTCCCAGAGCTGTCCCGTGTCTCCCAGGAGCAGACCTGCCCTGACGGTCCTGCTGTGCTCAGTCTGTGGCTGGGAACAGACAGTGTGAAGTGTTGTCTGGAGCGCACACGTGCAGATGGGCTTCAGAGCCTGGTCTCTGGGGACCTGTGGTCACTGGTGGCCCCTCTCCTGGGCTTTCTGTCCGGTGTGTTTCCTTCACATACACCAATAGCCAGAGCGTCCTGGGTCAATGAAAAGTTGTGCTTTGCAATGGGAATGGTTATTAAAGCCAAAAAAAAAAAAAAAAAAAAAGAAAGAAAAGAAAAATGCTTCATTATCTTCAATACTTTGAAAGTAGAGAGCAGAGACCATTAAAATCTGCCATGATCTGAAAATTTTACTTTAAGCCTACAGTTTCAGCCTGTCTGTCCCTCCGGACTGGTCTTCAGAGCTGGGAAGAGGAGCAAAGTGATCTGCCTTGGCCTCATTTTTCTCTCAGTGCTTAATGAAAGGGCAACAAAATGCCACGGAGCCTGCTGCCAGAGGGAGGGGGGAGGACGGGGGAGGGGGAGGCTGGAAAAAGCACCAACTGAATAATTGCTACTTCATAGGCAAGAACTGGAAATGCATCTTTTTTTTTTTTTTTGATGGCTAAAATTTTCATTCTTTTGACCTAGAAAAAAAGTCCTGGCCTTTAAATGTGGAGCACCTAATTTTTCATTTTGTAAATAATCTGTGTTCCATTCCTCTGGATGGAACGCTCGATGATGTTCAGAATACCAGCTGCCACCTAGCGATATTCCCAAAGTTAAATATACATGTATCATGCTGTATTTTAAATTATGTAAATAATTTGCTTTCTGATTTCTGATGTTGAATTGGAGAAATGAGCTTACAGTTTTCAAAACCCAATGACTCTTGTCATTTTGAGGCTGTTTGTGGGAGGTGTGGGTGCAGGGGGCTCAGGAGTTCTTTGAGATGACTTTTGAAAAGCTTAACTAATGCAGAAGTTCCTGTGAGGTGCAGGCGTATTGTATTCTAATTGTAGGGCTCTTCACACCCTGTTCCTTTAGGCTGAAAATAATGTGTCACAAAATGACAACCTCTCCATGGCTTTTGCTTAAAACGTGATGAAAGCCATTCAGGCATCAGAGTGGGGCAGTTGCTGACTGTTCAGTATTACTTTTCTTGGTAAAGAATAGATAAAGGTCAGGCCCTTACGGTAACTGATGAAGTTGCTAATTGTGTGGTTAAGGAGATACACTTCTAATGACTGGAGTTCAAATTAATAGCAAGATAATGAAAGACCTGTTTTTTTCTTTTGGTCCTTGTTCAGAATGAAAATACATTAGACAGTTCTAATAATACACAAAAGAGATGAACAAAGAACTTGTGTTTTCTGAGAGGAAGAATCGCTAAAATTATGATTACAATGACAGATGGATTCAGAGACAGTTTCAAAATGTGAGACTTGGGTGAACCCCAAAAGGCATGAAACAAAATCCAGTAAGTTGCAGGCTAAGGGTAGACATTCCAGGGAATAGAAACAGGGAGGTGTTTCTAAGAACCGTGACTCGCAAGGGCTTCCCGTGTTTCAGGAAGGTGCATTATCTTATGTGAAGTGGAGATTTAGCTGTTAAGATGTGCAACACAGGCTGTCCAGTGGTTAAGATTTTGCCTTCCAATGCAGGGGTTACGGATTTGATGCCTGGTTGGAGAGCTAAGGTCCCACATGCCTCGTGGCCAAAAAATCAAAATGTGAAGCAGAAACAATACTGTAACAAATTCAATGAAGACTTTTAAAATGGTCTGCACCAAATTTTTCAAAAAGGAAAAAAAAAAAAAAAGATGAGCAAAATCATGGCCTGTAGATGAAGCAGTCTATGCCCTTGGTTTTTGTAATAATAAGGAACAAACTACCGACATTCCTATTTTGCTACACGTACTGAAACACACACAGTACTCCATGCTATGTCTTTCTGTCTGTCTGTCTCTCTCACTCACACATTCACTTGTAGGCACCCTCTTTCCTTCACCCTACCCAAAAAGGAAAGATGCTCTCTGTAGTTCTTTGCCTCAGAACATATATCAAGGAGAAATGCATCCCCTTCAGTTATACATCTGAAGTAATGTGTAGTTATTTGAGGTCTATTTATATAAGATTTTCCCACATCAATGGAGATGTTTATCTGTTGTTGTTCTTGTTCAGTTGCTCAGTCATGTCCAACTCTTTGCAGCCCCACGGACTGCAGCCCGCCAGGCTTCCTTGTCCATCACTGCCTCCCGGAGTTTGCTCAGATTCATGTCCATTGAGTCGATGATGCTATCTAACCGTCTCATCCTCTGCCACCCTGTCCTCCAATGAAAGACACACACATTTAATGGTCCTGTTTTCAATAGGGTGTTGGTCGATGCTTATGTCATAGATTACCAATTTGCCACCTAATTAATAATTATTATTTAAATACTTGTTTGGGGTGGGAAACAACTTTCCCCAGCTGCTAACAGAGACTAACAATGAAATTTCATCAAGCAACTGAGTGAGGCAGGCTTCTGATTAAAGCAACATCTTTAGAACAGAATAGTGCATTTCTGCTATTATTTTTAATATGACTTTAGCTAAAGGATTGAAATGTAATGTTTAGAAGAAAACAGCTGAGAAGGTTCTGTTTATGCCATCTGCTTAGAACAGAAATGTTTTGCTGAAATGTCTTCTGAATACATCCAAACCCCAGTATTCATGTCCTCTCTAAAAACAGGAGCTAACTAGCAAGTCCTTGGTTCAAACCGCACAGATAAGAAAGACTCATCATTGTTTTTCAAACTGTGACCCAAAATACTGATTATTTCATACGTTTAGGTGGTAAACAGTAATCATCAAGAACGCACCCACTTTCTCATTTAGAAAAAAGATATCATTCCAACAGGGTAGAAGCTGCCATCTCGTTTGGTCTGTGGCTCTTCTCTTTCTAGATTTGATTCTTGTATCAGTCATTTGATTCAACTCCTAGCTCTGCATTAGCGGAGTGCACCACGTGCGGTTCTTTCACGCCCGAGGTTTTAGCTGGTTTTATCTACTTATACTCTTCAGTTCACCCAGTCAACTATGTGTTTCTTCACTCTCCTTTTCTTTTTCATAGAAAACTTGAGGTATGTCTCTTTCGAGCTTGGGAATCAAGTAATAAAATAGGACCCCAACTTACAGATGAACAGATGGATGGAGAGGGTAGTCGTTAAGGATCCTGTATTCAATTCGCCATCCCATTCCATGGAACCAGTGACGTCCAATAAGAGAGTTAGCTGAAAATGAAGAATGCCAGGATTCCAATCCCAGGTGTCCTTCCTTGGGCTCACTCTGCCCCTCAGTGACTCCACACCTTTCCTTCTGACTCTGGTCTTTGGTATGGCTTTCATTTCCTGCATGCCTTTTTTTCTCTGCTTCTTCGAAGAAGAGGCTACCTCTTCCAAATCAAAGGCTGTCTCTTACAAGGAGTCCTGACTGGTCCTCGCAGTGAGTACTGAGCTCTTCCTCCTGTGTCTTCTCCGAGATGGTTACTTTTATGTGAACTCCTCATCCCATATTCTATCTTAAGTCTGGTTTCTTTCCAGATCTTCAGTCCCTTGCTCCAGCTTGTCCATTGTGCCCCATTCTCACACCCCCATGTATTTTTGGCTTCTCTCTGTTTGGTTTTCCCTTTCAGCCTATAAATGTGTACAAAGCTCTGGCATCCTGAAATTGTCCTATCCTGTGTGTCTTTCCTTTGAAACCCAAGTCTCTTGAAAGAGTCAACAACATGCAGTGGTTTTTACATCCTCACATCTTATTTATTAGTTAATCCTATCTTGTCCCGTCCTTATTGCTTCACTAAGATTGCTCTGATAAAGGTGATCAATGACTTGCTGTTTGTCAAAATGTAGCCTTTATTGAATTTTCATACACTGGATCTCCCTGTGATACTGATATCACAGGCAATGTCTTATGTGGGGGAACTCACCCCAGGTTTCCTCAAAGTATGCTCCAAGAAACATTAGTCTTGGAGAATATGAATAGGTTTTATATAAAATGAGTTCCATGGTCAATTAATTTTAGAAAGCTTTACATAGTATTATCTTCTTTAAAGATTTGCACTGCAAATTAGCAAGCTAGTGTTAATCTGTAAAACTCATCCTATTAAAATACCAGGAATACCATTTGGGAAATGCTGCCCCTCAACCTGGAACCCACCATTGCTCTGCTCTTCTGGTTCTGGGAGCCTCTGTGGCTCTCAATTCTCTCTCTCTTCCCCTCCCCGCTTGGGTGTTTCCTAGCATTCTGCTTGGACCCACTGCTTTTCTTTCCTTATATTCTCTCCTTGGAGAGCTTGTCCTCTCTGTGGTTTTAAGTGCCTCCTACATATTGATGGGTCCCATATAGGTCTCCAGCTCGGAACCTCTCATCCACTTCGGACCCACATATCCAAATTTCTACCCTATTTCTCCCCTCGCATGTTTCTAGATACTTTCTTCACCTTGATGCTTTCCAGGCAATTCAAACCCAACTTGTCTGCAACTGATATGATTATTTCCAGGTCCACCCTTCAGTTTTGCCCTGTTTCTGTCCCTGACTATTAGTGAATGGTATTAGTGAATGGCACCCAGAGATTCCCCTTTGCTGGAAAGCACGGGAGCAGAGCTGATCTTGCCCATGACTTCCTCCCGACTCAGTCTGCACTACAAAACTCCCAACAAGAATGTCAAACAGAGGATGAAATGTTTCTTCAAGAGCAAAGAATACAGAAGCCTAGGGAGTTGGCTGGACAAAGCAGAAGACAACAGAATATCCTCCCAGATGGTAATATGACTCCTGGGGCCCCAGCCCCCCAGGCCATGCAGCGCAGCAGAGTGTCACTCTCCTAGGTGGGAGAACTTTATCTGTGACATTTTGAAAGGGTATTAAATCCTGGCACCCACCCACGCTGGGCTCTTCTGGAGACCGTGCCTGTGAGCCTGCCTACTCACCATGTGGAAGAGGCCCGGCATGAGTGGGAAGATCCGCCACCAACTCTTTAAGGACAATCTTGATATAAAATGAGGACAGTTTGACCCAAGTTTTCTTCTTGAGTCCCCGGATCTGGCTGCCTTCCTGATTTGGGCTTTCACTTTTCGAGTCCATTTCTGGAACCCTTCATGCAGGTCATGCTTATTTTCTAATGAGGCATACAGTGATGCTATGGCAGGCTAGATAAATGGAGCATCATGGGCTTGGAATCAGACACACCTGTATCTAAATGCCAGCTCTCCTATTTCAGCTCATGTGACTTTGCACAGGGCATTGAGAATTCTCTGTCAACTGGGGATAAAAATACCTTCTAGAGGAGCCATGAGGCTTAAATGAGATCATTCACATTGAGTGTCACGCACATAGCAGTCATTTACTCTGGTAAATGACAGCATACTACTAATGGTGGTTACTCCCACTTCGTATGTTGAATTCATCTTTATTGTCCCTGACTGTATTTCTTTTGCACCCCTTCCTTTACCAGTACTGGCAGATCACTTATATAAATATTATAACTCATGACTCCACTGAAACATTCTCATCTTCATTAAAAGTTTTCACATAATTTCCTAAGTGCTGGGAAGGTGTTAGAGAGAGTAAGCCTGAAATTCAATACTTAGATAAATAAAAAGTCCAAGATGTTTAGAGTCTCCCTAAGATAAATCGGATTTGGGTTATAAAGCCTTATTTGAGTCTCTCACATAATAAAAAATCTATGAAATGTAATTGATCAAACTCAAGGAGATGAAGAGTCATATGGTCTCTGCTGGGATTTGAACTTGAGGCTTAAAGCAGCCTAGGCGAAGCAAACCTGAAGCTTAGTGTACTAAGCTCTGCCCTCTGGCTATGTGATTATATGTAGCAATTTCCTATCAGTGAAAGGAGAAGAAATGCTTGCTGAATTGCTCTTTTCCCTGGTCCCACCTCTCAACTGTGATAACTAAGCTGAGTGTAAATGAACAGCGTGACCTGCCTAGTCAAGTGCTCATAAACCAAAACCGAAATTAGTTTCCAGATCATTAATGTGGAGTCAAACTTCTGTTTTTAACCATAAAAGTAAAGCAGTGATTTTACCGTGCTCTGACTCAAAGATTTATCTTTCCATATTGGCAGAACTCTGTTTACATATTTATCTGAAAATGAGTAATAGTCACTTGTTAGCAACAGTAGATAGATGGTGGAAGAAAGCCAGAAGTTTTTAGTTTTCACAGGTAATAAAGCACAGTTGTCTCTCACCTCCTTTCTAACTGTGTGACATGGGACACATTGCTCAAGTGATTTATTTTCCCCAATGAAAAGATCCAGGGATCAGAAGTTTGAAGACTTGTTCTCTAATGACAGGTCCACAAACTGAGCGTTCAGTTTCAATTTTTTTTTAACACCGTAGAGTTAGAACAACATCTAACTCGTAGAGATCTTGGACATGAATTTGTTGTGTGGAGAAACATTCATAGGTGATTGCCTGAAAGGAATCTGATGTCATTTTAAGCTAACATTTTTGCACGCTTCCTAAATGCCAAGCAATACCATACATGCATTTGAGTATGTGGTAGAAAGCAGATCCCATACTCCTGTTTTGTAGATAAGGAATCATGGGCTCCTGGTGGTAAATAACATGTCCAAAGGCTCCTAGTTGCTCACTGATTAAGCCAAGTCTAGAATGTGGGTCTTCTGCCTGAGAAAAATTAGAACTATCTGATGCTCCTCAGCATTGTAAGACGATGCGGCAGACAGAGCAACTTGTGTCTGCATTTATCTTCACGACGTCTTGTCTCTTGTCAGGCTTGGGGATTCTTTTTATTTTAAGCTGTTTTACCCTTTCCTTTCCCATGCCTTTAGTTTTGGGGAGGAGGAATTGAAATCACCTTTCATTTTGTTCCCTTTTTCTTCTATTCCCTTTTCAAGATTCAAGACCTGATTCCACTTTCTCGTCCCAAGTTTCTAATCAGTCACGTGACACAGTGCCCTTAGTGAGGCTTTGGAAACTGCAGAGCACTTATAGACACAAGGAATTGGTGATCATCAGCACGATGGCTGACCTTGCAATTCAGACCACAGTTCCACGTTCATTTATGTTGAATGTCATCTTCCCTTGTCTTATAGGATCTGGCTTCTAGAAATGTCCACTCTCCTCCCTTGAGGGAATTCAGAATGCAACCCTGGGTCTCCCTCTGGACTCCCGCCATGTACATGTCAATTTTTATCACTTGCTGTGCATTTTCTAGGAAACTGTCCTTCCGTCTGCTCTGCTCAGCCATTGTGTTTTCTGCTGTCCCCATCACTGAGTTATTTTTGAGCACAGATCCCACCTACCTGTCTGTGTCTCGGAGAGGTATTCCTGCCCCTAGAAAGTTCCCCCTGGTTAATCCCCTTCTGTCAGGAGCACTGCCTGACTGGGACCCACTCTTGACAGCATCCTAGGCAAAGGCCTGCAGAAACCTGCCTGGAGCCGCAGGCAGAGTCCAGAGCCTGCACAGTGTCTGGTGCTCCTTTTGGAAGTTGAAAGGAGCCGATTCTTCAGGAAACTGCTGTGGAAGAGTGAGAGGAAGCTCTTCACGAGTCATTTTGTTATTCAAAAGGAACAGTGAGAGCCTAGAACATCTGTTGTTTCAAACGTGCTGACACGGACGCTTAGGGATGCGACAGGTCCAATGGCGTGTGCGGTATTTCCAAAAACTCTTATCAGCAAGGACTATTTTAGTCTCTGGGGAATATTGTCCATGGTAGACTCATCATTGACATCTGGCTGGTTCATATGTAACCACTGAAATCTTTCAAAACAAAACTGTTGCAAAGGATATTTAAACCCAGAATGTCACTTGGGAATAAAACGTTCCCTTCTCTGACTGTCTTTCCTGGTGTGAAATGTAGAAATTTTAAAGATTAGGAGGGAGTCAATTTGGATACTCTGAAGCACAAAAATGGAAAGAAAGCCTTATTCTGAATGTCATCCTCTTCTGAAATTACAGAGGGGGAGGAATTGTGCAGTTTTTAAAAAGGGAAATGGAGGAGTTTTGTACACTGTATTTGTTCAGTTTATTCAGGTTCCTTGATGCCTCCTGGACAGTTCACTGTCCTGTGCCCTGGAATTAGACTGGGTTCACTTTGAACTGCACCCACTGCCTCATAGCTATATGATCTTGAATGTGGGGTCTAACTCAGCAGGGCTCAGAGTCTCCGTCTGTAATACCTCCCTCTGAGGTATCAGTAGCGCCACATCTCCTGGAAGTGTTGTGGGCATAAATATCTTGCTTACAAAGAGTTAAACCCAGTGCCTGTGCAGTAAATGCTCAATAAATGTCAGCTGCTATTTTGCTGTTACATGGAAGTAGACGTACCAAAGAAGGTATAAGCAGTTTTTCTTGCAGATTTTTTTCCCCAAAGAAAAGTGGTTAACGTTAAATGAGACTTTTTTGAGGTTGATAAGAGATTTATAGAAAATGTTCCTATGAAATCACCATACTTGACTCCTTTTGAAATTATTTGACTCAAAAATCAAAACAGAAGAACAGCTCTTGAAACATTTCCAGGCTTTCAGTGTGACCCTGTTGTTTTAGAGTTATTCAAAAAATGGATATCCAGTAGGATCCTAATGCTTTGCAAAGTCAGTCTCTGTCATAGTTTAACCATTTTACCACCTTCTTGCAGTTCTGATAATGTAGGTCTTGTGGGAGTATCGATCAAATGGCAAGCAGACACAATTGGCTTCTTTTTAGAAAGTTGTATTAAAAAAGTAGTCTAGCTCAAGATTTTTTTGTTTATATATATGGTTTTTTTTAATCAATGACCTCAATTGGTGGCAAATTAGGAAGGCAAGCACTGAAGCATTCCTGATAATTTTCTTTATGGCTCTCTGAGGTGGTTTGTACATTTTTAAGACATAAAGGTGATGGGTGACTGGCACAGTTTAATCAGCATCCAAAATGATTGAATTTGGGCTCAAAAGTTGTGTCCTATGTGCCAAGAATGCAATAAAAGCTACTGCAAATATTATAGTAGCTTGTGAATGGGAAGATGAGAGGCCTATCTAGCAATTGCCTAGGAAGAGGGAGCCGGGAGAAACTGGCAAGGTTCAGAAGCCACCAGTGATGCTGGAGGCTTTATGCCAGCAAATTTGGAAAACTCAGCAGTGGCCACAGGACTGGAAAAGGTCAGTTTTCATTCCAATCTCAAAGAAAGGCAATGCCAAAGAATGCTCAGACTACCGCAGACTTGTACTTATCTCACATACTAGTAAAGTAATTCTTAAAATTCTCCAAGCCAGGCTTCAACAGTACATGAACCGTGAACTTCCAGATGTTCAATCTGGATTTAGAAAAGCCAGAGGAACCAGAGATCAAATTGCCAACATCCGTTGGATCATCAAAAAAGTAAGAGAGTTCCAGAAAAACATCTATTTCTGCTTTCTTGACTATGTCAAAGCCTTTGACTGTGTGGATCACAACAAACTGTGCAAAATTCTTAGAGATGGGAATATCAGACCACCTGACCTGCCTCTTGAGAAATCTGTATGCAGGTCAAGAAGCAACTATTAAAAGTTGACATGGAACAAAAGACTGGTTCCAAATCAGGCAAGGAGTGTGTCAAGGTTGTATATTGTCACCTTGCTTATTTAACTTGTATGCAGAGTACATCATGAGAAATGCTGGACTGGATGAAGCACAAGCTGGGAATCAAGATTGTCGGGAGAAATATTAATAACCTCAGATATGCAGATGACACCACTTTTACAGTGGAAAGTGAAGAACTAAAGAGCCTCTTGATGAAAGTGAAAGAGGAACATGAAAAAGTTGGCTTAAAACTCAGCATTCAGAAAACTAAGATCATGGCATCCGGTCCCGTCACTTCATGGGAAATAGATGGGGAAACAATGGAAACAGTGAGAGACTATTTTGGGGGGCTCGAAAATCACTGCAGATGGTGACTGCAGCCATGAAATTAAAAGATGCTTACTACTTGGATGAAAAGTTATGACCAACCTAGACAGCATATTAAAAAGCAGAGTCACTACTTTCCCAACAAAGGTTCCTCTAGTTAAAGCTATGGTTTTTCCAGTAGTCATGTATGGATGTGAGAGTTGGAGTATAAAGAAAGCTGAGCACCGAAGAACTGATACTTTTGAACTGTGGTGTTGGAGAAAACTCTTGAGAGTCCCTTGGACTGCAAGGAGATCCAACCAGTCCATCCTAAAGGAGATCAGTCCTGAGTGTTCATTGAAGGACTGATGTTGAGGCTGAAACTCCAATACTTTGGCCACCTGATGCGAAGAGCTGACTCATTAGAAAAGACCCTGATGCTGGGAAAGAAGGGGACAACAGAGGATGAGATGGTTGGATGGCATCACCGACTAAATGGACATGAGTTTGGGTACACTCCAGGAGTTGGTGATGGACACGGAAGCCTGGCATTATGCAGTCCTGGGGTTGCAAAGTGTCGGACACAACTGAGTGACTGAACTGAACTGAACTGATGCTGGAGGCTGTTGCCCTAAGCCTGGATGCTGAAAGGAGGAGAAAAAGACTTATGAAAAGAGAAAGGGGCAATATGAAAAACCCAGTGTCCAAACAATGTCAGTATTGCTGATGCATATGAGGAAAATTAACAGAAATATTCAAGAGCAAAGAGAGCCTTATGTAAGCATATTTCACGCCTTTTGAGAAGTCAGGAAGAAAACAATTTTGGCTCCTTGGCAGGACACAGCTCCTGATTACCGTGCAGCCCGTATCCAGGAGTCCAGGCTTCTTGTTTTCCAAACCTAGAAACTGTCCTTCAACTTGCACATTCTAGCCAGTTCTCTGCCTTAGAAGTTTTCCCGTCCACTTTCTGGCCTGAGGTTTGGCCACCATTTTCCAGGAGGAAAAAAAAAAAAAAAAAGGCTGAAACACAGCTGCCTGTGAGCAAGGAAAGACCAAGACAGAGCATACTTGGGGTCCTGCCTCTGCACCCGTGTTTTGCTGCAGTGATTCTCTTCTCTTGGCTCTGCGCAGGCATCTCCCAACTGTCCAGATAAGATGAGGCCCAGTGAGTCACTGATCAGCAAACCGCAAACTGTAAATCCAAGAAGGCGCTTTAGGGGAGAGTCACGGGAATTGCTTAAATAATCTTTGATGATAGTAAATAACAATTATTGTAGAAATCAGGTGGGATTGTAGCTCTGCAATTTGCCAAGTTCTCAGCTAAAGAGCAAATCAGACTTCATGATTCCTGGAGAAGCATAATTACATCAGAACGTATTTGGTAAAACTACTGAATGATGGGGGTCGGGGGTCGGGGGAGAGAGGGTGGAGGATTAATAATAATAAACAGGAAGAGAAAAATCCTGTAATGGCAGAGATTTTAGTAACAATGTTTTGGTCCCTTTTTGATAAAAAGAGATTATTTTTCAATGGCATGGTTGTTTTGAGAAAGTGAAAGGGCAGTATTTTTAGGGAGAACATGGAAAGCATTTGTAGAAGCAAAGCTAAAGGTAATCAATAAGAAGGCACTCAGCAAACCAGGACCCTGGGTTCATAATTCAACAAAGAGACATCTGACTTTTTTCTGATAAGTTGCTAAAAACAGAGGAAAGGGAGAAGAATACAAGGAAAGAGAGAGAAAAATTGTAATAGCTTTAAATGTCAAAGAACGAAAAAGCAGTGGAGCAGTCCAGGTTACACTTCACAGATTTTTAAGTGTATGTGCAGTGTTGATAACTATAGCCACTGTGTTGCACAGCAGATCTTTAGAATTCTAGGTATTCATCTTGCATGGCTGAAACTCTACATGAGCAACTCGCCATTTCATCCTCCTGAGTCCCTGACAACCACCATTCTGCTCTCTCCTCCCGTGAGTCTTGACTATTTTAGACATTTCTATCTGTAAGTGCAATCACACAGCACTTGTCATTCTGTGACTGGCTTATTTCACTGCATAAGATCCTCGAGGTTCATCCATGTTGCCACGTATTGCAGGACTCTTTTTAGGCTGAATAATATTCCATTGTGTGTGTGTGTGTGTGCGCGCGTGCACATTTTCTTTCCCGTTCATCCATTAATGGACATTTAGGTTGTTTCCGCATCTCGGCTGCTGTGAGTAATGCTGCAGTGAACGTGGCACTAGTGGTAAAGAACATGCCTACCAGTGTAGGAGGTGTAAGATCCCCGGGATGGAAGATGCCCTGGGAAAGGGCGTGGCAACCCACTCCAGTATTCTTGCCTGGAGAATCCCACGGACAGAGGAGCCTGGCAGGCTACAGTCCCTAGGGTTGCGAAGAGTTGGACACGACTGAAGCAGTTTATACTCATGCACGCATGAACGTAAGAGTATGGACATTTCATTGAAATTCTGCTTTCAGTCCTTTGGCTACCCAGAAGTGGGCTTGTTGGATCATTGTTGCTGTTGTTGTTCTGTTGTTAAGTCGTGTCCGACTGTTTGTGACTGTAAACTGCAGCCTGCCTGGCTCGTCTGTCTGTTCATGGGATTTCCCAGGCAAGGATATTGCTATTTCCTTCTCCAGGGGATCTTCCCCAAACAGTGATCGAACCCATGTCTCCTGCATTGGCAGGCAGATTCTTTACCACCGAGCCACCAGGGAAGCCCTTGTTGGATCACATGGTGGTTCTACTTTTAATTTCTTTGGGAACCCCTATTTTCAATAGACACTGTGCCTTTTTCCATTCCCAGCTATAGTGTATAGGATTCCAGTTTCTCCACATCCTTACCATTGCTTTTTTTTAATAATAGCCTCCTTAGAAGCGTGAGGTGATATCTCGTTTTCTGATTTGCATTTCTCTGATGTTTAGTGCTGGTGAGCATCTCTTCATGTACCTGTTGACCATTTGTTCTATGTCTTCTTTGGAAAAATGTCTATTCAACTCTTTAGCCCAGGTTTTAATCCAGTTATTAGTTTTTGTTTTGCTACTGAATAATAGGCGTTCCTTCTAAATTTTGGAAACTAACTCCCTATCAGATACAGGGTCTGCAAATATTTTCTCCTGTTGTGTAGGTTGCTTTTTCGTTCTGTTGATTGTGTCCTTAGCTGTGCCGAAGTTTGGGGGCTTTTATCTCACACACACAAAAGCCAGCTCAAAATGGATTACAGACTTAAACATGAGACCTGAAATGGAAAGACTCCTGGAAGGAAACAGAGGAGAAAAACTTCATGACATCGGTCTTGGCAACGATTTCACAGACGTAACACCAAAAGCACAGGCAGCAAAAGCAAAAATAGACACACGGGACCACGTCGAGCCCGGTTTCCATTTTATTTTCTGCTTTTCCAGTGTCTCTGCTGGTGACTCTGCTTTGTTGCACTTTTGAGCTTCTCTTCCTAATCACTGAGTTGTTGTTTTTTTTTCTTTACAGATGTAACTGTTCATCTAAAAGAAGCTGTGTCTTTTTTTCGTTTGCTCCCAAGACAGTATCCATCTTATTTTACAAGGAATGTTATCTTCAAAGGCCTTCTTGGACCTTCGCTCTGGTGTGTCTCTATTTGGACTTTCCTGCGAAGTCCACATTCTTTGTGGCCTCGTTCTCGTACTTATCACTTAACTTCCTCTGCTCAGCTGTGCTGGCCATCTGGATGGTTCCTAAAAACTGCCAATAGACTCAGAAATGTGCACTTGCTCTTCTCAGGGCTCGTGTTCTCTTTCTTATATGCCTCTTTCTTTGTCTCGTTCATCTTTTCCAACAAAGATGGTCACAAAAACCCTGAGCCACTAGTGCACAAGGGCTGTGGGTTAGTGGTACACCAGGGCGCTCATGACACATCAGCCAAATTCTCAGAGCTGATATAAATCAGATGTCCAATAAGTGTCGTTGAATGAATGAATGAATGCTTTGCACATGTTCTATTTCTTTCTTCTCATCTGGAATTCCACTTTATGATACGCTGCTGCTGCTAAGTCACTTCAGTCGTGTCCAACTCTGTGCGACCCCATAGGCGGCAGCCCACCAGGCTCCCCCATCCCTGGGATTCTCCAGGCAAGAACACTGGAGGGGGTTGCCATTTCCTTCTCCAATGCATGAAAGTGAAAAGTGAAAGTGAAATTGTTCAGTCGTGTCCGACTCTTAGCGACCCCATGGACTGCAGCCTATCAGGCTCCTCCGTCCATGGGATTTTCTAGGCAAGAGTACTGGAGTGGGGTGCCATTGCCTTCTCCTACTTTATGATATAGACTTCTGTAAAATGCCTCTCATCATAGGTCTTTTTTCTCTGTAGTCTTTGTGGCTGTTGGAGCGATGTGATCTGTTTGAAGGCTGAGCAGGGAATAAACTTCTTAAACTTCACCCACCTGTCAAAACATTTATTGGCTTGTACCTTGCACTTAGCAATCCTCTATTGATACTGCATTTTGAGAGCACTGAAAAGCAATAGCTGGAAAAAATAGGATGCATGTAGCCTAATGTAGTCAAGATTGGAGAATCAGCACCTACAGTAATTTTCACAAGTTCATGAATGCCTCAGAGGTTGCCATCTGCATTTTTTAAATCCCAGGTTTCTCTACCTGTTTTACAAATAGCAAAGATATGTGCAAAGTTGTCTGTTGTTCATGCATGCGTTATTTTCCCTGAAAAGCAGGTATTTTGAACCATGTTGGCCAGAGCTACTCCCCTTTCTAGGACATCAATGATTTTATTATATTTTACACTAACCCTTTCCCACTGAGAGATTAGGAAATGATAAGAACAGCTGGCATTTTGTGCACATTCCATGTGCCAGGCATTGTGCCAAGGTCTTTTTCAGGAATTTCCTCACTTAATTCTATTAGGCAGATAAAATTATACTCTTCTCACCTGAGAATTGAGAAAATTGAGATTTAGAGGGATCACTCAGGATTTACACTGTGATCTGTAATGTCTCTAAGCCTCTGCTCCTAACTACTTGGTAGGTGACCTCCTCTACTTCCTGGCATTTAGGCCAGCAGGATTCTCTGGCCCCTGGGGTCACACAGAAATCATAGGTGGAGGTATAGGAGGTTTTACAATGACCCAGAACCCCCCTTTCGCATGCATGTGCCTGACGTTATATTTCTAAACCAACAAAAGAAAACCAGCCTTCAAACTCACTTGGGAAATGAGTCATTAGCTGCTACAGAAATGTATGAACCTAGCCATCCTGGGGGCATAGCTGAGGTTAATCAGCTTGTGGGTCCTTTGGAAAGAGATGGGAGGACAGAACCCAGCTCTGCCAGGCTAGAGGTCCAGAAGGAAGGGGGATGAGGCCAGAGCAAGAAGAAATTAGGGCCAGGCAAGAGCTTCTCATCAGCTCGGAGGATGAGAAAACTTATCTAATGCCTTCTTACTGCCCTGTGCTTTCAGCTTTGATCTGAAGGGAAGAAGTTGGTTCTGTGTCCAGGCCAGATTCATTTATGACCTGAGGCATATTCATCCAGGCAACTCAAGGATTATATTTTTCCACCACTACTTGAAAGCTAATTAATTTATCAAGCACTTGCCACTTTTCATATTCTTGTTCAGAACTACCCCGAATCTTCCATTTGTAAAATGCTTTTGGTTTTGAAGTGACTTTCATTTCTCTAGAAATGAAAAGTCCACTAGAGCTTTCCTCACTTATTTTCGTGTTTGAAATGTTATGGGAATACTGTGCTTCTGGATTTATTCATTTCAATTGTCAGAAGGCATGTTGTCATATGCTGAAGAAGTCCCTTCCAGTTTTGCTGCATAGATGGGGTTATTAACCCTTAATTGGCTTGAGGACTGCATCTTAACCCAGCCGTTTAGCTCAGGGCTTCCCTGATAGCTCAGTAGGTAAAGAATCTGCCTGCAATGCAGGAGACCCCGGTTTAATTCCTGGGTCGGGAAGATCCCCTGGAGAAGGGATAGGCTACCCATTCCAGTATTCTTAGGCTTCCCTTGAGACTCAGCTGGTAAAGAATCCACCCTCAATGAGGGTGACCTGGGTTGGATCCCTGGGTTGGGAAGATCCCCTGGAGAAGGGAAAGGCTACCCACTCCAGTATTCTGGCCTGGAGAGTTCAGTCCAGAATATACAGTCCATGGGGTCACAAAGAGTTGGACATAACTGAGCAACTTTCACTTTTCGCTTTAGCTCAGGGATTAATTTTTTCAGTGATTTAAACCCCTTTTAAATTATTTTTCTTCCAGTTTTTTTCAGGAGGCATATTCAGACCCACGGACCACTTGTACAAAATGAAATTATTAAATAAAATTAGAGATACATTTGATTGATGTACTTCTTACTGAAGTAGCATGTATTCCCATACAGCATTACATACACACATCATAGTAAAATAAACAAAGGGTGTTTGGGGGTGGTATTCAGTAGGTAACTTGTACCTAAATTGACACATCCTCTCTAACCTAATGGTTTATGTGGCTGACTGGATTAGGGACAGAGGAAAAATGAAATTAGCCTTTAGAACAAAAGAACAGACACGTGGTTTTTCTACTGGACTCGCTAATTCAATCTACAATTTTTGCAGAATGTCTATAGAAACCCTGTGCTGTGGTAGGTATTATTGTGGATGTGTGTTTTTAAATATCTTGTTATTTAATTTGTTTGTTCATTTTGGCTGTCCTAGGTCTTCCTTGTGGCATGCGAAGTCTTAGTTGGGACCTGTGGAATCTCATTCCCCAAATAGGTATAGAACCCAGGGCCCCTGCGTTAGGAGTATGGAGTCTTAGCCCCTGGACCACCAGGGAAGCTGTGAGGACAAATATGTTTTAATGTAACTTTTGAATCTTGCCCTTATGCTTTAAAAACCAACATTTCAGTTTGCTTGTAAGCTCTGAGCTCAGTTACTGAACTCAAGTGGAGAATGGCAGACTCACTTATGGGAGTTTGATTCAAGACCTCAGGGTGGAAGAGATCATGGTAAGAAACAGTAACACTTACATAGAGTATATTATGTGATAGGTTCTTAATATTTGTTCAATCATTTTATCTTTGCAGCATTCATTATCCCCAAGTTACAGATGAGGAAATAGTTCCAGATAAGAAACTTGCTCAAGGAAACAGAATGATGGTCACTGAGTCTGAATTTGATTCAAGCTCTGTCTTACTCTAAAACCTGTCTTCTTACTGGTACTTTTCATATCCAATCATAAAATATAAAATTAAATAAGGTTTTGATAGCTTTTTAATATGCTCAATGCAGGAGGCCAAATAGAATAATTAAGAGTCTAAAATAGCTATTTTGCTTTGACTATTTGGCTTATTTAACTGTCTACAGTTACGAGTTAAATGGATAATTGTTAAGTCTCTAAATTACTTTAGGTTATGTGGACATAAGCCTGACACGGTCTTATTCTGACTCTAATTATATTTAATTTCATATCTCTAATAGCTCTTTGTCTGTGGCTATCCTGGACGAGAGGGAAAGGTACATTTTGAGAATGTCTTCCGTTGTGATGTTTGGTAGTCCTTAGGGCTAGACAGGTATGACCCCCTTTAAAGAAATTCCATACAGAAAAGTCAGGCTTACAGATACAAAGCAAGTCTTCTCTCTTAAAGGAATGCACCACAAATTTAATTTAATTTAATTTAATTAGTAAGTGTATTTAAAATATTATTTTATAAAAAACAAGGTCCTATGGTATAGCACAGGGACCTATATTCAATATCCTGCAATAGACCATAATAGAAAAGATTACAAAAAAGAATATGTATATGTATATATATATTTTTTTAAGTGACTCACTTTACTATACAGCAGAAACAGAACACTGTAAATCAACTGTACTTCAATTTTTAAAAATCTAAAAAATATGATTTTAATATAGGAATTTGAATTGCACTTCATTTTAGAAATGTATCTTTTGTGCTAAGTGAGGCACATTTGTGTCTTGAATTGATCAAATATTTGTCCTTATGTAAAGCACAAACACTTCTCTTATATGATCTCAAGCATTCTTTTCATAACTTTAAAAGCAAATAGGGACCAGTACAGAGATGAAGAGAGACGTGTGTGTGAATGAGTTCACTGAGGTTTATCCTAATAGCCAGTATTTCAAATCTTCTACCACTTTGGGAAGAAATACAGTAATATACTCCCCCTCCACTCCTTTCCCAACTTCCAAAGAAGCATTTTGACTGGGTGGAATTTATTCTACATATAAGTGAAGATGTTTAAACTGTAATTGTGTGCAATTTGAAGGAAATATTCTTCCAGTGGCGTGAAAATCGACCTGCTCAGGAATATTAAAATGTATTGAGGTTCACACTTTGTGATAATATTTTATCATTTTGAAAACTTATTCTTAATAGTCCCTCACATTACATTTCAGTAAAGTGGTTTCATTTTCTTTAACAACCATTAATAGCTATTAGAGGTTAAGAAAAAAATAAGGCTTTATATAGATCATTAAAGTACACTTAAGTAATTTGTAATTGACAATTAAATCAGCGTGGCAAGGCATTGTCATAAGTTTGATAGATCTGCCTGTTTTAAAGAACTAAGAAGAAAGGGCTCCTTTGTAAGACATCCTACTACAGACTATTCTTGCATTTTAATTGATCACAAAGAACACATTGTCTCCATATATGTGCTTGGTAATCATCTTTTACAAGTTTCCTTTTGTGAGGATTTCTAGGCTGTGTGTGGGAGTGTGGTTCATGGGAGAAGCAGTGTCCTTGGTGAGATTTGGAATTCACAGCGACCTTTAAACCTTCATAGTAAGTAAGATAAAGAGTTAGAAGCTTTCCACTTTGAGAGTCCAGATTCCTCACTTCTGTTTGCTTCTCCTCTTCCTTCCTTTCTCTAAGGAATGATGAATGTGTAGTCATAAGGCTGGGTCTTCATGTTACAGTGATGATAGCCACGCAGATGCCAGGGGTGGGGGTGGGGGGACAGGCATTGGCCTTATCCTCTCAAACCATAGGAGAAGCATGTAGGCTATGTTTGTGTGAAATTTGTACTACCCCACCCCAGGAAATTGTGGACTTATTCTTGGAAATTTGTAGAGCATCCAGAATTCCAGTTAAAAGAATTTCTATGTTTAGATTAAAATGTAAAAACACAAACTCCATTTGAGAAGGAATTCTAATCACTGATATAGTTTTTCTCAGATGGAACACATAAAAATTTCATAGATAATTGATCAATTCTTACTTTTCTTCATTTCTTTACAACATATAGTAACAATGAAGTTTATCCATTTAGTGTAAACCTTAAAAAAACAGAATGTGTTTTCTGTATTTTAAACTGTGAAAAAGTCAAAAAAATCAAAGGATGTCTCTATATACAATTTGCTAGACTCTGAAATAGGTCAAATACCAATACAGTTTTTTTCCCTATAATATCTAAGAAAGGTATTTTATAATATGGACATAGTCAAGTTTTATGTGAGCTCCACTAATCTCATAAAGATTTATCTGCTTCCTGCGTGTGTCATTTCAGTCACGTCTAACTCTTCATGATCCCATGGACTGTAGCCCACCAGGCTCCTCTGTCCATGGGATTCTCCAGGCAAGAATACTGGAGTAGGTTGCTGTGCCCTCCTGCAGGACATCTTCCCGACTGAGGGATGGAACCTACATCTCCTGTGTCTCCTGCGTTGGCAAGCAGATTCTTTACCACTGAGCCACAGGGGAAGCCCCATCTGCTTCAAAGTATTATTTAATTCATAGATTTTATAGGATTTCAATGTAAGATAAATGCATCACATTAGAAGTGAACGGGGATGATGGATGATGTCTAAGTAATTTTAAAATTATTGAAACTAGTTATATGTTGGTATTCAGATGGTAGAAATTAAAATTTTTATTTAACCAGGAAGGAGAAAAGAGTCTCATATAATCAGACTGAGTATCCTTACACTGTAGAATAGTTCCATGCACACTACAGATACTCAGTGATTTGTTTTTAAATTTTATTTATTTGTTTGTTTTTGGTCTTTATTTCTTCAGGAGGGCTTTCTCTAGTTGTGGCAAGTGGGCGCAGCTCTCTAGCTGCAGTGCCTGGGCGGCTCTTCGTGGTGGCTTCTCTTGGGGAGCTCGGGCTCTGGGCACGCGGGCTCTGGCGTTTGCAGCTTTGGGCTCTAGAGCGCAGACTCAGTAGTTGAGGCACAGGGGCTTATTTGCTCCGTGACATGTGGGATCTTCCCAGATCAGGGTTGGAACCCATGTCGCCTGCATTCATGAGATTCTTTACTATCGAGCCACCAGGGAAGCCATGATACTCAGTGATTTTTAAAAAATGAATTAATGAATTGGAGGGGGTTCCAACCACACCAGAAGTGCACACCTGTTATGGGTAATGTAACGCCAACCTCTCTGCCACATGGCCGGCCTCGCTAGGAGGATATGTGGGAAGTGTTAGCATCGGAATCGTAATGGCCATGCTCTCCTACTGCTAAATATAATGGGTCTATATGAGTGTATTGAGGGCTTCCCAGGTGGCTTCAGTGTTAAAGAATCTGCCTGCCAGTGCAGGAGACAGGAGAGACATGGGTTCGATGCCCTGATCGGGAAGATCCCCTGAAGGAGGGCATAGCAACCCACTCCAGAATTCTTGCCGGGAGAATTCAACAAACAGAGGAGCCTGGTGGGCTATAGTCCGTAAGGTCGCAAAAAATCAGACACAACTGAAGCACTTAGCAGGCAGGCCAAGCATGAGTGTATGGAGGAGAGAACTCTGCATTCAGAGAAGACTCCCTGCCCTGTGGACTCTCCCCTCAGCACAAGCCCAGTGGGTAATTGGTGAAAGTGTTGAGAGAATGCTGTAGAAGTGTATAAATTGTTTACTTTACGGGAAGAAGCTAAAAGTCAGGAAGAGATTTTCTGAAGGTCACCCATGGACAGCCTTCTTGGCAGTAGTGATCTTTAATTTTCAAATCCTGCCACCTCAATCTGATTCTGCTATTTGAAACATGTTTCAAGGTATTAATGAAAGAAATTAAGATTGGCAAGACCATAATGACACTTGATTGCAAAAAGCAGACTGCAAAATGGCTGATAACTTTTAAATGTCTGGTCATTCACTAGTGAAAAACTAACCGATCTTCAGAGATAGTTTTTTCCATTTCTGGTAGTGTGCTAAAACCTTACTAATTCAAAACAGTCTCTCCTAAAATTGGAAAATGTCCCAAATAAACTATTTTTGTAAATATTATACTAAGGCATACTTATACTACTTAGTGGAATTAAATATGTTAAATGAAAACAAATATGTCACAACAGGGCTAGAGTACACGTATGTTCTAAACTTAACCCTATCTAGTTACATCACTTTTTAAAATTGTATCCAAAAGAATTACATATTCTTTGGGATTTCTAGTTAAGATGGTTGTTTTGACTTATGCCCTTGACATGATTCAAAGATAGAGTACTCGAAAAAAGAAGAAAATCCTCCACAAGCAATTATGGTTTTATGCCAAGAATAAAAAGATGCTTTTGCTTTAGGAAAATCTGTTAATAGAATACATCATCTCTGTAGGTCCGCAAGAAAAAAAAGATCTCAAAAGATAGTAAGTAAAATTAAACCCTTGTTCCTGAGGCGGGGGTGGCGTGGGGGGAACTCTGAGAGAACCAGGAACGAAAAGAAACTTTTTAAAACTTAATAAAAGACAGCTATCTTAAACCAGTCCTTGAAGGAGAGATGAGCAAGCATGCAGATTATCAACATTCATTAAATAATGGTTTGGAAGGAGTTGGATCATAGCAATAAGGCGTGGAACTGAAATATTTTTGGAATATTTATTTATTTACTTGGCTTCACCAGGTCTTTGCTGCGACATGCAGAATCTAGTTACAGCATGTGATTTCTTAGTTGTGGCACATGGGATCTAGTTCCCTGATCAGGGATCAGACTTCACCCCCTGCATTAGGAGAGTGAAGTCTTGGGCACTGGACTACCAGGAAAGTCCCTGGAACTGAGGTATTGATATGACAATTAGAAACACAAAGATAAAAAATATGATGTTTGCATGTGACATGCATGTCTATGACTATGATCATGAAAAAACAAGGTCGTCAACTAAAAATCTCTTGAGTTTGAGAAGATAATAACAAATGTTTCAAATCAATAACTTTACCCAAATTGGTAGTGGGTTGCCACACATGTGGAAACTATTTAAAGAAAACATTAAGTTCTCCCTGAGAGCGCTAAAAATAAAGATTTTGGTAAATTTAGAATTTACCTATGTTTCCAAGTGGAAAGAGCAAGTTCTGTATAGATATTAAGTTTTCCCAAAGAAATCTAAGGTTCAATTCAAATACGATTCAGAGTCTCAGTAGAACATGTTTTTCCATGAACAAGATTATTTTAAACTTCAACTTGAATTTCCCTTTGCAAGAAAAGAGTAATAATTAGAGTAATGGGCATTCTAGCTGTTATAAAATAAAGCTACCAAGTGTTCCAACTTAATACAAAGAGATATCAATGTAAGAAATGAGGGAGAGATTAAATAGAGCTTAATCTAATACATCAATACATGCATCATACCCTGGAAAAAAGAATGAATCATGAAACAAATGAGAGAGATAAAGCTGCCTTTTTGTAAAAGAGGGAAAACTCAAGTTGGAGTTTATCCAACAAAATTCTATATGAATAAAAGAGTAAAAATCAAAACCAACAAGATATAAAGGTAACAAAGTTTAATTTACTTTTAGAACAAGGAAGACCTTTTATGTAATAAATAAAAATAAAAGGGAAATTATTGAAATAATTCTATAAAAATTTTTAATTCAGCACCCCAATTATTTTAATTGAAAGCAAAGTAAATGATGAATCTGGGACATATTTATAAACCTTTTTTTAAAAGAATTAAAATACAGCAATATATAGACAAGTGCTACAGCTATACTCAAAAATCACCAGTTTTTGACTGAGGCACAGAAACTGATCTTTCAGAAAAGAAGACAAAGGACAGTAAGCTTTGGGGAAAAGATTTACCTTCATTAGAAAGAAACACAAATCAAACCGTGACATAAGTTGCTTCACTCAACACTTTTGCAGATTTAAAATCGAAAGTCAGTGTGTTTGAGAGACTGGTAAACCAAGAACTCTTCTTGCCTTGTGGGCAGGTATTAACTGTTGCACCTCTTCTGCGAAACAATTTAGTAATTTGTATGAAGACTTAACTTAGTACTCATCTCTCAGAAGAAAGTCAGAAAAGACCACAAACATTCATGTTTCAGAATTTTCATCTCAGTGTTATGTATAAAAGTGAAAATGTAGAAACACTGCTAATATCTAATCTTGCAAAACTAAATTATGAGACATAGTAAAATGAAATAACATGCAATCCTTAGAAAACATTTTTCTCAAAATTATTGGGAAATTCCCTGGAGGTCCAGTGATTAGAATTTGGCACACTCAATGCCAGGGGCCAGGGTTCAATCCCTGGTTGAGGAACTAGGATCCCATATCCTCCACAGGGGGGCTAAGAAAAAGGAGCTACTTATGGGAGAAAAATAGCTCATGTTTTAAAAAAATGATTAAAAATTATATGATCAGTACACCCCCACATGTGCATGCTAAGTCACTTCAGTCATGTCCAATTCTTTGTGACCCCACGGACTGTAGCCCGCTAGGCTCCTCTGTCCATGGGATTCTCCAGGCAAGAGTACTGGAGTGGGTTACCATGCCCTCCTCCAGGGGATCTTCCCTACCCAGGGATAGAACCTGCGTAGTGTCAAACCCATGATTCTTGCAACTCCTGCATTGGCAGGCAGATTATTTACCACTTAGGGCCACCTGGGAACCCCCAGTATACCCCTGTTTGTATATAAAAAGATGAAGTACATGTATTGAAAATAAAAGGAAATGTACCAAAAGTTAAACAATTATTTTTCTCTAGTCAGATTTAGGTGATAATTTTTCCTTTTTATACTTTTTTTCTATTTCCAGGCAATATTTTGAACATGAATTGCTTTGATAATCGTTAAAAACAGTAAATGTTATTTTTTAAAAGAATCACATTCGATGCTGAAATTTTTCCTAAATCTGAGTTAATGGCATCTAAATTAAGAACATTTTAATAGTAGAGTTTTTAATAGTATAATGTTACATGCTTAGTGGGAATTCAGTATGTTATATTGATAAGTATCATTTGGAGTATAATGCTAAATATAGGCTAAAAAAAGGCAATTATTTCCCAGAAATAGATAAGTAATTGTTATCAAAAATGTTTGGTTTCAGCCTGAAACAGCCTGGAAGTAGGATTCAATAAGTTACTCACAAATAATGAGACTGACAGGCTTGTAGTATCTATATTATCAACATGGTTTGGGTATTATTTGGGGCAGCGAGTGTTCCCAATGGTTTGTATAACCTTAGTGGGCTGGCAAGTCTTCCAACATTGAGCCTTCCTTTATAGGAATGCTTCTGGTGCTTGTGGCATCTTTCTGAGGTTCGTATGTGTTGTTTTCTTGTGGGTGTCTGTTGTTTTGGTGTGTGTGTGTGTGTGTATGTTTTCCTATGAAATATTCCTTTTGAAGTTCAGAGCTTAGTCAGACAAGCATGAGTTTGGCGGGTGTGGCTTTCGAATGCATAAAATAGCAGCTTTAATCTCACGTTCTGATTGACACCAAACAAAATGCACGCTAGTTCTTTGTTCTCCAAAACACAGTGGAGTGTGTGCACACGTCTAAGTGTTGGATGTGCACCTGTGTGTGCAGGCCCGTGTGTGTATTTGTGTGCACATCTGTGGATGTGGTTTGTTGAAAGAAGGAAAAAGATTCAAAAAGTTGAATGGCAGACTAATGAATTTGGCATCCTTCAAGCTGTGACTCATGAGGAGCAATTCTGATGTCACGAAGAAGGTGACAGCAGTCTCCATTGGGAGGACTGCTGCTGTGGAGACCTGCTTTCATCTCCCTGGTGTGTTGGCCCAGGTTGCATAGACCTCCAGTGACCAGGCTGCGAGCCTCACATATGGTATCACACCAGCCTCTCAACAATAATAGAAAACAGTAATGATCCATGGGGTCTATAAACTGACTGCATCAGATTAGATAATTACACAGGGACAAGGTTACCTGAAGGAAGAGTAGGAAAGTTTTACTTCCTAGTAATTTTGTTTCCTCGATTTTTTCTTTTTCTTTGGAGGTGGTTCCGGCTCTTCATCTTTTGTCAGTTCCCTTACTATGTGTGGCTACAGACAGGCGCTGTGGCTTTTATTGTCAGCCGCCCCCAGAGACTCATGAGAGTTCAGAGCAGGAGAAAATGCTCTTCAAAGGGACTGAGTCACATGGAACCTGTGTGGCCAGTTGAACATTTGATCATCTGAAAATAAAAGGCAGCTAAGTTTGTACCACATGATTGTGCGTGGACCACAGTAGGCTGACACCTACTCACTCACCGCACTCACTCCCTCCTTTCCATTCTGTCCACCTCTGTTAGTTTCTCCTTCCACGGGACACCCCTGTGCCATGCCTCTCTTCATTCTGGTTCTTTGATTATTTAGTCATTTGTTTGTTTATTCTAGGATACGAAGAACATTCATTGAGCACCTCCTATCTGTAAGGCATCTTAGTAAGCACTGGAGAAATAGCAATTATCATCACATTCCCTCGTCTCAAGGAACTGATGAAAAGTAATTTGCTAGTCAGTTGCTGCAATAAGGTTGCATACAAATGCTTCTGCAGTACAGTGGTTTGCAACAATACATGTTTATTCATGCACAATGAGTCTGCAGGTCAACGGTAGTTTGGCAGAGGTTGGCTGAGTGGCTCTTTCAGGCTGTGATTCAGCTATGCTTAGCTCCACAATGTTTTTTGGGCTCAGATCTTCTCCATGTATATTTGCCTTGAGGCTCAGGTGGAAGGGGCAGCAGTTCCCTGGGGCATGCTTCTCTCATGGCAGGTCCCAGAGCGTCAACACCCAATTATACCACACAAGCACTTTTAATATAATGCCTGCTAACGTTTCAACAGCTGAGGCAGGTCACATTGTCAAGTCCAATGTCAACGGAGTGGAGAGTGTATTTTGCCCATTCTAGTGCATGACAAGGTCACGTGATAGAGGGAAGGCATGAAGAATTTGCAAGGTAGTTAATCTACAGTAACAACTGTGGCGTTAAAGTATGTTAAATGGTACAAGAGAAGGGTATTGAAAATATAGAGGAAGAATAGGGAAATATCTCAGGGAGGGCCAGGTGCATCAGTCAGGATTCAACCACAGAAGCAGATCCAGTAGGATAGATAGATAGGTGATGGATGGTTCGATAGACAAAAGACAGATAGATAGACAGACAGGTAGATGATGGATGGATGGATGGATGGATGGATGGATGGATGGAAAGATAGGTACATGGATAGATGAATGGAAAGATACATAGATAGGTGATGGATGGATGGAAAGATATATAGATAGGAGATAGACATTAGACTATGGAGTTTAGATAATAGAAGATAGTTGATAGATATAAGGTGGATAATAAATGGATGGATGGAGGGAAGGAAGGAAAGCAAGAAAAGGAAAGAAAAAGAAAGTGGATAGATTGATTGATGAGCCATCTACATAAATAGATGATACATGGATGGTGGTTCAGTTCAGCTCAGTTCAGTTCAGTCGCTCAGTCATGTCCGACTCTTTGCGACCCCATGAATCGCAGCACGCCAGGCCTCCCTGCCCATCACCAACTCCCGGAGTTCACTCAGATTCACGTCCATTGAGTCCGTGGATGCCATCCAACCATCTCATCCTCTGTTGTCCCCTTCTCATCCTGCCCCCAATCCCTCCCAGCATCAGAGTCTTTTCCAGTGAGTCAACTCTTCGCATGAGGTGGCCAAAGTACTGGAGTTTCAGCTTCAGCATCAGTCCTTCCAATGAACACCCAGGGCTGATCTCCTTCAGGATGGACTGATTGGATCTCCTTGCAGTCCAAGGGACTCTCAAGAGTCTTCTCCAACACCACAGTTCAAAAGCATCAATTCTTTGGCGCTCAGCCTTCTTCACAGTCCAACTCTCTCATCCATACATGACCACAGGAAAAACCATAGCCTTGACTAGATGGACCTTAGTCGGCAAAGTAATATCTCTGCTTTTGAATATGCTATCTAGGTTGGTCATAACTTTTCTTCCAAGGGGTAAGTGTCTTTTAATTTCATGGCTGCAGTCATCATATTCAGTGATTTTAGAGCCCCCCAAAATAAAGTCTGACACTGTTTCCACTGTTTCCCCATCTATTTCCCATGAAGTGATGGGACCAGATGCTATGATCTTCCTTTTCTGAATGTTGAGCTTTAAGCCAACTTTTTCACTCTCCACTTTCACTTGCATCAAGAGGCTTTTTAGCTCCTCTTCACTTTCTGCTATAAGGGTGGTGTCATCTGCATATCTGAGGTTATTGCTATTTCTCCTGGCAATCTTGATTCCAGCTTGTGCTTCTACCAGCCCAGCATTTCTCATGATGTACTCTGCATATAAGTTAAATCAGCAGGGTGACAATATACAGCCTTGACGTACTCCTTTTCCCATCTCTTTCAGAATTTCCCACAGTTTATTGTGATCCACACAGTCAAAGGCTTTGGCATAGTCATTAAAGCAGAAATAGATGTTTTTCTGGAACTCTCTTGCTTTTTCCATGATCCAGCAGATGTTGGCAATTTGATCTCTGGTTGGATGCATAGATACATAGTTGTTACAAGGATTTGACTTTAATAATTGTGGCAGTGGGTTAAGCAGTCTCTGTAAGGCTTTTTTGCATCAGATATGGAACTTGATGTCCATAAGCCAAACAGTCAAAAAAGGAAAATAGATGTACAGTTGGAGCAACCCAGGGCAAGCCAGAACCTCAAACAACGCATGTTTGTATTCGAGGAGATGCTTAAACACAGGTCCGTTCTTGTTGCCTCTGCCTTGGGAACCTTGGGGACAGAGGTCAACACACACACCTGGCCAGAAATCAGGGGCCCTCCAGAAGACTGGGAAGGCAGAGCTGCTCCCTGTCACAAGGAGGCCAGTCAGCATATCAGCATGCATGTGTGCAAGCTGCAAAATGCAGTTTCTCTTCTGGCCCACATATCTCCCAGGACTATCCCTGCAGCTCACTCCAACCAGAAACAGTTTATTAAAAGAAAGTTATTTTTGTAGTTGCAGTGTTTTTGTCTTTCTCTTGTTCCACTGAAGTTTCAGAGTCTGAATATTTTTATATTCTGTTGGACACATCACGGCATACCTATCAGCTACCAGCTGCCAGAGTAGTTTTTCAGTTTTGCATTGGCATGTTCAAAAAGGATGCTCATTTCCTGATCCACAAAGTACATTGAATCTTCATTTCTTCTGACCTGTGGAATCCAGACCCCTTGCTCCATTGGCGACATTCATAATCTGGCCTCCCTCTTCCTCCTTTCCTTTCTTTCCCCACATTTGTCAGCATCTGTGCTCTTGTGTTCAGACTTTGTTTTCACTGTCTCCTGCATGAACTCTCCTCATGATGCTTCCCTCCACCAGGGGTGTCCTCACCCTTTGACCCCGTGTCCAAATGCAAGTGGATTCCTCAAGACGCCCTCAACTTTATTCCTCCAAGAAAGGCTCTCCGATCACTCCTGCCACTCGAACCTCTCTTTGTTGGAACTCAGGGCTAATGAAACATGCCCGCAGTAGACTCGATATTGTTCTTTGTTTCACATAGTTCTGTCTTTCTAACATGCTTATACGTTCATTGAGGACAGGGGACATGACTGGTACCTCTCCTGAATTCAGTTTTAGATAACTAGCTTGTTGTTTAGTTCCTATGTCGTGTCCTACTCTTTGCGGCCCCATGGACGGCAACCTGCCAGGCTCCTCTGTCCATCAGATTTCCCAGGCAAGAATACTGGAGCATGTTGCCATTTCCTTCTCCAAGGTATCTTCCCAACCCAGGGACTGAACCTGTCTCCTGCGCTGCAGGCAGTCTCCTGCATCAAAAGCAGATTCATTACCACTGAGGCACCAGGGAAGCCCCAACTAGCATGTTAGTCCCTCAAAAACAAAAAGTCTGCTTGGTTTATCTCATCACAATGTTGTGCTTTAAACACACACACACACACACACACACACACACACACACACACACACAAAACTGGGACCATATTATGACATCTGTGCATTTCCTCTGCCACTGAGATGATGTGCTCGCCTTATTCATGGATTCAGCCAGACAGCCAGCAAGTATTTTTTGAGTCCCTATTTTTTCAGTCCCTATTTTTGTGCTCAGCAGTTGGTAAAGTGAAGTCCTGGAGGATATGCAGAAATAAATCTGGTGAGGGGATGGAGATGACTGGGAGCGTCTTGCCCCTGTCAGAAACAACATGGACGAGAGCACAGAGGCGAGAGAGACCGTACGCACACGAGGGCTTCAAAGAAGGGCCTGGTGCAGAGAGCGTAGCGCGTCTTCTGAGAAAACCCGCCGGAAGAGGTTTCAGGTGTGGGTGGGTTTTGTGAACCATATTTTGTGGCTTAGACTTCATCGTAAGGACAAGAGGAAAGCTCTGATGAGCTCTAAGTTGTGGCAACTAGTGACCATATTAGAGACTTGCAGGCATTTGTGCTAAGTTGCCTTAGTTACATCTGACTCTGTGACTCTATGGACCATAGCCCACCAGGCTCCTCTGTCCATGGGATTTTCTAGGCAGGAATACTAGAGTGGGTTGCTATGCCCTCCTCCAGGGGATCTTCCCAACCCAGGGATCAAACCTACATCTCTTATGTCTCCTGCGTTGCACTTAGGAAGCATCACTACGAACAAAGCTAGTGGAGGTGATGGAATTCCAGTTGAACTATTTCATATCCTAAAAGATGATGCTGTGAAAGTGCTGCACTCAATATGCTAGCAAATTTGGAAAACTCAGCAGTGGCCACAGGACTGGAAAAAGTCAGTTTTCATTCCAATCTCAAAGAAAGGCAATGCCAAAGAATGCTCAAACTACTGCACAATTGCACTCATCTCACATGCTAGGAAAGTAATGCTCAAAATTCTCCAAGCCAGGCTTCAACAGTACATGAACCATAAACTTCCAGATGTTCAAGCTGGGTTTAGAAAAGGCAGAGAAACCAGAGATCAAATTGCCAACATCCGCTGGATCATGGAAAAAGCAAGAGAGTTCCAGTAAAACATCTGCTTTATTGACTGTGCCAAAGCCTTTGACTGCTTGGACCACAACAAACTGTGGAAAATTCTTGAAGAGATGGGAATACCAGACCACCTGACCTGCCTCTTGAGAAATCTGTATGCAGGTCAGGAGGCAACAGTTAGAACTGGACATGGAACAACAGACTAGTTCTAAATAGGGCAAGGAGTACATCAAGGCTGTATATTGTCACCCTGCTTATTTAACTTATATGCAGAGTACATCATGAGAAATGCTGGACTGGAAGAAGCACAAGCTGGAATCAAGATTGCCAGGAGAAATATCAATAACCTCAGATATGTAGATGATACCACCCCTTATGGCAGAAAGCGAAGAAGGACTAAAGAGCCTCTTGAAGAAAGTGAAAGAGGAGAGTGAAAAAGTTGGCTTAAAGCTCAATATTCAGAAAACTAAGACCATGGCATCTGGTCCCATCACTTCACAGCAAATAGATGGGGAAACAGTGGAAACAGTGGCAGGTCTTATTTTGGGGGGCTCCAAAATCACTGAATATGGTGACTGCAGCCATGGAATTAAAATGCGCTTGCTCCTTGGAAGGAAAGTTGTGACCAACCTAGACAGCATATTCAAAAGCAGAGACATTACTTTGCCGACAAAGGTCCATCTAGTCAACGTATGGATGTGAGAGCTGGACTATAAAGAAAGCTGAGTGCGGAATAATGGATGCTTTTGAACTGTGGTGTTGGAGAAGACTCTTGAGAGTCCCTTGGACTGCAAGGAGATCCAACCAGTCCATCCTAAAGGAAATCAGTCTGAATATTCATTGGAAGGACTGATGCTGAAGCTGAAATTCTAATACTTTGGCCACCTGATGTGAAGAACCGACTTATTGGAAAAGACCTTGATGCTGGGAAAGACTGAGATGGGAGGAGAAGGGGACAACAGAGGATGAGATGGTTGGATGGCATCACTGACTCGATGGACATGAGTTTGAGCAAAAACTCCGGGAGTTGGTGATGGACAGGGAGGCCTGGCATACTGCAGTCCTTGGGGTTGCAAAGAGTCGACTGGACTGAACTGACTGAGATGGTGATAAGTAGATGGGTTCTAGAGAAAGTCTGGTTCAGTTGACTGACTGTCTCCCTGACAGCTTTTACTCACAAGCATTCTAATTCCTGTATATTTATAGTCACCCAATCACACTTTGGCTATGGAATTAAAAGCGAATGCAAGGTTTAGTTGAATGGGTCTAGTTGCATCGAGTCTGTTCACTCTGTGAATTTTCAGGGAGCATTTGTGGGTCATTTTTTCTAAGTGTGTGATACTCCACTCAAAAGTTTAAAACCCTTAACGCCAGAATATGCTCACCAAGTCTAGAGTGTATAGTTCCTTATAACTTTTGGAATCCCAGTCTGGCCAAATGCACAGCCGTGTTCAAACACTGCTTTTGCTGTTGCCTGTTTGAACTGGTGGACCCAGCCAGCCTGTGGGAGCATACGCGTTTGTTCTGCGTGACTGCTTTCCTGTTCTACAAGCTAACTGCAGCCCCCCAGCCCCGACCCCTCCCTTCTTGGTATTTTAGTCATGCCTTCAAGGAGATGGTGACCAAAAGCAGGGCACTGCCATCTCAAATTCAGGACAAGTAGCTGAAAGTTGGGCTAGAGTCAGGCTGGAGCAAGCAGGGATTTGATCCCAACCCTCTTGAATTGGATCACTCCCCCCCACGCCCCAGCCCCGCCCCTGCGCCGACCTCGCCCCTGCCCCCACCTCCAGTGAGTCTGCAGGTGTGAGAGCAGTCTACTTCCTCCGTTTAAAATCAGGCTGCCTGCCGGAGTTACTGCCCCAGTTCTTAGCTGATTCCTGAAACTTTCTCAATCTTCCTCCATCGGATTTGCACTGCCCTGCTTTTTTCACTCAGTATCTAAACATATAACCCATGATCTCATATACAGCAGGAAAGGTAACTCAAAACCTCATATGCATATGTTTTCTCTCTCCTGCCAGATTTAAGCTCCTTAGTGATGGGTTCAACCCTGTCTTTCAGAGGAGCATCTTTCTTTGCCTCCCCCCTCCAATGCTGGTCTGCCTGGGACCCGTTCTCATTCCTTGCCCTTGATACCCCTGCAGTGGTTTTAACTGTTCCCTCTGCTTAGAAGACCCAGCTGCAGGGGTCTCCAGCTCAGCTCATCCCCAGTGAAACTGATCATCTTCCCCGTCCACCCTGTTCTGCTCTTTGGGGTTTTCATTTACTTAGCAGTGTCATCATTTGCTAAATTTTCCAGGTTAAAAAACATCAGGATTTTCTTTGACTCAGCCGTTTTCTTCATTCCATCCTTTCAGTTGTCCTTATAGTGACTTGACCCCCTTTTCTCCCCTGGTCCTTACCACCTGGACCATGTAAAACAGTGAAAAGAGCTGAGTCCCACCCCCAATCTTTGCCAGTTTCACTGTACTTGTCGGCTTGGGCCTCTCTTGACCTCCTAGGCCCCCATGTCCTCATCTATGTGGTGTGGATGATAGTAGCAGTTTACTGAATTGCTCCGGTAATTGAGTGATTTGATCTTAAATGGAGGTCCTCAAGCCCAGCCAATAGACAGTGGCCCATGAGTAGAAGACCCATCTTGCCAGCCACGTGGCCTCATGGCTATACAGCAGCTCCCCTACCATCTCCCTGACTCCCCGCTCTTGTCTGTTTTGGGGTCATGCTGAAACCAGAGACATTTTTCCAGAACCAGAGCCATTTAAAATCTTTCATGGCTTCAGACAGCCAGGTTTCAGTCCAGGATGCCGTGTCCCTCCTCCCTCGACTTGGGGCCACTCTCTGCCTCAACCTCCTTTGGCCTCTAGGAACTTTCCTTTGATGATCACCACCTAGTCATGTTCTTTGTGCTTTTCCGGTATCCACCATAACAATATTTAATTGTAACAGGAATAGAGAGGTCAATATCAAGTTTTGTGCCAATCCTTGCAATAAAGAACAAAATCAAGCTAATACACTTTTGAAAGTGAGGAGGCATCTCATTAAGAATTGCCTTGAAAATATGGTCTTCAATAGCATTTACTGTTTTGTTTTTAATAGCAGGTGGAGGATGAAACTTTATAAGGGAATGTTGTTATTTTAGTCGCTAGGTTCTGTCTGACTCTTTTGCAATCCCGTGGACTGTAGCCCACCAGGCTCCTCTGTCCATGGGATTTCCCAAGCAAGAATACTAGAATGGGTTGCCATTTCTTTTGCCAGGGGATCTTCCCAACCTGCAGATCAAACCTGTGTCTCCTGCTTGGCAGGCAGATTCTTTACCACTGAGCCACTTAATAAGGGGATGTGTGTGCTGTGCTAAGTCACTTTAGTCGTGTCTGATTCTTTGTGACCCTGTGGACTATAACCCACCAGTGTCCTCTGTCCATGGGATTCTCCAGGCAACAGTGCTGGAGTATGTTGCCATGCCCTCCTCCAGGGGATATTCCCAATAAGGGGATGACTTGCTGTAAATCCCTGGGGATCTTGTGAACTAACAGGGAAGGAGAACAGGACTACACAGGGTGAAAGGGGTGACCTACCAATATATAGAGAGAGTTAAATATGGGAAACAGGTTGACTGAAAATGGATGAAGCAAAAATTAGACTGATTCTGATGTCTGTTCCCTGCCCATAAAGACATTTGCTTTTTCCAAGATACCCCACAAATCACCCTCCAGCTCCCACTGCTCTTAATTCTGAAAGTTTTGTCAACTCATTTTATCCACAATGCCTGGTCCTCAGTTCAGTTCAGTCGCTCAGTCATGTCCGACTCTTTCCGACCCCATGGACTGCAACACACCAGGCTTCCGTGTCCATCACCAACTCCAGAGTTTGCTCAAACTCATGTCCATTGAGTCAGTGGTGCCATCCAACCATCTCATCCTCTGTCATCCCCTTCTCCTCCTGCCTTCGATCTTTCCCAGCATCAGGGTTTTTTCATATGAGTCGGTTCTTCTCATCAGGTGGCCAAAGTACTTGAGTTTTCAGCCTTCAGCATCAGTCATTCCAATGAAAATTCAGGACTGATTTTCTTTAGGATTGATTGGTTAAATCTCCTTTCAGTCCAAGGGACTCTCAAGAGTCTTCTCCAACACCACAGTTCAAAAGCATCAATTCTTCGGCGCTCAGCCTTCTTCACAGTCCAACTCTTACATCCATACCTGACTACTGGGAAAATGATAGCTTTGACTAGATGGACCTTTGTTGGCAAAGTAATGTCTCTGCTTTTTAATATGCTATCTAGGTTGCTCACAGCTTTTCTTCCAAGGAGCAAGCATATTTTAATTTCATGGCTGCAGTTACCATCTGCAGTGATTTTCGAGCCCCCAAAAATAAAGTCTCTCACTGTTTCCATTGTTTCCCCATCTATTTGCCATGAAGTGATGGGACCAGATGCCATGGTCTTAGTTTTCTGAATGTTGAGCTTTAACCCAACTTGTTCACTCTCCTCTTTCACTTTCATCAAGAGGCTCTTTAGTCCTCCTTCGCTTTCTGCCATAAGGGTGGTGTCATCTGCATATCTGAGGTTATTGATATTTCTCCCGGCAGTCTTGATTCCAGTGCTTCATTCAGTCTGGCATTTTGCATGATGTACTCTGCATATAAGTTAAATAAGCAGGGTAACAATATACAGCCTTGACATACTCCTTTTCCTATTTGGAACCAGTCTGTT
The DNA here is from genome assembly GCF_016772045.2 of Ovis aries. NCBI lineage: Eukaryota > Metazoa > Chordata > Mammalia > Artiodactyla > Bovidae > Ovis > Ovis aries. The sequence goes on from NC_056066.1 coordinate 15,145,118, forward strand.
GTTCCATGTCCACTTTTAACAGTTGCTTCTTGACCTGTATACAGATTTCTCAAGAGGCAGGTCAGGTGGTCTGGTATTCCCCTCTTTAAGGATTTTCCACAGCTCGTTGTGATCCACACAGTCAAAGGCTTTGGCATAGTCAATAAAGCAGAAGTAGATGTTTTTCTGGAACTCTTTTGCTTTTTCGATGATCCAGCGGATGTTGACAATTTGATCTCTGGTTCCTCTGCCTTTTGTAAATCCAGCTTGAACATCTGGAAGTTCATGGTTTATGTACTGTTGAAGCCTGACTTGAAGAATTTTGAGCCTGATCCTACCTGCTGGCAATTTGTCAACTCCCAAACTTCAGCACTGATGGAAAGTAATGAGGGAAATGTATCATTTACCACTTTGTTTTCTATTCACCCATATAAATGGTGCCTTAAAGTTAGAAAAGGTTTCCCTGTTGCCTCAGTGGTGAAGAATCCACCTGCCAAGCAGGAGACATGGGTTCAGTTCCTGGGTTGGCAAGATCCCCTGGAGAAGGAAATGGCTACCCACTCCAGTATTCTTGCCTGGAGAATCCCATGGACAGAGGAGTGTGGAAGGGCAACTGTCAATGGGGTCACAAAGAATCAGACACAACTTAGCGATTTAACAACAACAGCAACAAAGTTTTAAAAAATAGTAAAACATCAAGCTGATCATTCCATCTCAATGAATTGATAAAGTTCTTAAAGTCAGAGCAGGGCCTTCTGCATATATCTGTCCCTTTCTGGGTCTAACAGAGTGCGCACAGTTGAAACTGGTACTTATTTCACAAGTCATGTCATGTGGCTGTAAGCCACTGAGTTTGGGTCACTTAATAAGAAGTGGGTTTCACAAAGAAATTTAGCTCTTAAACAAATATTTATTAAGTGTCCAGCATATGCCACACATTGGCCTAAAGTGATGATAAACATGGAGTGAGTTCCTGCTTTATTGCAGCTTCAGTTCAGATGGAAGGGAGAGATCATAAACAAGAAAACAAGCAGATAATCTCATTTCAGAGAGTGATATTTATAAAGAAAGGTAACATGTAAAGCACCTGCGTATTCTAAAAGAGCTGTCTTGGTCGTTGCAAAACCGTCTTTTCCAGACCATCTGGGTTTCTGTTTCATCTCTGTTGTGTAATCACGTGAATCCCCACCTTGGTCTCACTCGCCCATCAGGAAACCTACCTGCTGCACCCTGATCTTCACCATGCTTGTGCTAGTCAAGTCTTATAATTCCTAGAATCAAAACCACTAAGAAAGACAGACGCCCAAGTGCACCAAACTCTGCATGGCCATCGAAACACTAGATAGTAGTCGGTCAGTTCAGTAGTTGTGTCCGACTCTTTCTGACCCCATGAACCGCAGCACAGCAGGCCTCTTTGTCCATCACCAACTCCCAGAGTTTGCTCAAACTCATGTCCATTGAGTCAGTGATGCCATCCAACCATCTCATCCTCTGTTGTCCCCGTCTCCTCCTGCCTTCAATCTTTCCCAGCATCAGGGTCTTTTCCAGTGAGTCAGTTCTTTGCATCAGGTGGCCAAAGTAGTGGAGTTTTACCTTCAGCATCAGTCATTCTAATGAATATTCAGGCTGATTTCCTTTAGGATGGACTGGTTGAATCTCCTTTCAGTCCAAGGGACTCTCAAGAGTCTTCTCCAACACCACAGTTCAAAAGCATCCGTTATTCCACACTCAGCTTTCTTTATAGTCCAACTCTCACATCCATACATGACTACTGGAGAAACCATAGCTTTGACTAGACAGACGTTTGTTGGCAAAGTAATGTCTCTGATTTTTAATATGCTATCTAGGTTGGTTGTAGCTTTTCTTCCAAGGAGCAAGCATATTTTAATTTCATGGCTGCAGTCACCTTCTGCAGAGCTCCCCAAAATAAAATCTGCCACTGTTTCCACTGTTTCCCCGTCTATTTGCCATGAAGTGATGGGACCAGATGCCATGGTCTTAGTTTTCTGAATGTTGTTCTTTAAGCCAACTTTTTCACTCTCCTCTTTCACTTTCATCAAGAGGCTTTTTAGTTCCTCTTTACTTTCTGCCATAAGGATGGTGTCATCTGCATATCTGAAGTTATTGATATTTCTCCCGGCAATCTTGATTCCAGCTTATGCTTCATTCAGTCTGGCATTTCTCATGATGTACTCTGCATATAAGCTAAATAAGCAGGGTGACAATATACAGCCTTGATGTACTCCTTGCCCTATTTGGAACCAGTCTGTTGTTCCATGTCCAGTTCTAACTGTTGCTTCTTGACCTGCCTACAGATTTCTCAAGAGGAAGGTCAGGTAGTCTGATATTCCCATCTCTTTCAGAATTTTCCACAGTTTATTGTGGTCTGCATAGTCAAAGGCTTTGGCATAGTCAATAAAGCAGAAGTAGATATTTTTCTGGAGCTCTCTTCCTTTTTCCATGATCCAGTGGATGTTGGTAATTTGATCTCTGGTTTCTCTGCCTTTCCTAAATCCAGCTTGAACATCTGGAATTTTATGGTTCATGTACTGTTGAAGCCTGGCTTGGAGAATTTTGAGCATTACTTTACTAGTGTGTGAGATGAGTGCAATTGTGTGGTAGTTTGAGCATTCTTTGGCATTGCCTTTCTTTGCGATTGGGATGAAAACTGACCTTTTCCAGTCCTGTGGCCACTGCTGAGTTTTCCAAATTTGTTGGCATATTGAGTGCAGCACTTTCACAGCATCATCTTTTAGGATTTGAAATAGCTCAACTGAAATTCCATCACCTCCACAAGCTTTGTTCATAGTGATATTTCCTAAGGCCCACTTGACTTCGCATTCCAGGATGTCTGGCTCCAGGTTGGTGATCACACCATCGTGATTATCTGGGTCGTGAAGATCTTTTTTGTTTAGTTCTTCTGTGTGTTCTTGCCATTTCTTCTTACTATCTTCTTCTCTTAGATCCATACCATTTCTGTCCTTTATTGTGCCCATCCTTGCATGAAATGTTTCCTCGGTATCTCTAATTTTCTTGCAGAGATCTCTAGACTTTCCCGTTCTATTGTTTTCTTCTATTTCTTTGCATTGATTGCTAAGGAAGGCTTTCTTATCTCTCCTTGCTATTGTTTGGGACTCTGAACTCAGATGGGACAGTAGTCATGTTACAGAATTTCTGGGATGCGCCAGCCTGAGCAGAAGATGATGGTGTGTACATGTGTCTGTCTTTGTTGTGGTGGTTTAGTTGCTAAGTCCCGTCTGACTCTTTGTGACCCAATGGGTTACAGCACGCCAGGCTTCCCTGTACTTCACTATCTCCCAGAGTTTGCTCAAACTCATGTCCATTGAGTTGATGATGCCATCCAACTATAACCACAGTAATAAAAGTGGCCCATTTTCCATGCAAATATTAGTGCCTAACTTACATGTATTCACCTCTGGTTTTCTCAAGATTTCTGATATGACCAGCGGTGGCCCCTGGCAAAACTTTAGGCCAGAAATAACCACTCAATTGTGAATGTGTTATTTATGATGTCATATGAGTTCACAAGCCCTGGTGGCTCACTATTAAAGAACCCACCTGTCAATGCAGGAGACACGGGTTTGATCCCTGAGTCTGGAAGATCCCCTGGAGAAGGAAATTGTAACCCACTCCAGTATTCTGGCCTAGGAAATCCCATGGACTGAGGAGCCTGGTGGACTAAAGTCCATGGGATCATAAAAGATTTGAACATGACTTAGCAACTAAACAATGAGTTCACAAGCCAAAGTTAGTTATTTTATCAGCAGGGTTACTTATGGTAACCATTTTCATGGGAAATCTTTGACTTTCTTCTCTTTGTCTTTCACAGACCTAGCTACGTGGAAATAGATCTCCAAACTCACTTCGTGGTGTCTTTCCACAGCCCTGCTTGTCTATAGAAAGCAAGTTATTATTACTCTTTATAATAATAAAACCTTAAATTTATCTAGGGCGTATTTTCAAGTGGTTTCTTGGAGCTCTAAGTACTTTGTGGTTTACTATTTACACCTACTCATTGATAAATAGGACACTTGATCTTTTGAAGGGGCTTTATAATTATTCTTACTAATTACTCATCCCCCGGCCCCACTTCTAGCAAAACATCTCCATTTTGCAAAATGAGTGCATCATCCCACAGCTTGGAGAAGAACTATCCATGTGGAACGTGGGGCCCCTGGATTGCTCACAGGGACAGCTACTTCTTAATCATGACTTGGAGGTGCTTTTTGAGTCCTCAAGTGAGAGGAACTCCAGTTACATAGATCTTCAGATTACCATCAAATCCTTTCTTTGCTAAGGCTGCCAAGGTCTTACATTAAACTATCAATTTTACGTGTCAGGTAGTGATTTGTGATCCTTGTATCCTTGGGGCTTTGGAGGTCTTTCCTCTCGAGGCAGGAGGCAGCTTGGGGTCTGCAAGCACAGGATTGTTCCCAGATTTCACCGCTTTGTCTCATTCTGTCCACGGAGACCCTTCCTCAAAAGCTTAGACCTGCTCAGGGGAACTTTGTGTCTTCTGTTTGACATCAGCTCTAGATGGAAACCCACCTCCTCACACAGGCACTCAACACTTTACTGAGCACCTCCTAGGGGTCATGCGTGGCCTTCGCAGCAAATCTATTTCTTGTAGACCTTGATTGTCACTTCGTATTCGCTTCACAGACTTCGTGTGTTCTTTCCACCTTTCACAACAATGTGGTATGTTTCTTAGTTCAACCTGGCAATTCTTGATGTCTGCTATGGTCTGAATGTTTGTGACAACCCCCACCACCACCTCAGTGAATTTCATATGTTGAAAGCTCAATGCCCAATGCATTAGGAGGTGGGGTCTCTGAATTAAGTCATGAGGGTAGAATCTTCATGCATGGGATTAGTGTTCTCATAAAGGAAACCCCACAGAGACCCCTCATCCCTTCCACCACGTGAGGACAAAGCAAGGAGGTGCCCACTATGAACCAGGAGGAGGACCTTCATCAGAACTTGACCAAGCTGGTGCCTAGCTCTAGGACTTCCCAGCCTCCAGAGCCATGAGAAATAAACATTTTCTTCTTCAAGGCCCCAGGTCTGTGGTATTTTGCTTTAGCAGCCTGAATGGCCTATGGCAGTATCTGAAACTAGCAACTAAATAGATTAAATATCTTCAGTGCCTCCACATTCCAAGATGGTTCTTTTTTGATGGGAATCTAAGGAGCAGATTAGATGTTATTTAGAGTCCCGTCCTTTTATTTTTTTTGATATTCATTTATTTATGTCTGGTTGTTATTGGGTCTTAGTTGTGGCACACAGGACCTTCATTGCACCATGTGGATCTTCCATTCTGGGGCACGGACTCTCTCTAGTTGTGGCATGCAGGCTCAGTAGTTGCAAGACATGGGCTTAGTTGCTCCACGGCATGTGGGATCTTAGTTCCTCAATCAGGGATTGAACCCGCATCCCCTGCTTTGAAAGGAGGATTCTTAACCACTGGACCACCAGGGAAGTCCCTAGTGTCCCATCTGTTTTATCAAAGGATTTTATTCAGCCAGGTCCTTCATCTCAAATACTTCATATTGTACCCTTCTATTGAAATGGTGTTTTCCATTACTTTTGCAATGTACATATCAAAATGCAAAGACAAGGCACAGAAGGCAGAAAAAAGTTGAATTTGTTTTTTGTTGGATTTGGAAATTTGGCTTTTTAATCCCAGAAATTACCTACAATATAAAAAAACTCACATATAATACAGCTTTAAACATTTTTTTTAGGAAGCTCATATCTAGAAAGGTCACGAAATCTAGCTGATTCTCAGCTCAGCGCCATACTTCTCAATTGCTATACCTCTCCAGTTTTCCCCTCACCAAGCTTGCATTATTAGCTCAACAATTAATTTCTACAGTTAATAACAAACTTCTTGGATATAGAGAGCATTGAAATAGTTTTTGTTTTTGTTCTTTGCTAATTACTGCTATAATCCTTATCCTCTTAAAAACTGTCCCCTACAAACCAAATTTAATAATCATCAGGGTTGTTAAAAATTAATTCCTATAGGAGATGACCTCAAAAAATTGGTCTCCAAAAGTGCTTAGGCTGTCTAGTTTCAACTCAAACTGTATTTGAAATAAAGTTTTGAAAGAAACTGACAAATACTAGTAGCTCAGACACAACCTTCAAATCAATTTTTTATTCATTTACTATCTGTCCTCTAAGATAGGTAACCTTGAGGATCTAATGTCTGGTGATCTGAGGTGGAGCAGATGTAATAATGATAGAAATAAACTGCACAATAAATGAAATGCATTTGAATCATCTGGAAACCATTCCCCCACCCCACTCCCACCCCCAGTCCATGGAAAAATTGTCTTTCATGAAACTGGTCCCTGGTGCCAAGAAGGTTAGACTGCTGCTCTAAGGTTATTAGTATCACATTGGAAAAGTGTGAAGTTCTTCATTACAATACCACTCAAAAGACTTGCCTTCCCGGTTGCGTCTGTCAGCCCTGGGCACAGTGGGGCTCCTGAGTCACACCGCAACCCAGTAGAAAGAACAGGGGCCTAGACAGGGCTCCCATGCTCTATCATTATCCACCTTCTGTGGGCACTGTTTCTGTGCCTGAACTTTTTCAGCAGAACAGGTAACAGGACCAGCTGTGCACACCCCACAGTGTTGTAGGGATTCAACAGGGAAACACGCAAAGTGTCAGGGAAGGCCTTCTCAGGGTTGTGAGCTGTGCCGGTGGAATGCTTGAATTAGAGGAAGAAGTGGTGCCCCACCCCATAATTGTTAAGACAACTACAGATGGCACAGTGATAGAGAATCCACCTGCCAATCCAAGAGATGCAGGGGACTCAGGTTCCATCACTTGGTCAGGAAGAGCCCCTGGAGAAGGAAATGGCTACCACTCCAGTATTCTCGCCTGGAAAATTCCATGGAAGGAGGAGCCTGGTGGGCTACAGTCCATTGGGTTGCAAAGAGTCAGACATGACTAAGAGAGTGAGCATGCGAGCACGTAAAGGAATAATGGAACATAAAAGTCTTCTCAAGTGTTAAAAACAAATTCATGCCTTTATTTCACAAACTCTTATTAAGAATCAGCTAAAGGGAGTTTATTCTATTTGGTGGATTAAGAATACAAAGATTGATCCAATGTGGATTTGGAGTCAGAGAATTCCTATGCAGTAGGACACACCTATCTTATATTCACTCATATTTCTATCCCCAAGTTCAGCACAGGCAACTGGCGAGTGTAAGACCCCCCAATTTGTCACCTTACTGGTGATAAGCACTAAACTCTTACCTCAATAGCTTTCTCATTATTTAGGTCCCTAGACTCAAATGGAAGTGGAGGGAATATAAAATATTTAACGGTTTGATTCCATCCCAGTCCTTGCTACTCCGGATCCATAATTCATTTCACTAGAGGAATAACCCCATGCACAGCAGCCCTGGCTTCCAGTGCTAAGAATCTATTTATGGATTAGCAAATGCATTACTGCTACGTGTTAGTACTTGCCTCAGAGTTTAGCCCTGTCAGACGCTGGATGGAAGTATTAAAATAGGGTTTTGTGTCAGAACAGTGTATTTTTACTTTGCTCTGATGCACAAAACCATGGCCTGTGTCAAGCCACTCATTCCACTTTTTGTTAATCTTTGCACTAACAGAACACATCGTTTCATTATATACACTTCCAGGGCTTTGAAATAACTGAGCAGCACTCCCTGGTGGTCCAAGGGTTAAGAATCTGCCTGCCAGTGCAGGGGACATGGGTTCGATCCCTGGTCAGGGACGATTCCACATGCCGCAGGGCAACTGAGCCCATGTACCACAGCTACGGAAGCCTGCCCGCTCGGAGCCTGTGCTCCTCAACAGGAGAAGCCACCACAATGAGAAGCCTGTTTGCTGCAACAAAAAGTAGCTTCCACTCGCTGAAACTAGAGAAAGCCTGCGTGCAGCAACAAAGACCCAGCACAGCTGGGTGATATTAGTGATATAGATAACAAACAATAAATATAGTATTTATTACTAATAAATTATTAATTTAACAATCAATCAAAATAAATTAATTAAAAATATAAAATGAGCGTTTGTTGCCCCTGTTTATCTACAGGGCAAAGAGAGCTCTAGAGAGGGGAGCTGAGCCCTGCCTCCGCTCTCAACGCAGGTGACTAGGGAGATAGCTCAAAACCCTCTCTCTGCAGGGTCTCTGGTTCCAAATCATTTATGTGATGTTGATCTTGCTCCAAAAGAGTACCTTAGGTTGTACCTAGCACGTCTCCCTGGCAAGGTCCTTCATTTTTCTATATTCACTCTCAGACGTGACGATGAAGGAAGGCAATGTGAAAATATGCTTGTTTTAAGGACAGAGCCGTGGCTTCATTCTCTGATCCCAGTGCTTCATCACGGGAACTTCTTGCCGTCTAGAAATGGGAATGGGGACTGCTTTCAGTCGCTGCTGCTTGTTATTATCAGCCCTATTGATAAATGAAGCGTGATTACTGGGCAGTAACTCTGAAAGCACTATCCACACCCTCTAGAACATCTTCATCTCCTTATCTGTGGGCCAAGACTAAGTTCAGAGGTCAGAGATCGAGGAAGATGCTGGGGGTGTGGTCCTTCCCTGGTGGTCCAGCGGTTAAGACGTCACCTTCCAGTGTAGGGGGTACAGACTCAGTTGCTAGTGGGGGAACTAAGATCCCACATGCTCCCTGTCCCCCTAGTAAAACAAAATACATAAAAAACAGAAGCACTATTATAACAGGTTCAGTAAAGACTTAAAAAAATGGTCCACATTTTAAAAAATCTTTTAAAGAAGATATTGGGGTGCATTCCAGATCTCCAAAAGAGAGGATAATGGGGCGCACCATGATTTTCCCCACTCCACTATTGTTCCCCCAAATATTTTGAGTCCAGATTATTACGGAGGTGCACAATTGTGCTGATGAGAACAGGTTACGTGTTGGATCCTGGGAGTGGGGAAACCAGTGTTCCGTGAGCCAGCTCTGTTTCAGGCTGTGTTCTGTGTCGCTCCATCCAAGCTGAGCGCATTCTTGGCTTCCGATCAGCACACACCTCCTGGATCAAAGCCTTCATTTGCAGTTTTGGACAACTGACTATTCCATCCATAGCATCTTGTCTTTCCTGTGTGTGTTTAACTTACTGTTTTACTTGGTTAATATGCCTGGAATTCTTATAATTCCAATAAACAGAAGTACAGTGTGTATTTCCTTGGCTAACTGTATATGCTAAGCCCAGTGAGGATAATGAAGTACGGAAGCAGGAGTTTTTTTTTTTTTTTTTTTTGGAAAAGAGCATTCTAATTGGTCTTTTGAGGCAGATGCTCCACTGTCTATGAGGATTTCAGTATGACCAAACAATCTTTGCATTGCCTACCTCTTTTAGAAGTCCTGCTGCAGGTGGGTTATGCCCTGACCTCCAAGAACTCTGGTGCTCACAGAGTTAAAATCTTTCCAAGTTTCTGCAACCTCTGTCCTCCCCATCCTCAATCCAGAGTGGGGCTAAGGGTCTTGACCTTGTCACTCTTTCTGAGGACAAGGGGCGAGGAAGAGATGAATCCAGCTGTGAATTCAGCGTCCCAAAAAAGAGAAGCAAAAATTCCTTTTTAGCACCCTGACCCACCCACATCTTCTGTGAGTCATCTGTGAGGCTTGCTGACAGTGG